>NC_142027.1:5532887-5861637 GCF_982192425.1 Myodes glareolus | reverse complement strand
TAGAGACTGGCTTGCTGTCTTTAAATTCCACTCAACGTGTTAAAGCTGCCCCTCCGATTAAGTATTTTATCGCCAAAACTAGACTCACTTGCTCTTGTGTGATACGGGGATCAGGATTTAATATCAGGGTTTTGTGTGGTCACACAGTAGGAGCTGGTGGCCATGGGTGGTGTTTGTTGTAGACAATGGAGGAGGTTACTATTTATTAGTATCCTTCAGGGTACCTTGCTTAAGACATTGCTCACGGAACAGCGGAGCGCTGGCCGAGTGTCCATGACCAGAATGCCTTGTGTAGAGCCTTGTCCTTGTCTAACTTTAGCAAGCTGCTGGATCTTGTAGGACAAAAGCAAGTTTTGGCACACCCTCAGCCTTGAAGAGTGTCATACACCTGAAAATGAGAGCCTGCTCTGTAGGACATTAGCATTTTATTAGAAACTCGAGTTTTCATGAAAACTGCTGGAGGCAAAGTTGAAGACTAAGTCTATTTGTGTTCCTACTTTTTTTGGGAGTGTGTTATGCTTGCTTAAGACATTTTAAAATTTAATTTAAATTTGTATGTATGGGTGCGTGTCTGTGTGAGTGTGTGTTACTTGTGTGTGGGTGCCTAAGAATGTCAGAAGAGGGGGCCAATCCTCTGGGGTTGCGAGCTGCCCTGCGTGGGTGGTGGGCGCCAAACTTGAATCCTCTTGGCCCCTGGGTCACGGCCCCAGCCCTTTGTGTTCTTTAGAAATGGATTCCAGTGGGGACTTCATGACACCTCAGCCACAGAGCCAGTTCCAGGGCTCCTTGGGTTTGTCTTGATAGGTCTGTGTGATGGTTTGGTGAGAGCTTCATGGCCCATGGAAGCACAAGACACCTTTGGACTAGGGACTCAGTCTTATCCTCAGTTTCATTGAACCATGATAAAAGAATGTTGGTATTGGCAATGGGCTTTTGAACTAGTGAACTTCTCAGAATAGTTTCTTTCCTATCCTAGCTCACAGAGAAGCCTCCTATTTTACTCAGCACGCAAACCTCTGGCCCTTTGCTGGGAAAGGCAGATACAAGTCATCTTAAATCCATAATGAAAAGGACTTCTTCCTTCCTTCTGCTTTGGGTAAACAACTAAAACGTGGCAGAAAATAAGCAATGCTGCCAACGCGTGTTACAGCTAAAATGCAGCAGGGCTACTGAGCATTCCCAAGGTTTCAGCTTCTGCTGTGCGTTTGGTTTAGACCCAACAGCTCTGGTGAAGTTCCTCCTTGTGTGTTTCCAGGGGTGCAGAGCTGGAGTCACGATGAAATCAGCTTGCCAGTAACATGCCAGTATTGGGTTACTTAAAAAAAATGACCTTTATTAATAGGTATCTGTGTTAGAATGGTCACGTGTGTTGCTCAGGTGCATCGGAAACCCTACAGCTGGAGTGACAGGTTATTGTGAGTCTCCTGACTCAGATGCCTGCCACCAAACTCTGGTCCTCTGCAAGAGCAACACGTGCCCTTAAAAACTGAGCTGTCTCTTCCATCCCCTGGATGATTTTCTTGTCTAATGTGCAGGCGTGTGTTTATTTTATGTCAATGATGCTGGCCTTCCGTGAAGCATTTTCCTACTTTGGTGGAGATCACAGTGCTCCTAATTGCTTATCTGCCACCTGGGTTAGAGCGGTAGGAGAGGGGAGGGGGTGTGGCTGGTGGAGGAGAGCTGGGGACAGGAGTAGTTTGGGTAGCTGAATTTACAAAGGAAGAATTTCCAAAGTTAAAAGTTGACTCAGTTAGGGACCATGGGTTTGTTTAATAGTGCCGCAGACTTCGACTGATGGGGATGTAACTAGGAACTCACGTAGAATCATAGAGACAGATGGTAGGGTCAAACAGAGGCTGGGAAAATGAGGAATTGAACATCAGTTGACAGACTCTTGTCGGGGACAGAGAGAGCTTTCATCAGGACACTGTGTTCTGAGCCGTTAGGATACCTTAACACATCAAGACTATAAAAATTCTGTAGTGTTCCTTTTCAGAGCACAGTGGACGTAAGCTAGAAATCAATAATAGGAAGAGACCCGGGAAATCTTTAAACACTTTAAGATTAAACAACACAATTCGCAGTAACATGGGGTGTAGAAAAAAAATCTCAAGAGAAATTAAAAAAAAATACTTTGAACTAAGTGAAGATGAAATCACAATTTTAGACATGAAGTAAAAATAGAACCTGAACACAAATTTATAGCATCAAATGCATCAAGCAGAAAAGAAATTTATAATCAGTCATCTAAGTAGGAGTGCATTAAATCCAGAGTAAGCAGGGTAGTAAAGAAGGGCCCAGGCTGACAAAACTGGGAACAGGAAGTCAACTAAAGCTCATGGAACCAAGAGCCCAAGAACCAGTTCTCTGAAATAAAATAAAATAATTAAATTTCTAGTTGAAGAGAGAGAGAGAGAGAACTAGAAACCACTGCAGAATGGATGGAAGGTCATATATAGCTACAGACCCTATGGACACAGAAGACACGGAAGGATGTATCCATGTTTCCACACTCTCTGTTTGAGTGAAGTAGACTCATTCCTGGAAACATACAATCTGGCAAAGCTCACGTGGGAGGAAACAGATGATCCCAAAGGTCTGTACATTAGAAACTTTAAAACTTAGTTTATTTTTATTTATGTGTACGAGCGTGAATGCCTGCATGGCTTTATGCGCACCACACACATGCGGTAGCCCGTGGAAGCCAGTAGAAGGTGCCAAGTCCCTTGGCACTGTGGACCACCGTATATGCCCTGGGAACTAAACCCAGGCCCTCTGCAGAGCACTAAGCAAGCTTAACCGCCGAGTCCTCTCTCCAGCCCCGACTTTAAGTAAATTATTCACAACCTTTCCAGCCAGAAAGCACTAGGTCCAGATGGGCTCATTCTGGTGGAGTCTTCCAAGCAGTTAAGGAGGGAAATATAGCAATTCTCTGTAATCTCTTTCAGAGGATGCAATTAGAAGAAACACTTCTCAATCCACACTAGGAGTCCAGCGTCACCCTAAGGACAAATGAGGAAAAGATACTTCAGTAAATGAAACTACAGATCAGTAGCTCTCGCGAACACAGATCCAAATAGCCTCAACCACAAACAGCTCACGAATGGAATCTAACAATGCATAAAACGAATTATATACTATAACCAAGTGGGATTTATGTCAGATAAGAAAAGCAGTTCAACATTCAAAAACAAATGCCTGTAATCCACATTAGTGGGCAGAGTCATACACATTATATGTGCTGCTATTGTTGGATGCGGAGGGAGAATTTCGTCAAACCCAAGCAGCCTCCTCTATGAAAGTCCTCAGTAGGTATCAGAGAGCTGAAATCACACAGTAGCATGGTCCTTTTAGAATTTTTTTTAACTTAATTATTTTCACTTAATGTTTGTTATTCCATGTTGTTCCATGATTCTGTGGATTTTTTTTTTCAGCTTTGGAACGCTTCACTGTTGAGCTCTCTGCTTGCTCACTCACTTATCACGGGAGTACATCTTGGTCTCTAAGCCTCTGCAGTTATTGATAAAACTGTCCTAAACAACAGAGTCTCTCTATAAAGTATGGCTGGAGGGATGTTTCTTTTTCATTTTTACTATTTGTTTATTTTTGGTATTTCTTGAACTAGGGCAGTGGTATTTAAAACTCTCTTAGTTTCACTTCACTTAGCTGACAGAAACTTATTTTCTGTTAGACCCAGAATGGGAGCCATTGCTTTTTGATGTGATTCTAAGTATAGATGATGCAATAAGACAAGAAAAGTTAATAAAAGATACACAGGTTGGGAGGGAAGAAACAGTTATCATTTAGAGATGAGATGCTCACCTCTAGAAAATCTTTAAGAAGTGACCAAAAAAACCCATTTTTGTTTTTAAAGATAGGGTTTCTCTGTGTAGTCCTGGCTGTCCTGGAACTTGCTTTGTAGACCAGGCTGGGCTCGAACTCACCTACCTCTGCCTCCCAAGTTTTGAGACTAAAGACTTCAGCAAAGCCAAGATTAAAAAAAATAATTAAATAAAGATTTTGGATACAAATTAGTATACAAAAACCAACTGTTTTCTTATTCACCAGCAATGAGTGATTAGAAACAGAAATAAAAAATATAATCATTTAAACTAGCAGCCCTTGACATAAATATGCTTGGGTATAAGTTTCATAAACCATGGTTAAGATCTATGTGAGGAAAACTATAAAGGGGTGAAAGACACCCAAGACCCAGATAAACAACAAAACCAGCATTGTCAAAATGTTTTCTCTTTTTATCTTGATCTTTAGAGTTAATACCATACCAATCCAAAGTCAAGTAGGTTAATCTGTAGAGATCAGCTCTTTACAGTTTACATGAGAAGCAGAAGACTCAGAATGGACAAAATGAATCATTCACTGTTGAAGAAACTGTGCGAAGACAGACGGCAGATACTACCAAACGCTAGGACTGGGAGTAAAGCGGTTGTATCAGTCAAGACGGTGTGGTATTGGGTGGGCAAGCAGATGAAAGGCCTGACTAGAGAGCCCAGAAACAGGCCGCATCAATCCAGCTAGTTCAGCAAACCGTTAGACACATCAAGAACAAGATAAAAAAAGAATCTGAACACAAACCTCACACCAAACAAACATCAATTCAGACTCATCATAGATCTGGGGAATAGATAAAAGGAGAAAGCTCCCAGGAGCTAGTAGACGGTCTGGGTGATTTGGGGGTGATGGCAGCTTCCTAGATACAGCTCCAAAGGGACATTCCATGAGAGATGGTTGCCAGGCTGCACTTCATGGAAAGAAGAAACTTCTGCAGAGCAAAAGACACTCTCGGAGAATGGCCAGCAGCGAAGGAGTATTTGCCAAAGTCGCAGCTAATGGAGAACAAGAATTCAAAATATACCAAGAGCCTTTGCAGTTCAAGAATAGCAAAATAAATGCCCACCTACAGAATGGATAAAAGATCGGAGCAGAGATGCCCCAGCATGGCAATCTCCAGACAGACAGAGGTCTCTGAGAAGGTGTTTAATGCCATAGTTACTTGCATGGTGCACAGCCATAGCAGAGTATTACACACCTGTAAGAAGGGCACAGGTCCATCAGACACCGGAAGGGGCAGCCAGAGCTGTCACTCATTCCTAGAAGAATGAAAGACTAGTACAGCCCCCCTGGGAAGACAGCTTACAAGGGAAGTATCTCACCTTGCAACACAGGAATCATAATTTCTGATAGTTGCCCAAATGAGTTGAAAGCTTATTTCCATATAAAAATCACAGACGGATGCTTTTTATCTCTAAACAGGTGGGCAACCAAGCAACCAAGACACTTTAAGTATGTAAATGGCTAAATAAGTTCTGGTATGTCCAGAAAATGGAATATTGTTCAGTACTGGAGAAGGACGAGCTTGGAAGCCACGCGAAGCCACTGGAGGATCCTGAAGTGTATACTACCAAGTGGAAGAGTACAGCTCCAGTAGGCTTTCCCTGGTGACTGCAGACACAGTCTATGGAAGGGGCCTCGCGATGCAGACTGAGAAGGAGCAAGGGGCAGTAGGAAGGCGTGAGGGCTGCAGAGGAATTGCAGGGCGGCCAACCTGTCGTGAATAACACGACAACAGTGGGAACCTGTCCTTACACAGCTGCTCAAACACACTCGATGTTCATGGACAAGAGTGAGCCCTAACTTCACCTCCATGTGTGGGTGATAACGGTGTATTGGGGTGAACTTATGAAGAAGAACAAATGGACAGTGGTGTGTCTTGTCAGGGCGAGGGATGGAGGGAGGGGATGGTGCACATGGGGGCTCTGTACTTCCTGCTTAATTTTTCTGTGAACTTGAAATGTCCCTAACAGTTATAACTTACCACTTAGAAATAAGAAGTATCATTGAGAGACATCCTGTGAGTCATCTAAGACCACATAGCTCATTTGAGGGGCAGGCAGACCCAGAACCAAGCTCCCAGTCTTCAACAGAAGACTGAAGGAGGGGCTCGTATCCCCTCCTGCCCACCCTGTGTGTGGGCCACTGATGTGTGAGATCATTTAAAAGCTAATGCCCCTGTGATGACCTGGAGGGTGACCCTCATTCATGTTTAATCTTCCAGAAACCTTTCCTTTTCGATTTAACTTTTATTATTCTAACGTGTGTGTGTGTGTGTGTGTGTGTGTGTGTGTGTGTGTGTGAACATGGTTGCAGTTGCCTGCAGAGCTCAGAAGTGTCACATTCTCCCGGAGCTGGAGTTACAGGCAGTTGTGAGCTGCCTGACATGGGCCCTGGAACCAAACTCCTTTGGAAGAGCAGCAACTGCTCTCAGCTGCTGAGCCACTTCTCCAGTCCCACCTTTTGGGAGCTTATGTGGACTTGGTCATAGCTGATTGGCAGGTCTAAGAATGTGGACTCTGTGTATGCGCATGCATTCACGCACATGTGCTTATGTGTCACTGTTTGATATTTTCCAGTTGGTATGTTAGTTATGAAGGTCTGGGAACATTTCACCACACTCTGCAGCATTCAGCGAATTCTTCATTCCTTGAGAACACGGCATGCAGAGGGAAAGATGTAGATAGGAGGATCATGTGCTAACAAGCTAGGAGTGCTGGTGCCCATTGTAACAGAACTCGAAAACCCGCTGGGAGCAAGTCCTAAGGTGTGATTGTCTGGGCTGTGGAAAATTCCCACTTATCCTCTCCTGTCCCTGAAGATATAGCAAGCCTACTAAGTGAGCCCTGGGTGCTGCGATCAGCTGCGTGGGCGTGCATCAGCCCTGGGCGCTGAGATCAGCTGCGTGGGCATGCATCAGCCCTGGGTGCCGAGATCAGCAGCGTGGGCATTCTTCAGCCCTGGGTGCGGAGATCAGCCACGTGGGCATGCATCAGAGATCTCTGTGAAAGCAGATGCTCATGTCACACCTCCCTCATCTGAAGCGGTACCATATCCCAGTTCTCTCCCTTCCTTGTCCTCCGCGATTGCTGTGGAATCGGCCCTGCCCAGCTGACTTCCTTTCAGCCTGTTCTAGAGGCCAGCCAGATTGGCTCGCTCGCCGAACGCTTCGGTGCTCAAGTGTGCCTTTGCATGTCAGTCAGCACACAGGAGCCCGCCGCCCAGTCCCAGGCTCAAACCAGAAGGGAATGGAAAGCTCAAAAAGAAACAGAATTCCGAGAGCGCTGAACGCTGGATAAAAGCGAGTATCTTTAACTTGAAATAAGATTTTCAACAATAAACTGTATCTCCCCCCCCCAAGGGCTCACGTAGCTCAGACTGACCTTGAACTCCTGATCTTCCTCCATTCATCTCCTAAGTGCTGTGATTACAGGCACGTACCACTGTATCCAGCAAATATGAGTAACTTTTTTTTATTGCTTTTTGTTTGTACTTAGGCTTATTATTGAAACATTATTTGTTTTGAGCCAGTCTTAATTTGGCAGACAGTGTTTACTTATAAAGAGAATGGCAATTCTTTGGACATCTGTGACATTGGATACTGTGAATGTAGTTTCTGGAGTTTTAAAAAGACAAGGTGTGTGTGTGTGTGTGTGTGTGTGTGTGTGTATGACACAATGTGGTCACTATGGGCACACTGCTGTAAGGTGCAACTAGACCACCCCACACTTGGTTGCTAAATGAGCACACATTGAATTGGGCCCTGCTCTCGTTTCTTTGGGCTACCCCAAAGGCTGTCTGCAGGTGGATCAGCCCTCAGAGTTTCTACCTCTGGGACCTCCTCTAAGCCTCCTCCAGTCTGCACAAGAGTGGTCCTCAATCGCAGATGGAGGGTTGCCATGGTAGCAACTGAACTGGGAAGCAATCTGCGTAGCAGTCATCCCAGAGTGCTGGGTGTTTGCACAGGCTGTGAGCAGAGAAAAGACCACTTTGCCAATGGAGGCACATATGTGGGTCACGTCAGAACCTGTGTGTGTGTGTGTGTGTGTGTGTGTGTGTGTGTGTGTGTGTGTGTGTGTGCACTGCTGCCATGCATGCCTTTGGTTTTAGAGAAGGTATGCTGGGATGAACAAAGATCCTCGGGACTTCCTGAGAAGTCTGGAAACTGTCTAGGTGATCATAGGCTGCAAATGATGGGAAGACTGAAAGACCCAACCAGGCAAACGCATTTGTCCCTGAGCACGAGGCCTTGCTTGGCCCTGCTCTGGTCATTTGCTGGGATGGGGTCAAAGAGGTCCAGTTACCAGTAGTAAGCTCAAGGGGCCTAATGGCAGGATCAGAATGTTCTAAATACTTTATCTCAGGGGGTCAGATGCCAATACAGTCAGCAGGAGTGAGGTTGGCGGTAAGAGGTGGGCCTGTCAGATAACGAGCTGCTCAAGTGGGGAACTAAACAACGCTCCTCCTCTGGCAGCTCTGTCAGGGAAAATGTGTGGATACTGTGACCTGGGTGGGTTCCAACGGAACAACTTTGAGACTTGCGTGGAAAGGGGACAGGTTCTGCTCTCCAGAAGGGAACTTCAGTATCCTGAGTGACTGACTTCCTGTCTTCACAGCTCTGTGAAACCTCAAAGTGAAATTTTCTGAAGTATGAAGCATTTGATAGGTAATAAAAACAGAGAAGCAGAAACTCAGGATATCACAGAGCTAATCATTCTGGTGAAATCAGAACTTCTGGGGATTTCCTTTGGTGTGCTACTTCCTTTTTGCTTTAGTTTGTTATTGGATGTACATTTGGACAGGGTTCCCTGGTACCTGGCAGACTCCAAAGATCTAAGTTCACTCCTGACTCAGGAGGTGATCTGTGGAGTCAAGAACGCCTCCCAAGTATTCTTAAAAGATTTCAGGTCCTTAGAAAGACAATTCTAGGGGGTCATCGTCCAGATGCGCAAGCAGCAGCCCCTTTGTGGGGACACTCATTCTGAGAGCCTCAGCAGGCGGACATGGTGAGCCGTGTGGGCTGCCCTAGCTGAGCAGGGGAGGGCGTTGCTCATTGTCACTCTCAGACCGAGGCACTGAGAGAGGGTGGGTCTGAGGACACTGTCCTCCCTTCTCTGAAAATCCTGACTAAACATCCAGAGGTTTAGATGGTGCACAGTGGGAATCTGAGATTCTAGTTCCAGTTGATCTGTTATTTGTATTTTATGACCTTAAATCTAGCACTGGCTTGCTCCGAAAGGGCTTTCAGCCTCTCCTCGGGTCTTCTCTTGGACTCCTGGGACACCCTGGGGGCCCTAGCTCCTCTGAGTGCTGTTTCACTCTGAGAAGCTCTGATGGTTGGGGTATTTATTCACTAGTGCTTGCTGGTCCAGGTATTTATATCGCCTGAGAAAAGCAGCCCTTCATAGTCTTACAGAGGTTGAAGGCATTGCTATCACAGTTTTCATGATGGGTGCTGAGCCTTAATCTTGAGGTGGGCACTGACACATGGGTAGTAGGAACTTGTCTACGTCTGAAGCTGATACCTGTTGACTCTGTGGCCATTGTCATCTGCCAACCACATGCACACCAGGATCCCAGTCTAGGGGAAGAGGGGCCAAGAGAACATGATGGGTACATTTCATCCGCAACCACCCCTCCCTTTCCCAGCGGAGGAGCAGATTCGCGAGCTAGTCTTATGTAGCATAGCTTCCCTTTCCCTGGGGCGGCTCCACACGAGTTAGGTGGCTGTGTGAAACTTTCTTTTGCTAAGGCAGTGAGGCCAAGTAGGAGTTTGGCTCCTTTTGCATTTCTTTAAGTTTCATGGTGTTGGACTTTGAGACTGTGTGACCTGGTTGTATCTTCCGAGTGGCTGAAGAATCGTGGAGATCGGCGTGGTCCCTGTGGCAGATGGCATTACCTCCGTAGTTTGGGATGTGGGACACATCTGTCGCTTGTCCGTCCACAACACGACATGCAATGATTTGTCACAGAATAGTTTCTTTCCCATCTAATTTCCTGGAAATCATTCATAAGAGGACTTGATATAATGCTCTCTCTCTCTGTCTTTTTCTCAGAAAATAGAACTGTTAAGAGAAAGAACCGAACTTGGCTGACTGGTATGAGAAATGTTTCCTTAGAACTAAGGTGGGTCTAATTTGTAACTCCAGACAATGACGTTTTAATATAGCCATATCTAAAATTACCGTCAGTGGGATTTGGTCTGCTTTGTCATTGCTATTGATCCAACAACCATGTCCCACCCTTCCGCTCCCCTTCAGCTTGCGGAGACTGCGTGAGTTCCCAGAGAAGGACAACTGGTCATCCGCATGCTGAGCTTCTAGCTAAGAGGCCAGAGAGAGCCAGGTCCAGTGTACAGAAATATTGACAGTGGCTCCAGGATCCTCTTCACCTCGTCGATCCATCTAGAGTTCCAGACTAGAGGAACCAGCAAGAGCAAATGAGGCCCCTCAGCAGCCGGTCCTTCTCTGTGCTGGCAGCTACTCCTGAGCGGACACCGGTGGACAGAACGGTCTGTGGAATTTAAGGCCCTTGGGCACTAGAGAAGTCATACTCAGTTGCTGGGCCAGGCGCTTTCCGTTCTTTCCAGCTCGTTAAGGAGTAGTTCTGCTCTAGCTGCTCCCGAGGTGGACGTCAAATCCCAGAAGGGTGTGTAGGAAAAGGAAGCCTCCTCTCTGAGAGCCCTGACTAGATGACCTACTCTCAAAAACATGTTTTCCTGGAAGTGACTCCAGGAGATTTGGGCCGGGAAAGGAGATCATTCTCTGAGAAAAACCCACGAGAATAGTGTAATTCTTAAAAGTACGGCTACATACTTAATGGTAGTATTGGTAATGGTACAGATGTTTGTGAGCCGCACAGTCTCTCAGCTACCCAGTTCTTTACACCCAGAGTCCGAGCAGCCAGGGCAATGCATGCACAGATGGGATGCCATGTGCCAATGAAACTGCTTATGGACCAAGATTTGAATTATCATTTTCTTTTGAGACAGGGTCTCATGTAGTGCAGGCTGGTCCCAAGTTCTGTATGGATGACCTTGAACTTCTGACCTTCCTGCCTCTACTTCCAAAGTGCTATAAGGGGTGTGTGCTAACATGCTTTGCTATGCAGTACTAGGACCTGTGCTAGGACCAGGACAAACCTGGGGCTTTGCGCAAGCTCAGAAAAAGCCCTCTACCAACCAAGTTACATCCCTGGCCCCTGAGATTTGAATTTTATATGTCCCTCAAATATTCTTGGTTGTTTTTTTCTCCCAAACATTTGGAAGTGTAAAAATTAGTGTTAGCTTGAAAGAGTGTAACAGATTAGACTCCCAGCATATTGGTGTGCCAAACTTTTTTCTTAATGGAAACATCCCATGCTTACAGCCTTGTGACCTGGATTTGAGATCATGATCTATCATTTACTGGCCTGGAGTTTTGATGGCATGACTCAGTTTGCTCAAATTCTACATTCCCCGATGATAAAGAAGTCGGTTACAGTGCTCACCCTCCGTGGGTTGGCGTTCCAGGAGGCACTTGTGGGAGTGTTTCTCACTCACTGCCAGCGTCAGGGAAGATACTGTGTTATTGTCAGGTATGCAGTGTCGAGATTGTTGTGCACATTGTCCAAGTCCCCTAGCAACCTTCGGACAGTCTCGACTTCTCCATGACATTTTGAACCACAAGTCCCCTCTGAGACACTGAAGGCAGACATATCGGGAAGAGGAAGGTTTCACTCTGGATTGCAAGGTGACATTTTCTTAGATACAGGCTGGATATAAAGTCTAACTCAAGATGATATTCCAGCTGTTCTGTAATGTCAATCAACCTGTCAATGTGGTTTATGTTTTACAACTCTACAGCTATCCGCTGAACTGAAGTCGTAGGAACGAGACATCTTAGCTGGTCATGAATGGGGGCCATTTCATTTGGAGCCACCTTCTTGGCTTCTGGGTTGTTTAGAGCATTTCTAGAGACAGGGAAGAAACAGCCTACTCTGGGCCAGTTGTCTGGGTAGGGAGTGGTCTGTTTGTTTTCATGTGTCTCTCAGCTAAAGGATCTGGTGTGTTTTCCTTGCTCTCCCTGCGGCACACCTTGGTCAGCCCGTCTCCAAATACTCCAAAGGTGCCCTCTTACATTCACGTAGAAAAGCAAACTGTGACCATCTGGGCTTTAAAACGGAGCCACAAATAAATTTCAATTAAAGTATAATGAAAAAAAAATAAACCCAGGCATGTCAGAGTCCTATGTTGATTAAACCTGTAAGAGAAAAGTTGTGCTTAGGAAACAGGTCGACGTTCTGGGAAAGTTAGGTACTAAATGAAATCAATAGATCTGGAACAGAGAGAGACCAAAACAGGGGGACAAAGAGGAAGGGAGTAGAGGAAGAGGGGTTCCACCTCATGGCTAGAGTCACAGTCATACCCTAACACGATGTTCAGAAGGACCTGAAAAGGATGAACTGATTCTAATGTGTTAGCGTGTGTTAGCATGTGTTAGCCATGTGCCTAGGGGGCTGCCAGAAGCAAACAGCTGTATTGATTACATAAAGTCAATCTGTAAATGAATAGGGACTCTCCCTAGGAAGATAATGGTAGGGGGGGTCAGTAGAGGAGGACAGCGGGGATCTCCTCAACCCCTCCCTTCCAGACGAACCTCAGGGAGCTCTTTTGCTCTGTTGGATTGGGGTCAATTGTGACAAATGTCCCCCTTGAGTTCCAGGGTCTTATCTGGACCATGGATCTCACTGTGCTTTATGGGGAAATAATGACTTGGAGACACCAACCAATTAGTCCAAACTATCGGAGGAGAGGAGGGAGGGAGAGAGAAAGAGAGAGTGAGAGCGCTCTCTATTGGTTGTGGATCGCTTAGTTCCTGGTATATTTTCATAGCACTTGATCTACTGGCGGAGAGAGGGACTGGGGATCGTGGACTTTAGAAAGGGGAGGCATTGGGGGTCCCTTTTGTTGTATTAGCTTAATGAAAAACCCCATTGACTACTTGCTTAGAAAATTCAGTCGTAATGACCTTCTTTCAAATTTTAACAGTAGACACAAAATACACTGTCAAACCGTTTTCTTGGTGAGTGTAGAAAAATAGACACGTTTGATAAGGACATTCTAATAAAAGGTCCTTCAGGAGCTCCCGTCTTTAAGGATTCTGAGCTCACGTCACACACAGGATTTTGCTCCTCTTGCGCCACCAATCACAGTGACATCAAGACCCTGAGAGGCAGAGAGAGACCTCCCATCAGAGTGTCCTGCTGAGGTCACAGCATGGCTGTGCACAGGCCTATTGTCCAGGTGTCCTGAAGAACAGGCAACTTCAAAGCTGCTCTTTCAGCCCATCAGTAGGGGAGATTTTGCCCTTCAGACTTCAGTCATAGATTTAAAAAGGCCAATGAGTCTTCAAGAGCTAAGTCAGCAGACATTTGGCAGCTTTCCCCACCTTTCTTTGTGCTACACAGGCCCTGCCCTGGGCTGCTGCAGGCCGGTGCCCCAAAGCAGGGCATCTTTCCTAAGGCTAAGATAAGGCCAGGCCTCTTGGGAAACAGACTCCCTCCTCCACCATCTCCGGCTTAGAGTGTGCAGAGAGAATGCATGACTTGATTGATCAATAACCAATGCCGAAGGGAAATGCTGGCAGGCGGGGAAGGGCTGCAGCCAATAGCTTTGTTTTCCAGAGTCAGAGGCAAGAAATAGTTGTTTGGGTAGCAAGATCTCTGCAGACGGAGAGGGGCAGCCCAGATGCTGAATGGAGAAACCACTTCCCATAATTCCTGTCTCTTGTAGACAAGGAGCCCAGATTACAGCAAAGCCCTGCACAGTCTGGTCGGGGTGGCAAAGGGGAACTGGGGAGCAGCTAGTTTGACCTCTTTGACCTCCGTGGGGCAAAGTCTCAAACTGAGCACATCTGCAGGAGCTGAAATAAATTTAGATCCTTCGATGCGTATCTATGATGTACAATGATGTTAGAGAACGGACAGTTTATAGGTGTAAAATCAATGAGAAAGATCGGTTACGGTGCAAAATCTCCACCTGCCCCCGACGCCTCATCCGAGAGTGTCTTTCCAGTCCACTTTCCATTTCATTTTGAATTTAGATTGTTATGCATGTTGCCTGCCTTCATTTGTTTGTTCATTCCCTCCTTCTCTGAAGATTAAAATAAGCTAGGGAGAACGGTTTGATGGTTGTTGCTTGTGCTCTTTTGATTGAGAGGCCCTTGGATTAGATTGCAAGTAGTGGAATATTCTAGTACTCTGGAAGGACCTTTGTATGCCAGACTCTGGCCATTTCATAACAATAGCGACAGTAATGATGAGAGGAGACTAAAAAGAACCCAGAGTAAGAAATGGCAAGGACAGGCCCCAGGGAAAGGCTTGCCCGATGACGTCAGAGAGCAGGGAGTTGGTAACGCAATATTGCCACCCACTGCATGACTTCCTGAAAGCCATGGCTTCACACCCAAGTCGCCTTCTGCTGACTTGTCACAGCCCACATGAAATGCCCGCAGTTTCTCATGGCTACATAGAAGAGCAGTCAATGATTTTACAGAAGGCTTTCTTAAACTGCTGTCCACCAAAGGGCTAGGGTTTATGGCGAGTGTCACGTGGGGGGCTGCGCTAGTCCCTGTTCCTGGTAGTCCCTCCCAGGCTGGTCAGAGAGACCTTTGTCATCTATAAACAAATACCATCCATTTTGTAAATGTGCCACGGTAGTTCAGCGTTTTGGATGGTGGGACTTGCAATCTGCGAGACCTCTGGACTGTTCTCAGACCTATGGCTTATTAGAGTCAACAGAAGGATCACAAGGGAACAGAACGGGACCCCAGCAGCTGTCAACCTGGGACCTGGAACGAAGGCCATGCATTTAGAGGGCTGGCAGTCAAGGGGATCAAAATAATCAAAAGAGACAGATAACAAAATAGAAACACCTACTGTACGTTAGGAGTCTTTTTTTTCTTCTTATTTCTAAAGTTATATATCTCAAGCTACATGAAGGATACATCTATGTACATTATTAGGAGTTCGGCTCCACAGTACTGTTGTGCATGCTGAGTGTTGTTACTAATTGCCAAAAGAAAATAATTCCATAGGGCAGATCTATGTACAGTGGTCTATCCTTGGCTATCTGGGTCCTGCACCCACAGTGTCTGAGTGGGCAAGCACCTGCCTTGTGCTAGGTGAGATGAACTGGGCTCTGTAAAACCAAAGGGACTACTCTGTGTGACCTATGGCCACGGTAAGCAGGTGGCCTCTGTGACACTGGGTAAAACCCTTGACAGCTCCTTTTAGTGACATATGTTGGACAATTAAGTGGGTCAGTGGATAAGTCTCTCCTGAGGGTGGAGACCAGGCTTGGGCCACAAATACAGGTACCCTGTCCCTCGACCAAATCCCTGTCTGCTCGTCCATCTGAACATCTGAGGGCAGGTAGGCATTTTACACCTCGAAGATTTGTTTTCTGGAAATGCCAAAATTAAATATAAATAAATCAAGATCAAAGTGATAGAAACAGAAAAGAGGGACGTGAGAGACAAGGAAGGGTTGTGTCTGAGGGGAGGGAAAGGCTGGCCCAGCAGGGCCTACACTTTGGATTCATTCTCTAGGTTTGCCACGTCACCATTCCTCTCCGTTTGTTCTTCCGGGTTCTTCTCCTCCTCTTCTGTCTCCAGTTCTGCATGTTGGTTCAGTTTGCTGGACACGGACCAACTCAGGGGCAGCTCTGCCCTGTTAGCCAGCTCAGCCAGCTCTTTGGCACTAAGGGACGGGGTGCTGGTCTCGTAGGTCTCATGGAAGCTGTTGTAGTCAACTTCGTAGAACCCATCTTCCAGCGTTAGGACGGGGGTGAAGCGGTAACCCCACAAGATCTCACTGGTGATGTAGGAGCTTCGAGCTTGGCACGTCATCCCTGTGGAGAGGAGAAGAGGCTTTAGTGTACATGGGCTTCCAAGGCCAGGGGGGCTCGGGGGCCTGAGCAGGGCTGCTGTGTGCAGACATTTATACTGCATGGTGACCTGTAGAGGAGGGTGACATCTCGGGTGCTATCTTTCACATTGTAGACACATGCCATGAAATTCTAGGACTTTCTAAGACTGGCAAACTGAGTTCAACCCCCCAGATCCCATGTAGACGTGGGAGATTACTGACTCCATAAAACTGTCTTTTGACTGCCTCTCACACACAGTGGCAATGCATCCTCTCCACACACAATCTATCCACACATCTCCATAGACATTGATATCCCGAGACTCAGAGACCCTTACAGAATGAAAACAAAGACCTAATCCATCTAAGTTTATAGTTCTGGGAAAGTCTCTAAATGTACTAACCTTGCTTTTTAGCTTCTCTAGTTCCACTTCTGGCTAACTGTTCTTGTTAACTGAAGTACGTCGGCTCAGGGTAGAGTTTGTGTGTTTACAAAGCTCACCCTGTGAAAGGCCTGTGCTCCACTAGGGTCCTGCTAGTCACCAGCAGGCTAGTGAAGATTTTCTATTGGATTACACCCATGACTGAGCATTCTTCTCTGGTGGACACTCCAGAACAGGCAATGAGGAAACAGTTTTCAAAATACTGAAAGAAGAGAGATTGGTAACCAAGAATTCTATACCCAGCAAAAACTATCCTTCACAAAATGAAGGAGGAATGAAGACATTCAGTGAGCACAAATGGAGACGGGTCATTGCTGGCAGCTTTGCACTGCGTGGGATTATGAAGGGAAACACAGGGAATCTGGGTGATAACTTAAATCCACAAGAAGAAATAGATGCTGGTGTAGAGAACTATGAAGGAAATGCATTTTTTTGACAGTATAATTTTCTGAAGCATACATTATTTGGTAACAGTTCTGCTTCATTATATATACCATAGCTTATCTCCCCAGTAACAGTCGTTCAGAAGTGTGTGGTCTGTGCCATCCTAACAGCCTGGAAAGGCTCAGCCCTGATAGTGTAACCGTCACACCTGCCCAGGCAGACCCAGCCACATTCACAGGTTTCCCTGGTTGAATTTGATCATCGCTGTCCCTGTAACTGGAAGTCGGCAGAGGATCCGCAATGCTGCCTATCAACTCTGGACCTGGTCAACAAAAACGAGAAAACAACAAAAGCAACCGCGCTTCCACTCAACACGGCCGGCTAGACTCTCACATCAGACAGACAGTCAGCAAAAGAAGTCCACATGTAGGTGTATACATGGATGTCAACAGTTGTAATTAAAGAGGTAAGGATTTGAGAGGGGTGGGAGCACGGTAGGAGTTGCGCGGGAGAGGGAGGATTGAAAGTACCGCGCTTCCACCTTACTTTACGAGGCAGGGTTTCTCACCAAGCCTGGAGCTCACCAGTTTGGCTAGACTGACTGCCAGCAATCCTCAGGGATCCACCTGTCCGCTTCCCCTACATGGGGACTGCAGACATGCACCGCCATGCCTGAATTTTTATCTTATTTCTCATGTGATTGCTGGGGACTGAATTCAGTCCTCACGCTTGTGCAAGAAGCACTTTATAGACTAAACCAACGCTCCTGCCTCATTTTTCTAAATATTATTTAATCTTACAGTTTCTTTGCTGAGAACTTCTCTGAGTCCCTAGTGGGTCTCCCAAGTGTTTTAGAGAAGTATGTGGAAGCAGGCTGTCTTTGGGCATCCACTTAATTTCCAGATAAAACCACACGGATGAGCAGTATAAGCTCACTCCATCTCAGAGCCATAAAACCACACAGACATGTAGCTAAGGAGTCCATGGTCAAACACTGGGGTAGACCCTGCACAATTTAAATTTAGCAGGTGAGGCTAGATCCAGTGACAAGTTACGGTGGGAGAGAGGTCTGCGTGTAGACTAGCGACGTGATAAAAGCCATCCTGAGACAGCCCCTGGGGCACAGCCAGAGGTGTCAGCAGCACACAGATAATGCTTCAAATCTGCCTAGCGAACAAGATCGCAGTAGAATAGACCGCTTCACTTCTGGATAACATAAAATAGATCCACATTGCTGACATTTCACAATGAAGAGGGCTCGTCACAGACGCCTTGCTGTCTGCTTCACGGACCAGGCTTTGTGACAGGCCATTTGCTTTTCCCGCTTCCCTCCTGCCCATCTCAGGAAGAGCTGCTCCCAGTCAGCACAGCCCATAAAGTTGTACACAGCTGGCGTCTCAGTGCTGGGCTGAGACTGTCGGGGAAAGGCATTGGTGACTCGCTGAGCCTGGTGTCAGAGGGAAGCAGGGCAGTGTAATCAACACAAGGATGTGGACATAGCTGAATCTATCTTGAGGTGGTCAGCCCTGCTAATGCTCAGGCTCAGGGTCCCTTCCATGCTCACTGCGCTCTCCCAGGGCCTTCAAAGCACACCACGCCTTTTCTAACCCGGGGGTCCGTGGTGGCTGATTTGCACCATGCGGAAACAAACCAAATGCATGTCTTTAAAATGGCCCAAGGAAAGACATTCTGTATCCGCATTCTTACTCTGAGAAAGCCATTGATAGAATCATAATCTGAATACCGAATCAAGTAATAATGCTGTGAACCGGGGTACTGGCTGCTGTGTACTGGGAACTGTGTACTGGCTGCTGTGAACCGGGAACTGGCTGCTGTGAACCAATGTTCCCTGGCACCACATCTGGGCTGGAGATTCTACAGAATGATTGCCTGTCTAGAACTGAATGATTGTGAAGAGTTGGACTATTGCAGATTAAAAGCCTGAACTATCTCGGATTATCTTGGTCCCCATAATAGCCAATTATTGCCAGCCTCTTTGTTGACCAAACAACATTGCCGCTATTAGGTAGCGGTTTTGGTTGTATTAACTTAGCAGGCCACTAGCTTCTACTAACTCAAAAGCTAAGAGCATTATCAGATGGCCTCTGAGGACTGTAGAGTTCCCCTGCTTGGCCGATACTCATTTGGCCACTGTACCACCGGTGTGCTGGGTTGAGCTCTGATTTCCAACTGCCTTCCATTCTTGAAAGTTCCTATAGCCACTTCCATGGTGGAACACGCCATCCAGGGAAACTCGAATCCAATTGCTGGGCCGTGACCACTCAGACTGTGGCTTGATCCCTGGGAGATGAGCTCTGTCTTGCATGCATGAGTCATCTGATCCTTGTAACAGACCCCTGAGTGGATGCTGCAGCCATCGCTAGTCCACAGAGGAATAGGCTCAATAGAGAGAGGTTAAGGAGCTGGGGACAGCCCAGCACAGTGGGCTCAGAGATGTGATTCTAAACGTCATGTCTTGAAACTCTGAGTGTATATGGTGATAGGGTCTTGCAGGATTGGTCCACTACCCTTATCATCTCTTTAATAGAGGAAAAGGTAGGCATGCTGGCATATGTCTATGATTGTAGCACTTGGGAGGTGGGGGCAGGGGGGACCAGAAGTTCAAAGTCATTCTTGACTATACTGTGAGTTCCAGGCCATCCTGGGCTACACAAGATGAGACCCTGTTTAAAAAATTAACAGATTAAAAAAAGAAGGGGAGAGACCCCAGAACGTGGGCATCCTCTTCCTGCCCAGGCATACAGGGAGGAGGTCGTGTGAGGACCCAGGCAGTGGGCACGTAGCATGTCTGCAGTGGTGGGTACAGTAGCATGCCTGCAGCAGTGGGCACAATAGCATGTCTGCAGCGGTGGGCACAGTAGCATGTCTGCAGCGGGGGGCACAGTAGCATGTCTGCAGCGGTGGGCACAGTAGCATGTCTGCAGCGGTGGGCACAGTAGCATGTCTGCAGCGGTGGGCACAGTAGCATGTCTGCAGCGGTGGGCACAGTAGCATGTCTGCAGTGGGGCACAGTAGCATGTCTGCAGTGGGGCACAGTAGCATATCTGCAGCAGTGGGCATAGTAGCATGTCTGCAGTGGTGCGCAGACTGCATAGATCAGATTAAAGAGAAGGGTGGCACCTTCCCATCTCTCCCTGATAGGGATTGTGAAGTAGGTGGTGCAATGCACAAGTGTCCCGCACACACAGCTCGTTTAGCGTCTTCAGGATGTAGTTAGGAAGCGCAGGCGGCTGTCATTATGCTTATTCGAGCTTGAAGGTGCTGATTTGAGCTCAGGGTTTTAGTTCCTCTCTCTTTGAGCTCATAAAGACTCCGGTCTTTCTAAAGATGTGATTGAGGGGCGTGTGCGAATGTATACATGTGTGTATGTGTGGTATGTGTATGTCTGTGTGAATGTGTACACGTGTATGTGTGTGTGTGTCTATGGTATGTGTGTGTGTGTGCCTGTGCTTGTGTACAGGACAGGGGAGCGGTGTTTCAGAATAAGCTTGTGTATTGGTTATGTCTCTGCTGCTGTGAAAAGGCAGCAGGACTGAGGTAACTAACTAAGAAAGAGTTTATTTGGTTTACGGCTCCCGAGCGATGAGAGTCTATCATGGTGGGAAGCAGCAGGCATGTCAGCCGGAGCAGAAGCTGAGGGCTCCACACTGAAAGAACACAGCTGAGGCTGTGAACTAGATATGACACTGGCCTTTAACTCTCAAAGTCTGCCTGTAGGGACACACTTCCTTCAGCAAGACCGTGCCTCTTCAACCCCCGCAAACAGCCCTCCAGTGGGGACCGAGACTGTGAGGGACAGCTCGTCCAAACCACCAGAGCCTGACGCTCCATCACCAGACTAAGGCAATGCTTTTGCTTTCCGTGTTCTGATTCTTTCACATGTAGACTTTTGCTGATCCTATTGCTAGAGGCAGCGTTGAACTTATCCACAGGATTGCAGATGTCCACAGATGCAAACTGTCCATTCCAGAACCCACGTCTCTACAACCTCCTCCATTATGAGTTCTCATGGTCTGGGCCACTACACACCTGCTCTGGTCACCCCAGGGCCAAGTGTCAAATGGCCTGGGGAAGGCAGTGTTATTCAGAATCTCCTGACACAATCCTAAACCAGTAAAGCCATCAACTCCTTCTCATGGAAACGACCTGAAGGCACATGCCCGACTGCCCTCATCTCTTCTGCCTTCTGACCTGCCTGATGCTATCCCCAGTGTTGCGAACTGAGTCCCCACTCTTAAACAACCTCTTCTGATACACTGACCACAATGCACAAAGTTCATGGACTTACTCCATCAGTGGGTATGCCTACATATTCTGGTCCTGCAAAGTATGTCAGGTTCTTACCTAGATCTGATTAAATGCATTTGTTTGCACAGAGGTTTTCTTGCTCCTTGTGGGACCATTGCGGTCTGTGCAGACTGGGGTTTGGAACATTTAGCTGGATAGTGTTGGGCCTTTGGCACTCGTTCACTTGTTTCTAGTCTTGTTTCTGAGGGAGAAGAGATGCCACTTTTCACCTGACAGTATTTTCCTGGGATAGATGTTAGAAAAAAAAAAGCTAAAAGAAAATTAAACATTTAATTGACTGCGAGCTGTGACCCATGGTCACAGTTATGGAGGTGGCCCTCACCCGGCGGCTGACAGTTTTCCAAATATAATCCCACCATTCTACTGACTGGGGAGCCCCTGATCTTTCTGACCCAGGCTCTCAGAAGGAGTTTGGATTTTGCAAAAGTGCCAGTTCCTCCGACAGGAAGAGGAGAACCCATTGACCTGTCTCCCACATCCCTAGAGACTGCATTAGTCAAGGACTGTGGGGAAGGATTGGGTGTACCCATCTACATCTCCTAGGTAATGCAGAAAGACTCTGCCAAGATTTGTGGCATGAAGCCAAATGTGGAATGTCTGCTGGCCACTCCCTCCGGGCATTTCCGGAGCTCTCTGCTGAGGCCAGGTGGGTCTGGGCAGGGAGGAGTCAAGAAACTGAGGCTTAGGCAGTAAGCACCCCTAAGTGACTCACTTGCTGGGTGCCTTGCAAAAGCTTGAGTCACTGGCCTGAACCTCAGCACAGGGATGGACTGTAAATTAAATGTGAAGGGAGAGTGTCGTGTTTCCTGTGTTTCTGTGGTGTGCACCACAGAAGACCTGCTGTGTCTTGTCACGGCTTCTGGGAAGTGGGCAGCAGCCCCCACGCTTCCTTTCTGGCCGTTTCCTCCCTGAAGGACCTTGCTGTCCCTGGCTGAGGAAGTTCTAGCTGGCACCCGAGCATCCTGACCATTTTTCGGTCTGTTGCCCTAACTCGTCTGTGAACTATACAGACTGCTGGCGGCCATCACATAGCCTGCAGGTTGCCTTCCCGCTGACTAGCTTTCCTTTGACCCATTACTGTTATCAACACAGATTTGATGGAAGTTGTGTCTCCTCAACTAGGCCGTCATCCCTGGATTTTAGTAAATCTGTTGACTTGGTACATTTTTGTACACGAGTTTTGTTCCCTAACTAGTTTACTTCAATAGGACTTTTATCTTTGACATACAGAGCCCAATAAATACTTAACGGTAGCTAGTATACTACCGTTATACTTGATAGTACTTGACACTTGGTAATCCTTGACAGCAACGTGGATGTGGAGAACACAGTGGAGTCCACAGCACGTGACTCTCTCTTATTTTGAAGTGCCTCAGGAATCAGGTGAGATATGTATTTTCTGAGACATACATATATATATGTCGAAAGTCTGTAATTTAGTAAGCATCCACACTTAGCATCTGAGTCAGATTTGGGGACAAAAGAATGAATAAATTATGGGGCTAAAGAGATGGCTCAGTGGTTAAGAACGCTTGCCACTCTTGCAGAGGACTGGAGTTTGGTCCCTCAGTGGGTACACTGAGGATGATGTAGAAGCACCTGTAACTCCAGCTCCAGGAGATCTGATGCCCTTTTTCTGGCTTCCATAGACAGCTGAGCTCACATGCATACACACACACACACACACACACACACACACACACACACACACACACACACATACACACACGTGTACATGTACACATGCACAAAATAAATGTTTTAAAAAAATAAAAAAATCAACAACTTAGAAATTGTAACTGTCCCTTTCCTCGTGAAGCTGCCCCACTGGCTGTTAGCACATCCTCCAGCTGTTGGGGTTCTACAGGTCTTCTCTATCGGAGGTCCCATGGCCATTAGCACTGCATTATGTAGTGGTATATTATTTGTATTTTCATAAATAAATCTTGCCTCAAGACCAGAGGCAAAGCTAAAGCCACTAAAGGTCAGACAATGGTAGCACACACCTTTAATTCCAGAATTTGGGAGACAGAGACAGATGGATCTCTGTGAGTTCAAGGCCACCCTGGGAACACAAGATCAAAGCAGAAACATATCCAGGTGGTGGCAGCTCACACCTTTAATCCCAGCACTAGAGGAAATATAAAATGAGAGAAGAGAGAGGCTGTCTTTCTTTCTTTCTTTTTTTCTTTCTTTCTTTCTTTCTTTCTTTCTTTCTTTCTTTCTTTCTTTCTTTCTTTTTTTAAGTTTGCCCAGCCTTGGTAGAGGTAAGACTTCTGTAGCTGCTTGGCTGCTTTGTTTTTCTGGTTTTTGGGTTGAACTCCAATTTCTGTCTCTGGGTTTTTATTATTTGTGCTACAACATTGAATTGTTGGGGTTCTACCATTCTTCTGTATTGGAGTCTATGAGATCTTCTAGAAGACACATGCCTGGTTCCTGCCCAGAAGTTTTGTGCTCCTTGTGAAGTGTGTGTTTGGGTGTGTGTGAGTGAGTGTGTGTATATATGTAGTGTGTTTATATATGTAGTATATGTATGTGTAATGTGTGTGAGTATATATGTAGTGTGTGTGTATGTGTGTGCGTGTATGTGTGTGTGTATGTGTGTGTGTACGTGTATGTGTGTGCGTGTATGTGTGTGTGTGTGTGTGTGTGTGAGTGACGTTGACGTTGGAGAGAGGGCATGGCCAAGGAATGATGCAGAGAGTATTTACCAAGTGGAAAGTCTTACTTGCACATATGGTCTTAGATTCAGGTTATATTGGCTCTGAGAACCCTGTTTTGCTCAGGGGACTTCCCTAGCTATCAGCAGAAGCTAAGTAGTTCTCCATCAGCCCTGATCCCTTGGTGGAGCAGCACTTCCCCTCAGCGTTCCTGAGCTGGGACTCTGGCTCACGTCACCAGAGAAGTAAGACCGACTCCAGTGTCCAGCATGGCGACGGGTCTCTCTCTCACTCACGCAGGTCCCCTGATCCCAGGAACACAGCAGTGGACCATACCATGACCTCACTGCCTCAGTTTCTCTCTTGGGGCTCCCATGGCCTGTGGGGAGTACTCCCTAAGGACGGGTCAGTTGTGGTGGGGCCATGTTACATCGGTGGCTGCAGAGGCTGGTGGCTGGATGCAGAGCAGCATGGCTGTGCCGCTCCTGGATGGAGCACCCACGCTGTCTCCAGCTGCCACTCTTCCCCTGTCCACACCCTATTAAAGGGTGCATGCTCTCAGCCATTAGCACCTCGTCTGACTGTTGTGGTCCCGTCATGCAAGGGTCCATGAGATCTGCAAGACATCTTTCTGTCCCACTGTCTTCAGACTCCTCGTGAATATGAGGAACTTACCTTGGCATCCCAACCAGCTGTCTTGCCTTTGGCCCTCCACCCTGCGAGTGTCTGGCCCCATCTCCTTAACCAAATACAGCCCCTTTTCTTCTTTGCCCTCTGTAGGGGAAAATGTGGCAGGGGCAACTTTGGACCCAAGAATCTTGTTCCATCTCAATGTGCTCTACGGACAGCGGCCTGTAGAGTAGACCAGGCCTGGCTGGTCTTGGGCTGGGTTGCTGTACTCAGAGCTGACTTGGAAGGAGAGCTAAGTATTACATGTCCCCCTGGTCCCCATCTCTCTGCTTTGGGGATGTAGGAAGGCTTTTGTTCTTGTTTTCTTCTCCCTGTTGGAAGAGACTGGAACAACCCAATCAGATGAGCTGAAGGCCTGAGACCAGTCCATTCAGAACCCAGGCCCATGTCTGATCAATCCCCAGGCACCTGGGTCCACAATGACCCTGTACTGAGACCTGCAGATTGGAATTATAGGGTTGGTGGTGTGGGACCTACTTCCTGGGGGACAGAGACTGTGGAAGAATTGCTGGCCTCCTTCCTAGGGATGGCTCCTACCTGCCTCCTGAGGACCCTTTGTGGATAAGCTGGGAAGTAAGGGTAGCAGAGAGGAAGGAGGCCTGGCTGGAGCTCTGTTCTGTCCCTGCATGCTTCTGCAAGGGGCTCTAGGCAGAAATCTCTGACTTCATACGGGGATGAGCGATTCTGAGGTCGGCAGAATTTGCCGTATCTTCACCTGGGTGCAGCTCAGCCCTGCGCTATGAGCTAGGCTTCTGTTCAGGCTGGACGTGGATCTTAACACTGCCTTTTCCTCCTTCTCTTCTCCCTCACTAATCCAGGTCTAAGCTGGGGATCTATCAGGCTCAACAGTGAACAGTGGGTGACCCTGACGTAAAAATCACCCTCCTCTAATTTTGCATCTTATTATGGATGAAAAAGCTAGTTAACTGAAGCAGAAAATAGAAGGCAGAGAAGCCCAGCTGTCATTTTCTTGAGTGACCCATGTATAATAAAACCTGAGTTGGAAAAGTCTCTGGGATACCAAGTTCTCTGGGGGCAAATGATATCTTCTGAAGCTGGTATTTTATAATGGTTTGATTGTATTTTTCCTATGGTGATTGCAAACAGTGAGGGTGGTAGGCCAGGATTTGTATTCAGAACTGGAGACCCCCCCAAAGCTCACTTCACCATGTTAAAACAGCTTAGACGTAGAGACTCATTTTTGAAACATGGCTATTTTCCTTGGGACAAGGCCCTAGTTTCTGTAAGTGTGTGTCCAAGACCACCACAAGCAGGACAGAGCGGCCACCATGCATTTGGAGCAGGGGCAGTAGAGCAGGGACCATGGCCATCTGTAGTCGGGGCCAAATTAACCGATGTCATAGTGGTCACACACAGCATGACCGAAACATTCATTTTGCAGATTAAGTGGAAAATAAAAGCAAGTTCGGGGCCAGTGCCGGCGTCTGACAGGGAAGCACAGCGAATTTAATGGAGAGATGGAAGCATTTGGTCCCTGAAGATAAGCATGACATTGCAATTTAGTAGCGATGAGAAAGCTGACGCCTCTTGGAATCACCGACCCACGATCGCCAGCCTGCTCCGTAAGCTTCTGTTACTGCGCAGCCGCAGCCGTTGAAAGCCTGTCCTAAAATATCTGCAGTGCAGAACATTGAGAAGGGGTTCTCATTTGCTGGGACGGTGCAGCAGGCAGAAGGGCTGTTTGTGTGCGACTTTCGATGGATTTAGAAAGCCCTGCAGAAGTGGGTGGTGACGATAGAGAGATTTTTCTGTTTTGGCTCGTCTGTATAATGGTTAAAGCAGGAACACACTCTAGGTTACTGTACCTTCCCCAGTACACCCGGAAGGCACGCACCAGAGACGGACGCATAGGCAGAGAAAGCACGACCCGGCCAAAGGCTGCCAAGCCACACAAAGCTTTCCTTCAGAGGCAACTCCTGGCTCGGATGGGGAAACAGAGGCAGCAGTCACAGGTGCTGAGCCTCTCAGCTGCCTAGGAGCAGAGCCCAGTACATGCCCAGAACTTCCCCTGCCCAGGTCCCCCCCTCCACCCCCCCCCCCCATTTCCCTTCTGTCCCCCAGACACGAAGTCCCTTCCTGGAAATGTTGGCGCCCACATTCAGAACATAAAACTCCTCCCTCCTCCCCACAGATTAATCTGTTTTCAGTGTTTACATTAGCCAGAAACCAAGCAGGGAATACTCCTAAGTCACTTTTCAAATCATTTTTTTAAAATAGTTTCCCAGCACAGGCTGCTTAACTGCTCTGTTAGAGCTGAGTTTGCCCTGATCTTACTTCAGCTACTTCAAAACGCTGCTCGCAGGGCCCCCACGGGGCCCTCTCTGGAGTCAGTCATGCGCAGTCCCGACTTTCTGCTTTTTTTCCAGGATTCCTGGAAACAGCATCAAAGACTGGACTACATCATTCCAAAATGAGGCTGATCCCAACCATAGCATAGAGTAAATCACCAATGGGGTCGAAAGGGTGTGAGACAAGGGGGCGGGGACGCAGAGGTGCCTTTAGGACAGCTGCATGGCCACAAAGCTCTTGTGCTTCCGAGTCCGGGGACAGTGGCTGCCCCTACCTCACAGCAGGGTGCGTGGGACCCCCACGTGCTGCAGATGGTGTCTCTGTTTGAGGTGTACTGGCAGGCTAGGACGTGAGCGAAAGTCAGGTAAGCGGGTGGAGAAAGAATACATTTGCAAAGGAGTAACGCTGACGACTAGAGAAGGGCGGCTGCCGGGCTAGTTTGCCTGGTCTAGCCACTGCCTCGGGGTTTAGCTGTGGAGTCTGTGGAGTCTGGGTAGACACAGGCCTGCTGCCTCAGATTCCTCGTCTGTTGCTGGACTCGAGGGAGGTGACATCTTATGGCTTTGACTCTATGCCTGGGCTGTAGTCATATGGAAGACATCAGAGCCACAGTGGAGATGAGGACTCTTCCTGAGGTTTGCAGTTCAGCGCTCAGCCTGTCCACTTTTGGCTTCCTCCCGTCCTCTCTGACGGACAGTGTGAGCATTCTAGTTCTCTCTCTCTCCAAAATTTCTTTTATAACTGTTTTTTAAAAAAGATTTATTTGTTTATTATGTGCACAGTGTTCTGCCTGCATGTATGTCTGCATGCCAGAAGAAGGCACCAGGTCTTATGACAGATGGTTGTGAGCCACCTTGTGGGTGCTAGAAATTGAACTCAGGACACCTCTGGAAGAGCAATCAGTGCTCTTGACCTCTGAGCCGCCTCTCCAGCCTTCTAGCTCTTGTATAAAGATGCAGATGTCAGAGCATAGTGACACCAGAGGAGAGGGATATTCCCAGAAGTCCAGAGAGGACGGGAGCGGATACAGAAAGCTCCAAGGATGCTGGGCAGGGCAGCAGAGTCTCCTAATGACTCCTGCAAGCCCCTGGGTGCCGCTTCCTGGGGCTCCGTGTAGTGATTTAGTGGGACTCACGTACAAAGGTCACCTTCTAGGTAGCCTTTCCCAGATGTGCTGTGTGCCCAGCATGTGTTCCTCTCTTTCTCCCAGCTGATCTCTTTCTACTTAACCAAGGATGGGCATAAGCCCAGAACCAACCAACTTCCCAGAGTGCAGGAGCCTCCTGAGCCCAGACAATGGGGGAAAATGTAAGAGGAATTGGGGCCCATGGATGCCCCTTTAAAGGACACAATTTATTATTATTATTATTATTATTATTATTATTATTATTATTATTAGTGTGTGTGAATGCACGTATGTAGAGGTCATAGAGGACAGCTTGGTGGAACTGGTTCTCTCCTATCTTTACATGGATTCTGGGCCTTGAACTCAGGTTGCCAGGTTTGTGTGGTGAGCACAGCAAAGTCTAGTATTCGTATGCTTGGTGCCAGCCATCACTCAGGCTCCGGGTCTCGTCTGGTTTCCCATGTCGGAAATGTTAGGGTTGGGCCGAGACTTTCTGGGAAACGTCATGAGGTGTGGACTTGCCCCTACACCTGTTGCCATCCTCCGGAGAGTTACCTCACTGTGGGGTGGGAGCTGGCACAAGTGACACACAGTTTACCTTCATGAAGCCCACCAGTCTTAGTATGTCCTGTGGTTCTCTGGTGTCCCAGCCTGTCCTTAGATTGGGTCCTCTTTACAGCTTGAAGGTTGAGACTGGATGATGATCACATTCAGATTGACAGGCCCGGAATCACATGTAGTAGATTGACAGGCCCCCTCCATGGGACATCGACGTCACACTTCTCAAAGGCACAGGGGACATTATAGAGGAGGAGACAGAAAACCCTACAAGAGCTAGAGGCTGAGGAAGACGGCTGCAAAACACTGTCTTCTTCACATGACTGGACCATTGCACTCCCGAGCTCCCAGTATGGCTGCCTGCACAAACCTACCCAAGACCGTGGCACCCGAAATTCCTCTATGGCTAGGGATGGGCTCTCAAGGCTCCGGCTCTAGCTCAGGAGGTCTTGGTGATTGGTGGTGCTCGTGGAGGGAGACCTGTTTGTTTTCAGGGGTGTGGCTCCTGGTATCCATGCTCTGGTGTGTGGCCCCATCCTACACCCGTGTGCATCTGGGCAGCACTAATTCAGAGGGTTAAAAACAGAGGATGCAAGGTTGGGAGCAGGCCAGGATGGTGGTCTGAGAGGAGGTGGAGGGGAAAAGTAAGGGGCAGATATTACCAAAATATACTGTATACATGTACGCACTTCTCGAAGAATAAACAGAAATGCATTGACAGGAGTATCATAAGTTAGCAGTTGTTTAACAAGTCACGATCAAGCCCCACCCCTTGCCTACATCTTGGTTTAAATCCCTTGGGAGGAGAAAGTGACTTCGAGATCAACAAGCTCTTCTATAAGTTGAGTGGCGAATGACTATTTGTTTTCTACTAAACTCAAGTAGGGTATATAGTTCATGCATCAGATTTCAGATCATTTAAGATTCTTTCCCATAATCAATATAAAACTAATCATTACTCCAGTGGTGTGACTGTCAGTAGGCTGTCCCGTGCTCCAGGGGATGAACTCACACCATACATACATGTCAGTAGGCTGTCCCGTGCTCCAGGGGATGGGCTCACACCATACACATATGTCAGTAGGCTGTCCCGTGCTCCAGGGGATGAACTCACACCCATACACATATGTCAGTAGGCTGTCCCGTGCTCCAGGGGATGGGCTCACACCCATACATGTATGTCAGTAGGCTGTCCTGTGCTCCAGGGGATGAACTCACACCATACATGTATGTCAGTAGGCTGTCCTGTGCTCCAGGGGATGGGCTCACACCATACAAATATGTCAGTAGGCTGTCCCGTGCTCCAGGGGATGAATTCACACCCATACATGTATGTCAGTAGGCTGTCCCGTGCTCCAGGGGATGAACTCACATCATACATGTATGTCAGTAGGCTGTCCCGTGCTCCAGGGGATGAACTCACACCCATACATATATGTCAGTAGGCTGTCGCATGCTCCAGGGGATGGGCTCACACCCATACATGTATGTCAGTAGGCTGTCGCATGCTCCAGGGGATGAACTCACGCCATACATGTATGTCAGTAGGCTGTCCTGTGCTCCAGGGGTGGACTCACACCATACATGTATATCAGTAGGCTGTCCTGTGCTCCAGGGGATGGGCTCACACCCATACATGTATGTCAGTAGGCTGTCCTGTGCTCCAGGGATGAACTCACACCCATACATGTATGCCAGTAGGCTGTCCCGTGCTCCAGGGGATGAACTCACACCCATACATGTATGTCAGTAGGCTGTCGCATGCTCCAGGGGATGGGCTCACACCCATACATGTATGTCAGTAGGCTGTCGCATGCTCCAGGGGATGAACTCACACCATACATGTATGTCAGTAGGCTGTCCTGTGCTCCAGGGGATGAACTCACGCCATACATGTATGTCAGTAGGCTGTCCTGTGCTCCAGGGATGAACTCACACCCATACATGTATGCCAGTAGGCTGTCCCGTGCTCCAGGGGATGAACTCACACCCATACATGTATATCAGTAGGCTGTCGCATGCTCCAGGGGATGGGCTCACACCCATACATGTATGTCAGTAGGCTGTCGCATGCTCCAGGGGATGAACTCACACCATGCATGTATGTCAGTAGGCTGTCCTGTGCTCCAGGGGATGGGCTCACACCATACACATATGTCAGTAGGCTGTCGCATGCTCCAGGGGATGAACTCACACCCATACATGTATGTCAGTAGGCTGTCCCATGCTCCAGGGGATGAACTCACACCCATACATGTATGTCAGTAGGCTGTCCCATGCTCCAGGGGTGGACTCACACCATACAATATGGGCATTGCTTGTTGGACTCAGTGTTAAATAATGATAGAAAATTGAGAGAGTGATATGTTGGGGAGGGGCCATGAGAAATGGAAGGGAATGGAAGGCGGATATGATCAAAATACACTGTATTCATCTGTGACATTCTCAGACAATAGATGAAAATGGTATTTTTAGAAAAAGATTCCTGAAGACTAAAATAAGCTTCACTAAGGAAATGAAAGATTCCTACACAGAAAACTGCAAGGTAACGCTGAAGATAAAAAGATCTAGGTAAATGGAATGACAGTCTATGTTCACAGAGTGGAAGACTCCATACTGCTCAGATGGCAGCACTACCCAGTGTGTACGGCTTTAGTGCAATCTTGGGACAATTCCAATAGCCAGTTCAGAGGGGATCGCAGGAGCCCCACATGGCTGAAGAAGAGGGGATCATAGGGAGCCCCACATGGCTGAAGCAAGAAGAGATCACGGGAGCCCCACACGGGAAGCAACACTGGAAAGGAAGAGGATATGTCACATCCTGATCAAAGACACAGTGGTCACTTTCTGGCTTTTAACATGTGTAGCAATGTAATAAAGCTGAGATTCTGAACATAGAGACAATTATCCATGGCCATTCAGTTTCCAACAAGGATGTCACAAACATTTAACAGGAAATAATAGCCTCTTTGCAAGTGCCCCTGTAACAAGTGGTGCCTACATGCCCAAAAATAAATAAGAATAAAAATATAATTACCCCTTACCTCACCCATATATAAAAAGGCATCTCTGCATGAGAGGTAAAGACATAAAACTCATAGAAGAAGCAATATAGGACTTGGTCAAGATATGGCCTTATCAAAAGATAGTTCTGTGCAGTAAAGGTCAGTATCAAGAACGTGGGAAAACATAGGCAGTGGAGAAAATTGTTGAAATTATCTGTCAGCTAAGGGTCTAGCATCTAGGACATATGCAGAATTCTCACAATTAAAAAACAATTATCTGTGGCTGGGGAGACGACTCAGCTTTTCCAGGGGATCTGAGTTCAGGTCTTAGCACCCATGCCTGGTGCATCACAACTGCCTGCCATCCCAGCTTCAGGCCCTCTTCTGGCCTCTTCTTTTGTGCACATCCTACAGGCAGGCACACACACACAGACACACATAAAAAAAAAGTAATAATTCACTTTGAAATAAGCAAACCGCCTGAACAGCCAAAGCACACACATGAAAACACATGAAATATCAATGAGCTACTGCTTTTCTACCTCGCTGCAGGACCTGAGGCAATGAGATTAAATAACCGTGAATTGAAGTCTCAGAAACACTGGATTCACAGGACCTTCTTCCGGCTTGAAGTGACTTCCCCTGGCGTCCTGTCACAGCGATGGGAGGGAAGCCAGCTGACTAACATGTCTTCCTCCTGGCACTTTTTGGTTATGTAAGCCACAGGCCCTTCATTATTTCTCTCTCTTCCTTTGCATACATTGGTTTGGGTGCTCTGATATTGCTTTTTGATTAAAAACATTTTTCATAAAGTTCCAAGATATATACTCTATCCCCAGCTTAGTTTAACTTTACTATCCCTGGTCGTTTCCTGTAGACTTTTTATTTAATCAAAAGACAATGAAGAATGTGTGTGTGTGTGTGTGTGTGTGTGTGTGTGTGTGATTTTTTTTTTTAGTTAAATTACCTTTATAATATAATTTTCTCAAGACATTTAAAATGACTTGTGGTCATTATCGAATATGAAACGAGAAGAGGAAATGAGAGGGTTGAGAGGAAGGGGAGACACTGGGGGAAATGGAGCTAAGGCAGGAAGAGGCTAGAACTGCCTGCAGTGTCCCCATGGCCGGGCTGCTGCCAGGCTGCAGTTTTCCGGAGGGCTGGATGCCTTCCCAGTGCGGGTCGGCGCCCTGCGCCCTCAATGGACGCCCCACAGCCCCCAAAGGCCAGGCGTTCCTGTCCCGCCCGAGGTCCAGATGGGTGCTTCGGTGGCAGCGTCCTTCAGAGAAGCTGCTCCTTGAGCCTCTCCCACCTCTACGCTGGCGGCTTTAGCCTGTGTGTTAAATCTGACTCATCCCACACACTGTGCATCGCAATGACAGGACCCGCACAGAAAGCCGATGGGTGCATTCGGTCACTTTAGAGTCAGAACGGGAGAGCAAGGAGGGAGGACTCACAAGCTGGCAGCGTCACAAGAAAGAGCTTACAAAAGGTGGGCTGAGCTTCGAAGAAGGAAGAAGGAACCGGACCAGGGAAGGGCGCGAGAGGACAGAGCCTCCGTGGCAGCGCTTATACCTGAAGCGGCCTTGAGAAAACTCGGGATCTACTCAGTCTCACAGGGTTAACCTGGCTGCTTTCACGGTGTGACTTGCGGCTGTGGTGCCCCCGCAATGCAGTCTCTTCCCCTCTGGCTGGAGGCCACTGGGACAGTAGGGGCAGGTGAGTCTGGGTCTGCAGCTAGGGAGAATCTGTCACCGTCTGAGATACACCCCAGGTGAGACCTCGGGGGTTCCTGGAATCGCTTTCATCTGCCTCTCATCCCACCCACTCAAACAGTGACCCCTGTGTCATGGTTGCCCAGGACAACTCCAAGCTTGGCCCTGAGCATCCCAAGTCCCAGAAACCCCCGAGTCCCCACAAACCAGGATGCTGGCCAGCCAGGCACAGAATATGTGCAAAATCCCTCCTGGATCCTCTTACAGTGACAGTCTCAGAGCAATAGCCAGGTCCTTACGGAGGACTGCAAGTCTCCCCCAGTGTGGAGCTAATGACCTGTGTCCCCGTGTGTTGCTCATTCCCTTCCCAGGCCACCCTTCAGTCCCCAGGTCCCTGCGCTCCTGTACTGTCTGCTCAGAACACCCGCCCCTGCAGCCTACAGGGCTCCCACCTTCTCCCTAGTCTGCTTTAGCACTGCCTCCTCAGGGGTGCAGTCCACCTGCCCACCCCACAGGGCTCCCCTTTGCTCCTGTGCGCTTCCTGCTCAGCCTTCTGCTGCTCACTGGGCTGGTGGCCTCCCATGCTGCCTGCTGGAGGACTACTTCCTAAAACACTGGGTGGTACATAGGGCGGGGAATTGATGCCAGCAGTTTGGACAGTTTCTGATGTGGGAAGTCCGGGATACCAACAAGCAGGCTCTGTCTACAAGTTTCAAGGTGGTTAAGGGGAGGCGAGGGGTGCTCTTCCCAGAGAGCTCCCCATCTTGCCCTGTCCTCTACACTTTCTGGTAGACTCAGGAAACCCTGCTGGTTGGTGCTTTGCCCACATGGTCCTCTTTGCCTGACTCTGCTCTCTCTCTCTCTCTCTCTCTCTCCCTCTCTCTCTCTCTCTCTTCCTCCCTCCCTCCCTCCCTCCCTTCCTCCTTCCTTCCCTTCCTTCTTTTCTCTTTTTCTTTCTTTAAATTGTGTGTGCGTGCACATGTGTGCTTGTGGTGTGTGTATATATGTGTGTATATGCATGAAGGCAATGTCTGTGGTGTGCTTAGCATTACTTTGCCACTCTGAAACTACCCAATGCCAGTTATTGCATTGTGTGTGCATGTGATGTCTCTGTGTGTGTCTGTGTGCATGTGGTGTGTGCGCATCTCTCTCTCTCTCTCTCTCTCTCTCTCTCTCTCTCTGTGTGTGTGTGTGTGTGTGTGTGTAAGCAGAAGGAGTCAGACTCCCTGATGCTGGGATTCCACACATTTGTGAGCTGCTCACTGGGAGTGCTGGGAACCGAACTCCTGGTCCTTTGAAAGAGCAGCAAGTGCTCTTAGCTGCAGAATCTTCTGGACACCCTCTTTTGTACATCTTCCTAAGTGCCCCCTGGGCTGGGGCCTGGAGCCGTGAGCGGACTGTATTTTTTAATTTTATCCCAGCGTCTGTCGGCAGGCTTGTTGCTCACTTTGAACTACTGTTCGCTGAAAACCCAGTCTTCCCTTGCATCTGGAGTTTCGTAGGTGGTGGCTACATTTCAGAGACCTGCTTACCGCGCAAATTTAACCCCAGAAAAGAGGGAATGTTAGGCCTGTTCTATGAGGGACCTGTCTGCAATGTAAAATGATCTGTTCCGAGTCAGGGCCGGCTGTGTGGACGCTGCGCCGCCAGGTGGTGCTGGCGCCTGCGCATCTACCGTCCCTGGTCTTAAGCTCCAGGTTTCTGCCTGGCTAACGCTGCTGGGAGAATTGGAAAGCCAGGGACTGCTGGCTGTGTCTTTGCTCCGCGGAGGGGCGGGGAGGGCTTGCACCTCTGGGAGGAGCGGTTGTAGTGCCTTTTGCTCCAGGGGTTTGCTGACACCCCAGTCCCTGGATGCAACCAATTTTGCCTTGCCTAGGCAGAATTATCTAATTGCAAAAATCTGGAGCTCCTAAGGAGCTGAACTCCGAAGATTGTCCCTAGAGACCTTTGGATTCTTCTGCACGCAGCACCAAACAACAAGCTCCCTCCTCCATAACTTTTCTCCCTCAAAAGACTGGAGGTCCGTCGGTTACCCTGATTCCCAATTTGTATTTCTAGAGCCATCTATAAGGTGAACATCTATCTCCACGCCTATGTTTCGGAGGCAGTGTAGAAACTTGCTGGTAAAGTTTCTAGCTACGGCTTGGCACTGCCTTCCTCACAGGAGGTCAGGCTGTGCTGCTGCCCTGGGGGCTCCTGCCAGCTGACTGGAAGTGTAGGGTCTTGATTGGTTGAGTCAGGGCCAGTCTTTCAACCAGATTCACAGGTGACTTGGTGGTGCGGGAGAATGATCTGTATTCTTTCAATCATATTTTAATAAAACGCTGATTGGCCAGGCAGGCAATATAGGCGGGAAAGCCAGACAGGAAGTAGAGGTGGAGCAAAGAGACTGGGAGTATTCTGGGAAGCAGGAAGCTTCCTCTGCAGTTCTGCCCAGACCACCGGAGAGGAAAGATGTAAACTGCCCCGCTGGAAAGGGTACTGAGTCATGTGCTAACGTAGATAAGGATAATGGGGTAACATAAGTTATAAGAACTAATAAGTAGCCTGACCTAATGGGCCAATCAGCTTTATAACTTATAGAGATCTCTGTGTGATTGATTTTCTTTGGGAATTGCCGGCTGTGGGGTACCGGGCGGGACAGATACCCCAACAAGCTGGCCTTCATGTTACAACTTGGGCTCTGCACGGCTGCAGAATTGCAGTGGAGGACCACTTGGGGGTCTGTAGTCTAGGACAGTGATCTCTGGGCCAAGACTGAGAGAAAGCACAGGAACCCACCCTTCCAGAAGGGTCTGGCATCACAAGGAACAAATGCTTACCTAGGCAAAGTGGATTCTGAGCTAGTGCGGGAAGCCCCATGCTTTGCTCACCACTGAGCTCTGCAGCCAGTGACGCCAGGCAACCGAGAAATACCACCGCTCAAAGTGTGAAAACCTGTGGAGAATCCTAAAGCGCTGTGAGGTGCTGCAGGGAATCCAGGAGGGTGTGTGGGGGTGTGGGGTTCCCAGAAGCCGGGTTTGCTGTGTGTGCGGATGCTGGTACCTTGGCACAAAGGTTGCATGCACGATAGAGTTTATTCACCTTTAGACAGTGCCCAGGGCCAGCGCATTGAAAGGGTGGCGGGTGACAAGGCCTGGGAGATGGGCTGACAAGCCCAAGGCCGAACCCTTGCCTAGCAAGAATCCCAGGTCCTCTTCAGTGTTGCAGAAGAACCAAGGGTGAGAAAGGGGGTGGCATTCAGGTCACAGCAGGCATTCTAGGTGGGGGTGATCACCCACTTGGAACATTTTTGATGACCACGACCCAGGGGTGGGAGACATTACCGAGTTTAAAGGACAGACGTCAGGGACCTACAAGGACACTGACACATAGAGGACACCCTGTAATGAGGACGGTGAAGCCCTGATATCATTAGTGCTGGCTCCAGGGCAGGAGAGAAAGCTGCAGGCCCCGTAGCTTCCCAACCGCTGTCCTCAGTGCGAAGGTCCGAGACCTCGTTAACCGTGACTGCAGCTCTGGTCCCGGATGACTGTAGGAACAGGGCTCCCAGCCAGGCTGATGCGGTGCTCACCAATCAAACTGACCAGGGCAGAAGCTGCTCACTGCTTCGATTGCTTCCTTCAAATCCCGGCATACTTTGACGCCCACTGCCCCCCACCCCCAGCAGTGAATGGCAGACTGTTGCCTCTGGCAGCAAAGACTGGGCCCCCAGTGGCTCAGGAGAAGCTCCAGGCAGCTGCTGCAGTGTGCTAGCTAGAATGGGGGAGGAAGGGGAAGGATGCCGTAAACAGCCCTGAGCTGATGGCTTTTCCATGGTGACAGGGCAATCTGGGTGTGATAGGCATGGACAGGTATCCCCTACCTCCCGCTCAGAGGCAATCTGGGTAAAAGGATTGGTTTCAATTCTGTAGAGAAAAAACAAGGAAACAACCCCAAATAGCCTTACTCGACTTGAAAGGACAAAGTTCTGGGAATTGTAAATTATTCTTTTATTTGCCTTTCCTTCTCCCCCTCCCATCTCCCATCCGTTCCCTTTCTCTTTGCCTCTGTATTTAAATTTTAGACCTCTTCTCTCATGAGTTTATCCTGATCAGCTGTTTTTTTGTAACATTTTCCTTAGTAAATGTCTCCAGACTATATAGTTAACAGTGTTTTCACTTAACTCCTGTATGGTCCATGAGATTAGAACCTTTCCCTTTGTCTTCTTGTTTCTCTACTTGCTGATACATGTATGTACCCATCTATTCATACATCGGTGTATCCATGCATCTATCTATTGATCCATCCATCCGCCCCGCCCACTTATCACCAACCTACTCATCAAACAGTTCATCCATTCACCATCTATCCATCCCACCATCCATCCATCTGCCTGTCCGTCTATCCATCTGCCTGTTCGTACATCCATCCATCCATTCATCTGCCTGTCCATCCACCCATCCACCCACCCACCCACCCACAGGAAACACTCACAGTGCCTGCTTTTGACCCACAGAAGTATTACACAGATGTATCTCTCCAGCGGAGGATAGAATGAGAACAAATTATTAAGAGTAATTTGATTGTTGTATATGAAGTCCTAGGGATGAAAGAGAAGGAGATGGATAACTTGGGGAAGAGGTGTGTCAAGAAAGCTGTTCTAGAGACTGGGTTTCTCAAGACCGCTGTGGAGGATAAACCCAGGGAAGTAGGTCATGGGCAACTCAGGCAGGAGGCAATGTGGACGTCAAGTCGGAACTACATAGTGACAGGCCTTTGGGGATGTGAAAGGTTAAACCTCCCACAATGGAGTGCTATTGATGAGTATTAAGGTCACTTTTGGGAGCAGGGGTTATCACCCAGAACTATGGCATCAAAGCAAAACCGTACGCTGTCTTAAATTTCTCTGGTAGGTCTGGAGAGCTCTGTCCTGGGCTTTAGGCTTGCTGCACAATTCCACGGCAGACTGCAGTGCCTGGCGTGCAGCTCTGGGGGAAAGAGCCTAGAAGGCAGAAGACGGCTGCCTAAGGTCTATAGTTGTGTGGCTGGGACTGTCAAAGCACACTACTCAGTGAATTCAGGGGTGCCTCCCATGACGGTGAGGAGTTAGCCCTGGAATCAGGCTGAGCAGGCCACATCCCACTACCTATATGCTGAGGGCTGTGAAAATGTGTCCCCCAGTTTCCCATTGCTCTGCCGTGAAGCCTCCCTCCTTGTGTGGGCTGGACTTGGCACTCACTCTAGTGAAGTGGAGGGGTGGTGTGTAGGTTCAGAGACTAGGTTAGAGAAGGCATTGTGGCTTTTCCTAGTACTCGTTTGCACTTCCTGCTTTGAGAAACATTAGCTGGCATGTTGGGGGGTTGCATGCAACAGTTTTTATGGAGAAACTGAGACCTCCAACCAATAGATGTGGAGAGAGCTAGCCCAGTGTAGATCCTCCAAGCTGGCCAAACCTCCAAACAGAAACTTCGCGAGAGCTCCGGAGCCACAGCGACTCAGCCCAGCAGCTCTTGGGGCTTGATGGATGAAGGTACACAACCGCATTGGCTGCCTTCAGCCACCAGGTTTTTGGGGCAGCAGATTGATGATGTGGTCTGTGCCCTTGGGCAAGATAATTAGGTCTTCTGCGCTTCTGTGTCCTTACCTGTCTGGGGTGCTAGAGGTGAAGCCTACATCCTAGAGGAGCTGCAAGGATTTTTGTGAATCAATGCACCGGAAACACTCAGAACACAGCCAGCATTCCGTAAATCTCAGGCCAAGACAGGGGAGTGGGAAAGAGATCAAGTTCCTGCCAAATGAGTGGAGGATAGGGATCAGTTGATGATCGCTTGGCAAGTGCTGCCCGCCCTAAGGGCCTGAGGATGACCACTGGCCAACTGGGCTTCACTGGGAGGGACATTTTGTGTACAGCGAGGACTGTGGGAAGCCGGGAACCCTTCCGCTCTCCGGCTTCTCCATCTCAGCACCACACCACAGGCGCCTGGTTCTGTGCCTGCGTGACCCCGTAGAGATTTGCTGAACTTCGGCAGGCAGGCGCATCACAGAACACGGTGCTCAGGGAGGCCCCTGTCAGCAGGAGGGCAGCCACTACTGTGATTCACATTTGACACAGCCAGACATTCACGTGTAACAGAGAGAAAGCTGCTCAGAAGTTCGATTCACGAATCTTTGTCTCTTCCTGGCTGGCTCCCCCATTGGTAGGGGAATGTTTACTCTGTCATTTGCTCGTCTGTTTTTCGTTTTAGAAGGGAGAAAAGCTATGAAGTTCCAACTAGAGAAGAACTTTGAGAAAGTAAGCTTTCTCAAGACGACTCGTGGTGACAGGTGGGGACTAGTGTGGGGGTGGAGATGGGGCTCCTGGGACATCCCCCAAACCAAGTCTGATTAGCCAGGCCCCAGGCAGACACTGGTTACAGAGAATGCTTCCCCCAACTCTTCCTCCCTCCCTCCTTCCCTTTCTCCCCCTCTGTCTCTCCTTCCCCCTCCCTTCCCTCCCTTCTCTCTACCCCTCCTTCTCTCTTTTCTTCCCTCCTTTCCTCCCTTCTTTCTCCCCTTCTTATTTTCTCTTCTCCTTTCCTCCTTCCCTCTCTTCCCCTCTGTCTCTCTTTCCCCTCCCTTCCCTCCCTTCCCTCCCTTCTCTCTATCCCGCCCTCTTTTCTTCTCTCTTTCCCTCCCTCCCTTCTTTCTCCCCTCCTTATTTCCTCTTCCCTCCCTCCTTTTCTCCTCCCCCCTCCATCCTTCTCTCCTCCCTCCCTTTCCCTCCCTTCCTACACTGTTCCGTGTGCTTTGAGGTATAGAACATGGTACCTGTCTTCTTTGATGAGGGTTGGACATATCAGGTACTCGGTGCCTCATTTCTTCCTCCACCAATGGGAAAGTCTCAGGGTTACCTGGACCCCCTGGGGAGACCCCTGCCGGCTGCTTTCCTTATTCAGACAATCACTAGGCAAGGGCTCTCAGTAGAGACCACCAGTCTCCTGTGCTTGCTGACGGCCTGAGGACCAGCATGAGTCAGAGACATCTCACACGGGTGTAGAGGCAGTAGGTGTGGAATCAAGGCGTGGTAGGGCTGTGTTCCCCACGAAGGCTCTGGGGACTCCTCTGCCCTTGTTCTAGCTTTCAGGTGGCATCAGGCAATCTTGTTGGCTGTTGGCTGTGACATTCAACCTTCATGTGCCCTCCCCCGCCCTGGGCTTTTGGCTGCCTGTCACTCAGGATAGCCCTATCTTGAGATCTTTAACCTCAGTGAATATGCAAAGACGCTTCTGGGTAGGTATGAAGCTTATAGTGTATGCATATCTTATTGGTGGTCACCAGCCAGCCTGCTACAGATGGGGTGTGTCCTGGTAGTGGCCAGAGTGATTTTCTGTCCACTCAAGAACAACTGAAGAACATTCCTTGGGGTGGAGGCAGAGCTGGTCTTACCTCCTGCCCTAAAGCCTGGTAGGAAACTGCTGTGACAGGCAGACAAGGACACATCAGGGAGCAGCCGGGTCATCCCCACCCTGGGGAGCAGCCGGGTCATCCCCACCCTGGGGAGCAGCCGGGTCATCCCCACCCTGGGGAGCAGCCGGGTCATCCCCACCCTGGGGAGCAGCAGGGTCATCCCCACCCTGGGGAGCAGCAGGGTCATCCCCACCCTGGGGAGCAGCAGGGTCATCCCCACCCTGGGGAGCAGGCTCTGCTCAGATTAGAACTTGAATTTTAAGCTTGGCTTTGTTTTCCTAGGTACACAGAGCCTGCCTCCACCCGCAGTTCCAGGCTCTAGCGACAAGCTAGGGAGGTTCCCTCAGCAGTGTGTTCCCAGGGGAGGAAATTGGCTGTGGGAGGTCACCAAAAATTCACACACAAGCACATGGCAAGCCTGGAAGAAACGTTCTGTTTGCAGGGAAGAAGGTGCCCATGCCCCATGTACCTTCCCCTCCATGGCAGGGGCCTTGGGTAGAGCCTCTGTGCCAGGGCAAGCTTCCTTCCTGGGGGATTTCAAAGTTCCGGCCTTTGAAAAACACGTTTAGAGAGGGATAGTTTTGACTCAGTCCTGAGGGTTCCCTAAAATGTCATCTTTTCTCTCTCTCTGCCTAGCCCTCTCTCTATCCCTTCCTTCCTGGTTGTTTTCTTTCACACACCGAGAGGAATCCTGTCAGGTCTTCAGGTGAGCTGTCTCTTTAAGGGTCACAATGGTATTTGTTCAGTACAGACAAGGGAGGAAAGGAAAGACAAGAGGACAGGACCTAGGTGGTTCAGAGGAAGTAGAGGAAGCCAAGGGTTCCAGTGGGAAGCTGTCTAGCACTGGGCCGATGGTCTGGAGCTTGGGCCAGGGCCCTTTCTGTTGTGTCTCAGAGAAGGCACAATGACCAGAGTGGAGAGAGGGGCAGAGGGTGGCTTTTGCAGCCTGTGAGGAGCTGGCTGCCTGCAGTGCCTGCTGAGCAGGGTGGGCATGAGGCCAGGAGTGAGTTTTCCTGACTGCCTGAGCTGCTCAGTGACTGTGTTCTCAGGAAGGGAGGACACAGAGGAGGAATATGTGCACTGACCCCTAACAGCCAAAAGACGAGGCTTCAGAATACGTAAGTGTCCTGCAGGGAGTGAGGGCGGGTCACACTAAACCACATAGATACTGAGTCACACACACCAACCATACTATTTACCTTGTAAAATTTAGCACACTGTGAGATTAATACTAACTCACCACACATCTGAGTGCCCTGAACACATGCTTTTAAAAATAAAACCTCTGTGCAGTTAGTTTTTATTGCTACATCTTAGAATTACCCGGGGAAAGTCTCAGTGAGGGATTTTCTGTCTCAGGTTGAATGTGCTGTCTGTAGGTGGATGGAAGGAACAACCCGAGTATAGGTGGTGCCATTTCTCGGGCTGGGCCTTGGACTGGGTAAGAGAAGAAAGCCAGCGGAAAGCAGATAAACAAAGGTGTTTGCTTCTCTTGCTTTTGGCTATGGGCGCACTGTGAGCAACCTTCCTAAACCGCGGCTTCTACCTTCCAAGTGCTGAGGTTACAGGAGTGTGCCACCTGGGAACTGAACCCAGAGCCTTGTGAGCGGTGGGCAGATCCTAGCAGCTCAACCACATTCCTAGGCCTTGGCGCCATTGTTATTCGGTCATTAAGGGTGATTGGGACATAAGCACTGTGGAACTTTGCCATTTGGTCTGATCACCAATAACTGCCTGGTGGGTGAGTGGTCCATGTGGCATGGATGCTTTGGACAGAGATGACTGTAAGTAGAACGGCAGAAGGTTTCATTGTGCCACGCAAAATGTCACGCAGTTTAAACTTAGGAATCGCTTATTTATAGAATATTCCATTTAGTATTCTTAGATTGTGGTTGACCATTACCCAAACCAGGGGAAACAAAACCATGCGTGGCAGGGGAGTTGCTATAATGAAATGCTGTGTTGGTCTCTTGAGTCTGCAGTAGAGAAGTCCACAAATGGGGTGGAGCAGCTTAAACCACCACAATGCTGGGGTCTCCCCACTCCGCTGTGGGGGAGGTCTGAGGCAGGCCTCCCTCCTGGGTTCCGGTGTCAGTCACTGGTGATCTTGGGTGTGGCATTATAGCCTTGTCTCTGTTTTCATTCTCACATGGTGTCCTCCTGCATGCGCGCTTGTGTCTAGATGACCCCTTTTCATAAGGACACCAGACACCGGAGATTAGTGACTCTGGGGTATATCTTCATCTTAACTAATCACATTTCAGTGATTCTGTTTCCAAGCAATGTCCCATTTTTAGGTCTAGGGAGTTGGGAGGGTGTATGTTGGCAATAGCAGCTATGAGCTGTTATGTAGGCATGGACGGCTTTTGGGAGCTGAGGCTCACACTCGACACACTCAGTGCAGCCTCAGCAGTAGGGTTATTTGACGTTTTCTCTGGCTGAAGAGGGCCATGTGGAAGGAGAAAACACAAAGGCGATGGCCGCTATGAAGGGAGCGGAATCGTCTTAGCGAACGTGTTAGGACAACTGGCCGGTCATTCAGGAAAAGTGCTGGTTGCTTTGCTGAGCCAACTGGATCAAAATGCACAGCCAGAAAAAACCAAAACCAAACAAAGCAAAACAAGAAACCAACACCCAAGCAGAACACACACATGCATGCACACACATGCACATACACACACACATGCACACATATACATGCACGCATATGCATGCGCACACACCTGGCATTCATACATGTACGCACACACGTGGTATGCATACACGCAGGCACACACGCGCACACACATGCACGCACACACACATACACACACACATGCATGCACACACACACACACACACACACACACACATACATGCCACGTGCACACACCCTAGTCAAAGTACTGTAAGGAAACAGGACAGTCATCTTTGTTCTAATGAGTTAGGAGGAATATGGGAGGCTGTCTGGTTGTTTCGTAAAAGGTGACCACATGAAAAAGGATGTCAATAAGATTAATCCCATAAAAGAAAATTTCTATAGTCAAAAGATACAAAAACTAAAAAAAAAAATCAATTAATAAACAAACCTGTGAGGCGAAGGACAGATTATGAAAGATGTTTGCGGAACGCGTAACTGGCAGGGGGCTGATTGGCTTTATAGTGTGTCAATTAGATGAGATAAAAATCCCCAAGAAAAACATGCAAACAGCAGCAAAAGGCATACATCAATATATTCTCAATTACACCCCGAGAAATACAAATGATACCCAGCCTTGTCTTATTGGCAAAGATGGATGTGCTGTTCATTTGCAGAGACAGCGGCTGTGCTTGCCTCTGGAGAGAGACTGTAAACTGTCGCGATGCCGTATAACTCAGAAATCTTCCAAAGCAGTACACACAGGCCCTTTATAATCCCATCGATCTCCTAAGAGCCCACCCTGCCAAAGCTGAAGAGGCTCGTTGCAGTGTTGCTGCTGAACAGAAAGGCGACTGACTGGCTAGTCTTCCACAGAGCAGCCCTTACCCGCCAGACGGAGCAGTGTTTTGCAATTGAAAGGGAACCTGTACACGCGTCCACATCCAGGAAGCAGGCCTGGGATGGTGGGTGAGATGTGAACAAGAGAAGGACAGAGAAGAGATGGGAAGAACGCCAGGGACCGGGGACCAGGAACGGAAGGAAAGAAGTGATACAGGGGAAAGGCGGGGTAGCCCATGGCTCCAGTGTGGCTCCCTGGTGGGGTGGGGACAGGAGACAGAAGCTTCTTTTAAAAGGCCGGCAAGGTGTTCACTGGTGAAGGCAGACTGGCCATCCTACCCACAGGACATGACCACAGATCTTGGGGGCACTTGCTAAGTAAGATCCAGTGGAAGGGTTGGTGAGGTCATGACTCCTTGGCAGGGAAGGAGGTCTGTTCTGTCACTGCTCATGTCCCCTAAGGCTGTGGCCAGGTGCTATGTTAGGAGCATGTCTACTGTCTAAGACTGAACTGTTCTGGAAGCCAGAGAGGCTGGTGATGGCCGGCCATAGCTCTCAGGCAGAGACAGCCAGGGGCGAGAATTGCAGGGCTCATGGAGGGAAGGGTGCAGACGCTGAGAAGTTATGAGGGCAAGAGGCTTAGTTAGGAGTGCACGGGTGTAGGGGTAAGTAACCCTGCCCTGTCTAAGTGGACCCTGTCCCCGAGGCCAACTGCAGAGACTGACAGCCTGAATCCAAAGCTTTCTCTCATATGTAGACTCTACATGGTCACATATATGTGTCATAGAAAATCAGAGGAGCATGAGGGAGCAAGGGAAGGATGAGGAGGAAACGGGAGATGATGATGGGGCAGCAAGGACACATGCTTCATTTTCCCTGACATACAGAATAGAATGTGTCTGTGCACACATATGTATTTGTGTGCATGTATTCCAGCAGAAGGGGGGCTACATGAGGGGGCAGAAGGATCAGTGAGAGAAGGAGGAAGGGGGCAAGGGATGGCAATGGGGGGATATGAGAAAGTGTGTGTGTGTGTGTGTGTGTGCACGCATGTGTGTGCAAATGTCATGGTGAGGGACCAGAGAGATGGCTCAGCTATTAAGAGCACTTGCTTCTCTAGCAGAGGACCTGGGTTCAGTTTCCAGCACCCACATGGTGGCTCACAACAGCCTGTAACTCCAGTTCTGGGGGTCTGCTGCTTCCCTCTGGCCTCTGCTGGTAACAGCACATGTGGTACACATGCATATACATAAAATTAAAAATATTTTAAAAATTTATCTAAAGTGCCACAATAAACCCATTATCTTATAAGCTGAGTAGTAAAAACATGTCACCTCTCTTTCTTTCTGAAAACTAACACTAAAAATAGCTCGTCAGTGTGTTAATAAAACTCTCCTGCACATTTTGAAGCAATTAACTGAGGGCATGTGCATGCTCCAGTGCAGAAAATACATGAATATGCATTGATGCATAGTATGCATGTTCGAACAAGAAAAGAGCCTTTCTGATGACACTCATGCCCCTGTGTGCATGGGTTCTGTGTGTGGAGGAGGGAGCATAGGGGCCCTGGGGTTTTCATTACGTGCTCGTGTGTGCTATTAGAACAGGGTGTCATGTGAAAGTATGACTTTCGTATAAAAATGTCAGAGTTAAAAGTGAAAGGATGAGAATAAAGCAGTTGACCTGCTCGCCAGCACGGGGTTTGCTTTGGGGCATCTCACGTGTCCTTTCATGCTTAGCTGAGCACAGCGATCAGAAAAGCCCGGACCTTCAGGTGGAGACAATGGAAGGGGGACCATCCTGGTGAGATTAGAGTGCTTTGCTAGAGAGGAAAGGACTCCTGTGACTTTGAATGTGGTCTGTTTGACCTGTGACACCACATTTTCACTCCCAGGGAGGTGCTAAGCAGGACACACCTGTAGATGGACACGCACGTTGCTCGTGGACTCAGCTAGTTCCCCAGGTTCAAGGACACAGATTTGACCTAGGGAAGAGATGCACTTGAACATAAATGCTGGATGGTGGCTCCCTGGGAGAGAGAAGCAGCAGCAGCTCTTCCCCGAGGCACAGAGGAACTCCTGAGGAATGCTAGAGCTTGTTTCCAAGAGAAGTGGAGACCTGAGCAGTACGCTCAGATGTTAGACAGCTGCTCACAGGACTCCCTCCTCAGACCCAGGAGTCTCTCTTCTAACCTCAAGACCATGACTACCAATGGAGGCCTGCACCCAACATCCTGCAAGGACCTCTAAGACTGAGAACTGGCTACTCCTAGCACTTGGGACAATGGCTTCAGGCCCTGACAGTTGTTCCCAGAGCTGACTTGGGTTAGGACAGTAATCCAGGGGCTTCACAGGAATGCCTGGGCTGGGACAGCCCTGATGAGAGGAAGAAAGAGAAGTGGCTATGCTTTAGCTAGTATCTTAGCCATGTGGTTGGGTCTGTTCCCAGGACGGATGTTCCCGGTGATAGAGGAGATTCTGAATAGGTACACACATCCCCAAAGAAGCCAGCTGCCTTGCACGGATGGCAGACGCTCCTTTTCATCAAGCAGATGATGCAGGCAGAATGAGCTCATCTTCAAGTCCTGGTGCCCCTGGGTGGAAACCTCAACTATTGTTTTGTACGCAGTCCAAATAAGGCTGCAGGAGACTGGAAATGGGACAGGGATGCTGGTGTCTCACTCACTAATGCTTCCCCTCTGGCCTACTACAACTCTGGCTTTCTCACTCACTCTTTGGAAGCACTTCTTGCCATTCTCAATGCAAAAGCCCCTCCTCTCTATTTGTTGCTTCTTGATGGAGGACACAGGCTTTGCCATCCTCTTACCAGTCTGATGCAATAGTGCATGACATTTAATGCATTGACAGTGAATTTCCTCTTGGGGAGGGGACTGTCTCATGAAGCCCAGGCAGTCCTGATCCTTCTGCCTTCTCCTTGCAAGAATTATGTTTGCATGCATGTGTTGTCGTACCAAAGAGTTCCACAATAGCCCAGAATAGAGTATAGCAAAGGTTTATTTATTTGGGGATAAACTCACAGTAAGGGTAGCAACATGCAATCCTCTGCATGCACTGGGAACTGGAACTGAATCCAGCAGCCAAGAGGGCCACACCTGCTTTTTGTCTGCTTTTATAGTACATGAGATCCTGTTCAGAGTCAGCCAGTCTCTTAAAGGTTGTTGGCTGAAGAAGTTTCCATAACACCTCCTCCTTTTATCTAAGTAAGAGAATTCTAAGCCTAATACAAAACTATATACAATAAGAACAAATATCAAGTCTTGTCCAGGGAAAAGAAGAGGCAAAAACATAAAAACTAGAATTACAACCAGTATGACCAACATCAAACCAGAAACATATGCTAAATGTTTCAATAGTGATCCTATCCTAAGGAGTCTGAGTCTTCTTTTAAAAATGGCTTGGCTAAGTCATGAGAGGAAAGTAACTATGACTATCTAATCTTCAATCCCATCAAAGATCTGAGAAGGGAAATAGTATTATCCGAGAAAACAGGAAGTGAAATTAGGCAACTTCCTCAAGGTGCAATAGATGACAGAAACAACCAGCTCCCCGGGCAATCACCAAAGTCTCATTTACAATGTTGGGGAAACCAACTTTGGCTGAGGCCTAGATTAGCTGACAGACCATTTTCAGAATCAGGGAGATTTGAAACACCATCTTACCCTGTCTAGGCAAGGTTTGGCAGTCTTTTTGTTTGTATCCTGCTTGTCCAGTATGGACACCATGCATTTTGTCAGTGGTCGAGCTGCACATGCTTTTTAATTTGCATTTATAGTACAAGAGACCACGCCCACAGTGGGCCGGGATCTTAAAGGCTATTGGCTGAAGGAGTTCTCACAACACCCATGCATCACCATACTTGGCTGACAGTTTCTCATTCCTCACCACACACCTTTCTTTTGAGACAGGATCTCTCACTGGCTTGGAACTCACCAAGGAGCCTGGACTGACTGGTTAGGAAGCCCCAGAGATCCCCCATTTCTATTTCCCCAGCACCGAGATTACAAGTGTGCACCACTCTGCCTGACTCTTTAAAAATTTGTGTCCTGGGAACTCCCATCTTCCTGCATATAATTCAGACTGAGTCATCTCCCAGCACTTGAAGCATTGCAGCTTTTGTGATTGCATTTGTCCTCTAACTTGGGGGTTTTAAATAACAGATCTTTGATGGATAAAGTTGGTGGACCAAGGGTCCAGTTGTTGAAAAGTTTCTTTGTTCTATTGCGACATACAGTTCTTCTAGGTGATGGATTGTTCCTTGGGTCCTTGTCCCTAAAATGAAGGGTGTCCCTTTGGCCTGTCTTCTTTTAGATATAAAATATGTGAGCGAGACACACACCTTTCAATCTTGGGGTTAGTTGACAGACAGGTGTGTCTGTTCCTTCCTTTTTTCCTCTTATGGGGGTAATTTCAGAGCTCAAGAATTGTAACATCTTTGAATTTTACATATTTGAATTTCACAGCTCTTTTTTATCATAGGTACCTCCAGGAGAGCTCCCAGATAATAAGGAGGATAACCACTCTTGCTAGGTTGACGTCTTTAGATGTTTGGACCATCTGCCATTTCACGGGTGAGGGAACTCCAAGAGTTTGAGATGAGCCAGTGTTTAAAATGCAGCCTCTCTCTTTTAATTGTCTACTTCATATCAGATTCCAGGCTAGTATTTTTTTATTTCACTTCATTTGAGAATCCTGAGGCCAAGCTGAATAGATATCATATCAGATATAGGGCTGAGGTCCCGGAAAATCAGATGACTCTAAGAGATACCACTAAAAAGCGAGGGGTCAAGATTGTGATGTGAGGGTTCTGGCTAGCAATCTCACCATTAATTCCCAGCACAGTGCACTGTGGGCATGGCCACTGCTGGCCAGGCTGCTCTGTGATCTTGATCTCTGATGACTATAGGGTCAGGAATGTGGGTACGGGAGTCAGTGAAGTACCTGATTATTCACTAATAAGATCTGTTCGTCCATAAAGATATCTGTCTGGAATCCAGACTTTCTGGCATGGTTTAATCAATGCATGGCACAACTATTTTATAATATCTACATATAGGATAAATTATTCTCCGATATGATTCTTTATGATGTCCTCACAAGCTACTCAATGTCCTAAGAGTCACCGGCTCCCTTAACACCTCTTATCCTCCTCCTTCTGCCTCTTTATCTTTCCTTTCTTTCTCTTTCTCCTCTTCCTTCCTCTGCCTCCTTCTTTACACAATGAACCTGACAATGACTTGAGTGGCTTTGGCATCTGCACGCAGGCCCACACAGTAGAACCCACTGAAAGAGGGAAATGAAAAGAAAGACCCTATAGCTCACCCATTTCTTCATATCTGGAAAGCCCATGGTGGCTCTTCACCAGCAGGGCTGGCTGAGCTCTCAGGGGTCACAGAGTGACTCTCAGACGCCAGAAGCTCAATGTCACAGATTCTTCACCAATGACCCATACAGCTACACCCCTAAGAGACTCCTTAACTAATTAATTAGTCATTTTAGAAAGTAAAAGAGATTCCACTACAATCTACTAGATACTATCTCAATAAGAGTCCTTTCCTTTCCGGTGTAGGGTGGTGTGTTTCTAATTAAATTTAATCAATGCGTGATATAATTATTTTGAAATATCCATACATATGATAAATTATCCACTACTGTGATTCTGTGTTGCTATTATGAACTACTCAGCATACAAAAATGCCCTCCCCCCTTTCTCTACATTTCATTTTCCTAGTCTACATGAACTTGATAGTGATCAAAGTCCTTTGATATCCACGGGTGACTAGTCCTGGTCCTCTTGAGCGTACCAAAGTCTATATATGCACAAGCCCTTCTATAAATTGGTAGAGTATTTCCACATAAGTGTTGCATTTATTCCTGTATACTTATATTATAGATTACTGATAATACCTAATGCAAGGTAAATCCTGTGTAAACAGTTATATGGTATTGCTTAGGGAATGATAAAAGCTCTTTGCATGTTCAGCTCTGATCCATTTCTATTTTCCATCCGTGGTTGCTTGAGCTGCCAAATGTGGACACGGTGACCGAGGCAAACTGCTCTGCTCTGTGTTTAAGCCTAAGAAAACTCAAGGATGGCTTTTTTCATAAGACCTCTATGGAATGCCCGTTTGCACGGAAGTGAACGAGTCCCATGCAGCGTGAGCACTTGTCATTAGTAGTTGTCTGTAGTGGGCTGTGCTAGGGCAAAGGGAGCTTGCCTCAGGAAACTGTGAGATGTTTGAACTTGCCAGAGGCCTGAAGGGTCTTCCCGAAGTCTAGAGACTGTACAGAGTCACTGGCCTGGTTAGGGATGTGAACGAAACTTGACAGAGCAGTTACTGGAGAAGGGACACAACAGAAATCAACCAAGGTGACGTATCCCTGGATGTGATTTACTTTCCAACTGTAGCCAAGGAAGCTTAAGTTGGCACTTTTAAGGAAGACTATAGAGATGGGGGATTGTGTGTGTGGTACCAACAGTGCAGGTTTGCCAGACTAGAGAGCCCCCATGTTGGTTAGCTGTGGATCAGAAAGCAGTTCCCTGAGCTCTCAGGCACCACTGGGTATATGACAGACCTTTGAGGGTGTGTCCAAGGGCTTTGTTTACTGAAGGGAGAGATGTCCCCCACCATGGGGACTGTGATGGAGGAGAGAGATGTCCTCACCAAGGGGCTGTGATGGCCCCAAAACCACACTTTAGTCTTAGTGTTAAGATGATGGAAGGCCAACGTGGGTGGTGAGTTTGATGTGTCCTAAAACTTGCTTTCTGAAGTCTGCTGGCCCCTGGGAGCTCCTGGGGAAGGTGGGAAGTGTGGACATGCAGGGATGGAGCATCACAGAAAATGACTTCTGAAACGCTGCCTCAGGCGTCCTGTTCTGCTCTGATTCATCATTTAGCTCTGGCTTGGACAAGCCCCAGGAACAGTGGGAGCCTCCTGATCAGCTGTTAGTCTCTGCTTCAACTTTGCTCAGGTTTTTGGCTTAAGTTGAACTCCAATAATGTCAACAGGATGTAGTGGGACATAACCGGAAGCCACTTGGCAGAGGCAGGATTGGTGTAGTAACCAGGACAAATATTACAGCGGTGGTTCTCAACCTGTGGATCATGGGGGTCAAGCAACCCTTTCACAGCAATTGCCTAAGACATCAGAAAACATATATATTTGCATTATGATTCAAACCAGTAGCAAAATTACAGTTATAAAATGGCAACAAAATTTTTATAGTTGGAGGTCGCCACACCATGAAGGACTGTACTAAAGGGTCTCATCATTAGGAAGGACTGAATTAAAGCACCATGGGCCCCGACTGCCCCATCAATCAAGCAGTGGTGGATTCATTCATTCATTCATTTATTCATACTGTGTGCTTCAGCTACGGTCTTCTCTGGGTGACATACCTTCGTTGGTATGCCTGGTAGTATAATTAGAAACATTTCTCTAGCTTCAGCTTATTGATTACAGGAAGGTCCTGATGTTGGTGGACACCAACACACTCTGAGAAGTTGCTTGGGTTTGCTGGGGTTGGATTTGATAATGGTTAGAAAGCATTGGGTGATTCCCACAGTGAATCTCAAATTGTATTTCAACTGGCTGTCCGCTTCTGAACAAGAAATACACTTCCCCTCTTAGAGTGGTTTAAGGGTGTGAACCATGTCTACTCTTGTTGGATGAATGCAGACTGAGCCATCAGTGTAAGCTCTGACTCTTCATGCTCCCCAGAACCACAGTCTACAGGTTCAGGAAAAGCACTCATCCCGAGCCCAGGTGGTCAGAAGATTCTGGAAAATGATGGACGTATGAGGACCAATCTGAATAGTGTGCTGGTTGGACACTTCAATCCTGTGGTTTGCATGGTCACTGACATGACCTTGATCCAGTGCTCAACATCTTCTCCTGAGTAAGTTTAGACCCTCTCCCTTCTGTGGATCAAGAATATGGGAAATCACTTAAAATTATCTTTCAAAGAGATGAACCATAGTTCCCATCCTCAGGAGAGATTGGAGTGTCTAAAACACTCCATGGATGCTTGAACCACACGTAATACCAAATATTCTATTAATATTTTATTTACTTTATAATTATGTAAGTAAGAGATTAACAACAATGGCCAGTCATAAAATGCAGCAAATAAGACAGCATTCTGTTAGAATTGTTACCTCAGCAATACTTGTACTGGGGCCATTGTTAGTAAGTGCACACACCACAGTAGGAGGTCTGGTAACTGAGATGGCTTTGGGGCTGACAGGCAAAAATGATTCAGATTCCTAAAAGAGAGAGATCAGATCGTACCTCTACAGATGACATCTAATTAAAAACTTAGGGGTTATTTTTTAAAACATTTTTTGAATTGTTGAGTGTTTGAATTTCACTGGAGCATCGGCAACTGAGGCCAAGGGAGTAAAAACCACGGATAAGTAGATCTACCGTAGAGTAGCAGCAGTTTAAAATTCTCTAAAAAGCAAAGGTTTTCTACTGAGATCCATAAATTGCTAAGGGAAAACTCCATCTCTTTTGTTAAATTCTAAAGTCACTTGCCTCAAATAACTGGCTACCTAATTAAAGTTAGAGCAGAAGGGTTGGGTTAGGAAGGAAAGGCTCACTCTTAAACAGATACGAAGACTGGTGATATTTGCACAAGTCTTTGTTTGGGCTGTAAATAGCCACCAAGAACTGTGTAGGCAAGCTCTTATGCAGCCTCCTTAATGACCTGAACCTCCATTATTCGCCATCTTTGCTTTTAGTGTTAAAGAAAAGGCTAATGGAAGTGGGACCATTGTTGGCACATGCTCTGTTTTAACATTAGGAGGAGACGAACCAATCACATAAGCCCCATTTGAACCCATCAGGTGACCTAATTAAATGTTGCATGAGGGCTGGAGAGGTGACTCAACAGTAAGAGAGCTTGCTGAGGACCTGGATTCAGTTCCCAGCACCTATATGGTGGCTCACAAGTGTCTGTAACTCCTGTCCCAAGGTACCTCTTCTGGCCTCTGAGGGCACTGGACACATATGGCATGCACATGTTCATGAAGACATACATAAACTCACAATAAATAAAGTATTTAAATGTCTTCCAGGACAGTCTCCAAAGCTACAGAGAAACCCTGTCTCCAAAAACCAAAAAAAGTATTTAAATATCACATTTTCTTTCAGAGATCATACTTTCTTGCCTCTTTCAGACAAAATGTTGTTTTAGGAGTGCTGTTCCCAAAGGCTCATCTGGTAATTTTTTGGTTTCTAGTTACCAATACATTCTGGGATGTTATTGCTATAGGAATTCCTACCACCAGTAGCTTTTAAGTTACCTACCCACTTAGGCATGGGCTCTTATACTATATATGCCGATGTAAAGCACACATATGGCCTCTTTTCTGGCTACTGGATTTGGTTGCTGTTCCCTGTTCAAGCAGAGGATTGTGATCTGTGAGTCTATCCCTAAATAAATAACCCTTTATTATACTCAATTCTGAGCTAGTATGGGATTTTTATTAAGCGTCCTTTTTCATCTGGCGCCCACGTGGATCCAGAAGACCTAGGTCCACAGCCTAGAAAGACTCCCACCCCCACCCACTTGGCTTGCTTTTACCTAAGTGGCTTTTTGTAGAACCCCTGTGTGGTGACTTGGAAATTTCCCAAGCGCACGCATGCCCCCTGACACCACTGCCACGTTCCTTGCCACGGTTCCCTTCCACATGGTGACTTGCACAGCTTCCAGTTTGTGCTCCCTGACTGTGAGTTCTGGATTTTTTGCTCCGTGTATGGAATTGATTTAATTGCTTTTAATTTGTCAAGCAAAGCATATTTCTCAGTGTCTAACTGGCACCAAGATGAGAAAGCCAAAGCGGCTCAGGACTGTTCGTGGCACCAGGTTGCACAGCCGCTAGTTGTGACTGCAACCACGACAGCTGCTGTACAGTAAAGATTATTACACCTAAAACAGTTTACTGGACCTCATACCAGATAAATATTTTTTAATTAATAAATTAATAAACTTGAAAGTTATATAATTACGGACATTACTATTGAAACTTTTAGTAACTTTTTTGCTAATACTATGGATTGTATTCTGTAAGGCTTATATAGTTATTGTGATACATCCATTTATTGGATATTGGGATTCAGTTTTTTTTCCTTCATATTATATCCTGAAGAAAATGGTTTTGTAACAGAGCCAAGAATGAGGCACTTTTAGAAATGATAGCCTTTAAAGACTAATAATGAACAGCTTGCTGACAGGATTAATATCATCGAAAATCAAGTTACCTGAAAAAATTGATACTATTAAAAAGGGTAACATTAATTTGACAGACAAAATTGAATCCTTGTCAAAGAGTACTGAGATATTAACTGAAAGAATTCGTACTGTTGAATTTGACAATCAAAATCTTTTAAAAATTTATGATAGGTTAGCAAATAGACTGTCTCTCCAGGGAGGCAATGATTGGTTAACAGAGTTTGGGGAAACTCTGTTAACCAATTAAGGCAATGTGTACACTATCCAAATAACATCCAAAGATGAGATGTTATCTTTAAAGGAAAAACTTCAGACCTTGGAATCACATGTGCAGAATGAGGACCAGGGGCTCGGTGCCTCAATGAAATCACTAGACATATACACAGGCCAGGAGATTCAGGCTTTACAAAAGACAGCAGTGAAAAGATTTGAAATGATTGAGGAAATTATTGGAGCTGATGAGCAGGGAAAGAAGGTACAAGGACAGGATTCAACATTACCAATAGCTGTCAGAGATAACTTACCCAGGGTTTTAGCTTCCTATGCTGTAATCTACTCTGACAAAACATTAAGTTCTAAAGGCCCAAAAGGATTCAAAGAAGGTAGATGGATATCTATAGGAATGAATGATCTAAAAGAAATTAAGCAAGTTGTCGTAACTTATGGCTTGCATTCTGCATATGTTAGGGAGATGATAAAGACATGGGCTTCTAGCATTAAGGTGACGCCACATGCCTGACTTCAGTTAGTTTCAGCAGTCCTGGATGATGGGCCTCAACTGATGTTTAAATGTTATTTCAGGGAAGAGGTTAAAATTTTAGAACAACAGGGAAAAGCAAAAAGACTTGAGACCTCCCAAGATCAAATTCTTGGTGAGGGCACTTATGCTAAACCATAGGCTCAGTCTCTATATGATGAACAAATGCCACAAAGCAGCCTTAAATGCTTACAACAGGATTCAAGAACTAGGGAAATGGATTGAATCATATACCAGGGTTAAACAGGACCAGAGAGAACACTTTAGTGACTTTTTATAAAGATTAACTAGGGCTGTACAAATAGGAGTAACAAACCCAGATGCTGTATGAATACTTATCGAGTCTCTGACTTTTGAAAATGCCAACTTAAAATACAAAAAGATACTTGGGCCTTTAAAGGTTAGATCAGCACCAATGGATGAATGGATCTTGCATACAATGAACATTGAGACATTTGACTATAATACTGAATCTTGAGTAGGAGAAGTAATTTCCAAAGGAATGAGGAGACATCAAAATGCCAAATGTTTTAATTGTGGTAGAATAGCACATCTGAGAAGGGGTTATAGACAAGGAATTCCTAGGAATAATATTTCCTCTTGGAATGGCAAGAAAAGGACTCAGCCTTCAGGTATATGTAGAAGGTGTGACAAAGGTCGACGTTGGACCAATGAGTGTAGAACAACAAAAGACAGACAAGGCAACCCAATACCATCAGAAAACTCCTTGGGGGGCCTCTCACAGGCTTCCAAGTCAGAAATGGTCCAGTCATTCCCAGTCACTGTGGAGGACATGTCTCACCAGGAAAATTAAAAACTCTAGAGCCTTCTGTTAAAAAAAAACCATACTGTTCTAGAGGATGGAATAAACATGGAGGATAAATCAAAAATTCCGATAGGAAATTGATAGGGGAGTTCAGCCAATCACATTCTGTTTTGGGGGCATGCCGCCCTCAGGCTAAAGCCTGCCTATAAACCTAGCAAGCACGCTCCGCTAGCTCTCTTTTCGCCTGGCTCCTGCGTCCGGACGGATCGTTTGGATTCTGGTGTAAGCTGTTGTAAGTCTTACTTCTGTTTATTAAAACTGTATATTTTGTATCAAGATAGTCTGGGGACTTTTCATTACCAATCGCCCTGCGGCTTCAGGAAATAGGAAATGTATATTCTGGTAGACTTCTATAAATGATCAAAGACCAAAGCTAAAAGTACATATAAATGGCATTGTAATTGTGGGTTTGATTGGCATGAGTGCGGACATGAGTATCACTATCCCAGAATCTTGGCATCCAAATTGGCCTCTTCAAGAGGCAGATATTCAGTGACTAAGAATTAGAACTTTCGCTCAAGTGAAACAAAGCACGAGATGGGTTGACTGCATAGGACCAGAAGGACAGAGAGGAATGCTGAGGCCATATATGGCTAATATTGCAGTGAATTTGTGGGGTCATGACCTGCTACAGCAATGGAATACCCAGATTAACATTCCTGCAGTCCCAGAAACTCATAATTCTGGGAAGGATATTAGAAGGTACTATACACAAAGGTCACCAGCCATTCAGGCTGTACAAGAACACAAAACAACTAGCAAACCTTTAAAGGTACCAACAGCCCTACTTTAAAAATGGTTAATTGAGAAACAAATATGGGTTAAACAGTGGCCTTTAACTTAAGAGAAACTGCAGGCTCTAGAACAGTTGGTACGGGAGCAACTAAATGCTCACCATATTGAAGAATCAACCAGCCCTTGGAATTCTCCTGTATTTTTTATTAAAAAGGAATCTGGCAAATGGAGAATGGTGTCAGATCTAAGACCTGTCAACAAGTAATTCAACCTCTGGGACTTCTACACTCTGGAATTACTCTGCCTTCTCTACTACTAAAAGGATGACCTCTTATAGTTATTGATTTGAAAGATTGTTTCTTCACTATACCTTTACAAGAAAAAGACAGAGAAAAATTTGACTTCACAGTGCCTACTAATAATAATTCTCAGTCTACTAGGAAATATCAATGGACCATCCTCCCACAGGGAATGCTCAATAGCCCCACCCTCTGCCAATACTTTGTCAGTCAGCCATTGGAAATAATATGTAAGCAATTTCCTAAATCTATAATTTACCATTACATGGATGATATTTTACTATCTGATACAAACATGGATATTTTAGAAATAATGTTTGAAGAAGTAAAGAAAGTTTTGCCAAAATGGGGATTCAAATTGATCCTGAGAAAATACATAGAGGAGATTCTGTCAATTACCTAGGTTATTTTACAGAAAATTGGAACACAAAAGGCACAAATGAGGAGAGACTGGTTGCAGGCTCTGAATGACTTCCAAAGATTGCTAGGAGACATTTCCCAACAACTGTTGGAATAACACCTGATCTAATGATTCATTTAAACAAACCTTAGATTGTGATAAAGACCTGAATAGTTCCAGAGAATTAACAGCTAAAGTGGAAAGGAATTGACAGTTGTCAAGGAGAGATTACAGAAGGCACATGTCAATAGGGTGAATCCAAATCTTAACTATATTTTAGTCATATTGCCTTCCAGAATTTCACCCACAGGAATTTTAATGCAAAGGGAAGATATTATCTTAGAATGGATATTTTAACCATATAAACCAAGTAAAAAATTAAAAACATATGTGGAAAAAGTCTCTGAATTAATTATAAAAGGAAAATTGAGATTCATCAATTAGCAGGTATAGACCCAGCAGAGATTATAGTGCTTTTACTTCTGGTGAAATTAAAAAATTATGGGAAGATAATGAACCTTGGCAAAGAGCTTGTGCTAATTTTTTAGGAGAGAGTAATAGCAATTATTTCAAAAGTGATTGAATTAACCTTATAAAGAGAACTTCTTGGATCCTTCCCTGCATTGTACATGACACACCAATAACTGGAGCTTGTACATTCTATACTGATGCAAATAAATCAGGAAAGGCAGGTTACAAATCAGAAGATTTAAGTAAGGTGGAACAAAGCCCTTATAATTTCATCCAAAAGACAGAATTATATGCTATTCTCATTGTGCTAAGGGATTTTAGAGAACCTCTTAATATAGTTACTGATTCACAATATGCAGAAAGAGTTGCTTTGCATAGTAAAACCTCTGAATTTATACCAGATGATACAGAATTGACTTCATTATTCATTCAGGTTCAAGATATAATCAGAAATAGGCTTTGTCCCATATACATAACACACATCTGATCCTATATGGGTCTGCCAGATTCTCTAGCACAAGGCAATAGAGAAATTGGTTGATTACTGATTGCAAGCATGTTGAAAGCCTCAGAATTCCATAAGAAGCATAATGTCAATAGCAAAGGTTTAAAGAAAGAGTTTTCTATTACATGGCAACAAGCTGAGGAGATTATAAAGAGATGCCCTTCTTGTTCTTTCTATAACCAGACACTGCTACCTATAGGGACTAACCCAAAGGGTACTCAAAGAAATTAAATCTGGCAGATGGATATGTTCCACTTTACAGAATTTGGAAAATTAAAATATGTACACGCACCATTGACACTTATTCAGGTTTTCCGTGGGCAACTACCTTGAGCTCAGAAAAGGCTGATTCAGTAATTGCACATTTATTAGAAGCTATGGCCATCATGGGTATACCTAAACAAATAAAGACAGATAATGGACCAGCATAGTTTTTTTTGCGTATTATAATATAAAGCATATTACAGGTGTACCATACAATCCTACAGGTCAGGCAGTTGTAGAAAGATCAAATCAAACTATAGAGGATATGTTAAACAAACAGAAAGGGATGGAAAATACCCCCAGAAATAGATTACATAATGCTTTATTCACTTTGAATTTTCTTAACCTTAATGAAAAAGACAACAACAGCAGGGAGACATTGGATAATAGAAAAGTCTTCTGAATTAAATCAGCAAGTGTATTTCAAGGATGTGTTGACCTCACAATGGAAGCCAGGTAATGTGCTATGCTGGGGAGGGGTTTCACTCTTATTTCTACAGGAGGAGAAGAAAAACTATGGATACCATCAAAATTAATAAAGATTTGCTTCAAAAAAGAGAAACCTTTTGAGAAAGAGAAATGACACCTCATCCACAACGGTGACAGCCATACAGGTGGTAATGAAAGCATATAGGGTTGGGGCAGGGTTCTGCTCTTGTCTTTACAGGAAAATACACAGCTTCAAAAATTCAAGAGACCCTGAATATTTGGATGCTGACAGAAAGAAAAATAGTTATCCAATAAGGATCATCAAGAAAAAGGAATATGACTTTTAAGGACAGGTGATAAAAACATATACATATGTATATATAGAGCTAACTTTGGAGTTGGACAACGGCTCTGTCCTTCTCTAAATTCAAGCGTATTATTAAAAGAAAAAATTAGAGTTTCTGTCTCATGTCAAGAACCATCTGGTATGGGACAGAAAGAAGAAAGAATTTAGAAAAATATTTTACTTTTCTTCATACCTATTTTTGTCTCTATCATACCTTTTATTGAATATATATATATATATCTGAATATGTCTATGTTAATAATGTTTAAGTTTTCCACTATGAACAATGAATTTTCCTGCAGTAACCTTTGAAGTTTCCAGGAAGAAGATGGCCCCCACAACAATAACTCCACTTGGTTAATATGATGTAATGATGCTGACAGTGCTACTATAAGACCTGTTTTGGGTACCAGCTGCTCAAGATGATTCCAATTTGGTTAGCTGAAATGGTGCATTTTTTTTACAATGTTCTGGCCAGAACTCTAAATAGGAACATCAGAAAAATCTTACCAAATACTCAGAGACTATTTGCAATTATACCAGACAGTAATCTTGGAACTTAACCATCATTTTACTTTCACAGGATCCCAGAGAAAGAACATCACCCCTGTGACAGCTGGAAGTAATTCTAGAAGACGACATCCCCTCTCCCAACAAAGTTTGTCCTCAGGGTTAGGGACATCATTTAGGGGTTGATTATAATTGGTATAGGGTTGGGGGTTGGGGAAATTATGTAAGCTCATGGATCTCTTTAAAAAAAGGAAATTGGATGGGATAATAGGCAATTTACATTGTTTTTGATTCTTTTATATTGATACAAGCTTAAATTATATCAAATATGTTCCTATTTTGTCTACATATTTGTACACCTATGTAGAGTTATTTTGTCATATTGTATGTATGCATGCTTTTACCTCTGCTTAAGACATTTTGTATACTGATACAATTTCAAGATATATTTATCATATTGCAACATACATTTCTATCTACCTCTGATCAAGATACTTATACATTGTTTACATTTTGAGGTCATTGTCCTCTTTTGTTGCACAGTTGTTTATTGTATAATATTCTAATATGAAGTCTTAGTCTTTAAGTTATATAGATATTAAGAATTATAGATCAATAGTCATCTATGCTTGTCATACTTAAAGTTAGACTAATCAGGTTCTTTAGATACATAGAGATTGTAATCTTCAACCACTTCAAAGAGCTGTAGAATATGGCATTCAAATAACTTAGGGTTCTGTTGATGTGAGACATGATTGCTCCTGGCAGCACTGATTTATTCCTGAGAGAATGTTGAGCACCAAAGACACTCCACTTGGAGCTTGTTTTCTTCTTGGCAAAACTGGCCTTTGGGCAAAGAACTGCCCATGCATCAACCACTAACAAAATGTATGTTGTCTGGACAAACAGGATACAAGAAAAAACATTGTCAAATCTTACCAAGACAGGGTAAGATGGTTTTGAAAAATTTCTGGCCTCTGAAAATGGTCTGTCAGTTACTCTAGGCCTTAGTCAAAGTTGGTTGCTCCAACATTGCAAATGAGACTTTGGGTGATTGCCCAGGTAGTCAGTTGTCTCTGTCATTTGTTGCACATTTTGGAAGTTGCTTGATTGCACCTCCTGCTTACTCAAGTAATATTATTTTCCTTCTCAGGTCTTCAAAGGGGTTGAAGACTAGATAATTGTAGTTATTTTCTTCTCATGACTTGGCCAAGTTATTTATTATACAAGACTTAAACTCATTAGGATAGGATAATTATTGAAACATTTATCATATTTCTTGCTTGATATTGTTTATGCTGTTTTTTTCTAATTTTTATACCTGATATTTGTTCTTATTGTATATATGACTTTGTATTAGACTTAAAACTTTCTTATTTAGACAAAACAGGGAGGTGCTGTAGGAATTCCTACTTTTAGTATCCTTTAAGTTACCTGCCCTTGGGCGTGGCCTCTTATTCTATATATGCTGTTGTAAAACATGCACCTATGGCCTCTTTCCTGACTACTGGATTCAGTTGCTGTTCACCGTTTGAGCAGAGGACTGTGATCTGTGAGTCTACCCCTAAATAAATAACCCTCTTTTATTTTCAATTTTTAGCTAGTGTGGGATTTCTTTTTAAGCATTCTTCTTCAGGTTATTATGGATGTTTATGAGAGATGGGATGTTATGGAGGATGGCTAGGTCATTGAGGTGTGTCCTTGAGTCTAGAGAGGTGAAGTCCCTGCTTCTCTTCTTTGCTTTGTGGTTTGTGCAGTAAGCAACTCTACTCTGCCACACTGAGCCACTCCACAACACCCAAGGCAACAGGGACAAGTGATCCTCAACCCAAATCTCCACATCTGTGACCCCAAACAAACCTTATTTCTTCATAAATGGATCACTCTGGGTATTTCATCATTGTGACAGAAAGTTGACCCACTCAGTTTGCTACCCAAGTAGTGACAAAGTTCAGTGTTGTAGGTAGAGTCTATTGTCTTGCTTTTGACAAATTTCATATTGGGTGATGGGAGCTCAATGTCATCTTTGACAAAACAGTCATGGTTGGTCTGAGCTGGAAAACAGCAGCATGTGGTACTGGCTGTGGCAGATGAGTTCACAGAGAGAATCCTCAGAAATGCTGGGAGATAAAAACCATAAACCAAACGAGCAAGGTGGGCCTCGTGGGTATGGGCCATGCCCAGCAACTGTCTATGCTCTCCCCAGGTCTTTATAGCAGGTGAGTGCTTGTCCCAGGGCTCCGTGGCCTCTTAGACACTGCTGTCGAGAAGGGGCTGTGGGAGAGGTGGGCCACCTGACAAGATGGATAATTCAGAGTGACTCTGTGTTTGAGGTGAGGACAGAAGTGCGAACACCACTGAATGAGGGTGAACAGTGCTCTTCAGACCTACGGACAGCAGTGCTGGGGACTGTCTTAGCCACTGGACAGTGTTCTTCCTGCCAGGGGCTGCATCCTGTGAGTCTCCCTGGATGCTGCTGCACGGTTAAGAGGATGCTTCTGGAGTCCCTGCCATGCTCACCTTGTTGGCCTTCTTCAGGAGGTCTCATTGCCCAAACACAGGCCCCTCTACCTCCCTGCCCTGAATGGTTTTACTTGCTGTTTTGCTTTTCAAGACATGGTCTCCTGTAGTCTAGAGTGGCCTTGAACTTGCTAGTAGCTGAGGACGACCTTGAACTCCTTCTTCTCCTGCTTCTACCTCCCAAATTCCAGGATTGTTAGTATGTGTATCCATACCCCGCTTCCAGGTGCCTCTTTTACCAATGGAAAGCTCACACATTCAAATACAGGTGAAATATAATATTCAGGGAGCAATAGGGATTTTAGCATTCTTAGGGCTGCCAGGTGGGATAAAGAGCCAATATGATGTAGTCAGAATTTACTTGAGGAGTTTACTAAGTTATAGGCACAGCTTGGTCTTGGTTGCAAGCATCAGGATGGCTGACTGGCTTGGTTTCACTAGTGTATGGGGAGCTGATGTCAAAGCTCAGAACCCCCAGTGACAATGAAAACATGCGGGTCCCTTTACTATTACCCTGACTTGGTCCAGAAAGAACACAAGCAGTTTCTAAAGTATCACGGACTGAATGATGTCTCCCCCAAATCCATACATCAAAGCGCCAGGCTTTGATTGTGTGGGAATAGAGATTATATGAGTAATTAAGGTTGAGTGTGGTCCTCACGCAGTGGAGGGAGCTGGTCCAACAGGATTGATTTCTTTGTAGGAAGAGAAAGTCCATGGAAAGCTCCATCTATGCCTGGCAGAGGCTATGTGAGGACACAGAGAGGAGGCGTTGTCCCCAAGCTAGGAACAGAGCTCTCACCAGGAACAAAGTCAACTGTGCCTCCATCTGAGACTTCCAGTCTCCAGACTTTGGGGACATAAATGTTGTTGTTGACACCGCCCCGTTGGTACTATTTTGTGATGGCAGCCCAAGTCAGCATGGCACACAGCATATAGAATAGCAAACGTCACTGTGAAGGCGTTGCTTAGGAGAGAAAACTCGTAGGATAAGCTCCTAAAAAGCAATGGGAACTGAAACATCGTGAGGACAAGAGCACGGAAACCCCAGATTGCTGCCCATGAATCTGATGCCAGGTTAGCTCTGAGGACAAGGAAGCTTATAGTGTCTGCTGCCTCTGAGGAAGCCAGCTGCTGTCAGTGCTGTGACGTGAACCAGCAGGGAGGCCGGGATGGGCGTCAGAGTTTTCTAGGAAATGAAGGCTCAGTTCCCTCATATCAGGCAGCTCCATGAAGATGTTCCCTGTCGTATTTCCATTGCTTGCTTGTATGACCACTGTTGAACTATTGTTTTCTATTCCTTGGATACCAAAACTGGGTGGTCACACTCTGGAAGGATGGAGAGACTGGGGCTTCTGTCTGTTTCCTGCTCTTCTCATAGACACTATAAGTGATTGGCTTGGGATTTCCCTGAGAATAATTCCTAGATTGCCACAATGATGATAATGACGATGATTAGGAATGGTGGGGATGGACCGCAAGGCCTCACACATTCTGGACATGTGCTCTACTACTGAGCTATATAACCCCGTGCAGGAGGGAGCTAATATAGATCTCCCAGTTCAGTTCTGATGTGCCCTTGACAGAGGTTGGCTCTTCTAAAAAACCTTTAGCTGTTTAAATTGGAGGGACCTGGTAGGAAGGCTTGCTCAGCATGGATTGTGTCGAATCTTGGCTTCTAAAAAGCAGTTATGACTTAGAGGTACAAGGACTCTCCATACCTGTCCAGAGAACTGGAGCGGGGAAAGCCCAGGGTGGATCTTCAGAAGGGATGGGGAAGTCTGATGATGGGGAAATGCTGGGCCAATCTGAGCATCACAAGTGAGTAAAGAAAGCAGCAGATTAGAACTACGGAGGAGACATGTCGTACTGGTATAAGTACAAAGACAGGGAAGCAGAAAGGGAAAAAGACATTTCCCAGCTAAAGCCAGGATAGGTATGGAATCAGTTGAAGGCTGCCGCTTGGTGACCATGAGGGACAGAGCCAACATAGGCTGTATGAACCATCAATAACTACTCAAAGAAACTTCTAGGGGAAGCCTGGTATCACCCAGGATATTACCTCCATCTCAAAGTACTGAGTCAGATGGTGGCTTTTACAAAGTATGAAATAATAATTTGGCAGAAAAACCCTTCATCCGCCTTGATGGTAGCGAGGCCACAGCTGCCTCCTGGTACAATGTCTGCCATGAATAAAGCATCCTTCCCATTGAGTTCCTCCCCATGAGGAAGCATAAGAAAAACACAGGAAGAATATTGTAATATTCTACCGCATAGTCAACCTGTACCCTGAGGAAAGCCAACAGCCTGAGAGATGAACTTTAGAGGGCTCCATAGATGGCAGCGTACAGAGGAGGGGGAGGGGTCTGTAGGCTGTAAGAGAAACGAATGAGGAAACTGGTGAAGCCCAAAGAAAGCACCCTGGGAAGACAGAGCAACCAATAGCAGAGAACCAGATGGTGTGTTTTCCAACCAAGATCCCCAGTAGGGAAAACTGATTTTTCTTCAGGCAAGTCCAGATGTGTTGTGTTATTTAAGAGTTTGTCACCGTTCCTGTCATCTAAGATCCTGGGTCCTTGTGAGCGTCCTACCTGCCATGTTTGTTTTCGTTGGTATCTCAGTTAGCATTTCTATTGCTGTAATGAAACACCATGGCCCAAAGCAAAAGGGATGAGAGAGTTATTGCATGTTACAACTCTCAGGTCACTCCACCACCAACGGAAGTCAGGGCAGGAACTCAAGGAAGGAACTGAAGCAGAGGCCGTGGAGGAATGCGGCTTCCTGGCTTGCTCACAGGCCACGTTAGTGGGAGCATTTTCTCAGTTGAGACTCCTGATTCTAGAATGACTCTAGCTTGTGTCAAGTTGACATAAAACTAACCAGCTCAGTTAGTGACTAGAAAGCATTGCTCCATTTGGATGCTGTGTTGGCAGTAGCTGCTTTGTAGATGAGATACATTGCCACGGCAGTGGTAGGGACGACGTTCTGCGATTCCCATACTGGCCCGATAGGGGTGAAGACCTACAGCATGAATATGGAATTCATTATTTTACTTTTATGTTGTAGATTTATTTACTTATGTATGTGAGTGTTTTGCCTGCATGTGTGCACACCAGGTATGTACCTGCCTGGTGTCCTTGGAGAACAGAAGAGAACATTGGATCCCCTGGGATTTGAGTTGTGGATGGTTATGGTTCTGAACCACCATGCAGCTTCTGGGAACTGAACCTGGGTTCTCTGCAAGAGCAACAAGTGCTCTTAACTTCGGAGCCACCTCTCAAGCCCTCGGGACATACTATTTACATACAAGGCTGCGTGTGTCATCGTTGATGAAAATGGCTGGAGGATCATCTGCCTCCGACACACTCTGGGGTGCCGGCAGAGAGGGGCTGGGCAAAGAGAGGCTCTCTTGGGGTGGGATGGAGTGGAGGACTCTCAGTCTCCTAAGGAGGATAAATGCCACGAGGAGAAGAGCTGGGGAGACTGAAGTTGGGGGAGCAGTTTCTGAACAAAGAAACCGAAGCAAGTCAGAAAGGGAATGAGTAAGTGTAAAAATCCATTAAAAGTAAAAGGCTCATGTTCTTTAATCTTTTCCTTTGAAAATGCAATATTAATAAGAGCGCTGTTTACTGACGGAGCCCTGCTTCTGCATATGCGCTCAATCAGAGCTCTGCAAAAGGTCAGGGACCCTCTGCTTCCTGTTAGATTTCCACTCAGAGGCAAATGCAAATGACTCAGGCTCCCCAGGCTCAGGCAGGGCTCCTTCTCCTGCCGCACTGCCTGCTGGGTCTCAGCCCAGATCAAGCAGAGCCCATCTGGAGTGGGGTGTCCTTGGAGAGGGAGGGGAGCTCCTGATCTTCCTGGGCACCCCACCCTTCCATGTGTGATCCTGTTCTGCACCGCATGGTCCTCCATGTTACAAAATAGGAGAAAGATGGATATGGCTTTGACACTTTTAAAAGGGCTGAAAACAAAAATGATGATGTGTCCATAAACCTACATCGGGATGCAGTCCTGTTGTGGGACAATGGTCCGTACCCTCTCACTTGCTTGAATGAAATGCTGATGGGCCAGTAGCCAGGCAGGAGAATTCTGGGACGAGGAAAGATGTCTGTAGCCATAACCCAGATGCAGAGGAAGCAAGATGAGAATGCCTCACTGATAAAATGTACCAAGCTGTGTGGCTAACACAGACAAGAATTATGGGTTAAGATGTAGAAATTAGTCAATAAGAAGCCTGAGCTACTAGGCCAACCAGTTAAAAATTGATGTAGACCTCTGTGTGTTTCTTTGGGACTGAAGCGTTGCGGGACCGGGCGGGACAGAAACCTTGTTTTTTTTTCCCCTCCTTCCTGCCTGTGGCTGCTTCCATAGTTGACACTAAAGCTGAGTGGTTGTGGTAGAAGTTGTCCCCAGGACACATCTGTGCTCTGGCTGTTAGAGGGGAGGCTTCTTTAAAGCCCTGCTCTGAACTGTCGGTCCCTCAAAAGTGAGACTGGGTCTTCACACAGAGCCAGGTATGTGGAGCTCTTCACCAGTGACCAAGCATGATCGAGCCTGACACCTGCCACACACACACACCCCCCCCCCCCGTCCCACTTAACCATCAGAATGGTTTTGTTAGGGATTGGGGATGTAGCCCAGTTTGTAAAGTGCCCGCTTAGCATGCACGTAGCCCTGGGCTTGATCCCAGCTTTTATGAAGTAGGTGCTGTGGTCCATGCCATGTTTTCAGCAGGAAGACGATGAACTCACAGCAGTGTCCCTCCATCCAATTAAAGTCAGTGCGTCACACGCAAAACAAGACTTGGAAGGAGGAGAGGGACTTCAATTGGAGCGCCTTCGTGAGCATGGATGGGAGGTTCCTCAGAGAAAACTTGTCAGTGGCTACACCACTGAAGAGAGGGACACTGCTGTGAGTGAGGAACAGAGAAATGGGGGCAAGAAGTGAGAATTCCTCAAGTACACGTCTTAAACTGTCAAAGATAAAAGCAAATTTGAGGAAGGAATCAGGAGATTTGCTATGTTAGCATATCGTATGTGTGTGTTTAAAATAGCATGCTACACATTATAAATACAATCTTCCTAGGTTAGTTAGAAGTTGAGTCTTTAGAAGGCAGAGGAGGCACTGTTAGGTGTCCTGGCTCACAGTCTCTGCTGTCATTGCTGCAGTGGGAGGGTTCAGTGGTGGCCTGCTTTCGACTTTAGCTTAGAAACTATGTCCAGACCCCCTCCCTGCACCTTGTCTCCAGAGAGGCTCGCTTGTTGGGACCTGGCTGCAAATCTGGGTGACATCAAGGACCTCCTAATGCATGGGAGTAAGTGGGATGAAGTCCTAGCAACCGCTGCTCCCCCAGTACAGCTCCTCGGCCTCACCAACCTTTGTGGCAATGAGGTTTTTACCAACCTGGATGGGGCCATCCTTCTGTTCTGCAGAACCTTGTGTGAAATTCCAAGACTGCTGGGGACAAGTTCGCTTTTTGCATTTCTGCTTTGATCAGTCTGTCGTGTCAGATGGAGTCTGTGGAATGCACAGTCTCTCCCAGGTGGGAGAAAGGACGGAATAGCAGCCAGACTTGCAGTACAATACTGCATGCTTTTCTCACCACCGCAGGGATGGTTGATAGCAGCAACTTAAGAGAGAAGGCTTTGTTCTGAACCACAGTGAGAGGGTGCGGTGCATCTGAGACAGGGAGGCACAGCTGTCTGCGGCCGCAGAAGTGAGTGACTGAGACACCCCGCACCTGGGCAGATGGAGGAAGCAGGGCCTGGCTCTACCTCTCATGATCTGCCCTTCAGTGACTCCTTTCTTCCAGCCAAGGTTCCCCAATCTTCCCAAAGAGAGCCACAAGCTGTAGAAACAGAGTTTTCAACAAATGAGCCCATCAGGGCCATACTTAAAATGCAACAACCATGTACCATGAAACCCTCAGAGGAAGACCAGGAGCTGCTTGACTCTTGGTGCACATTGTCAGTGAAGAAGAAACACCACAGGCCTGAGATACAATTAAAAAGGTCAGACCTTGTTAATAAGAAATCATGGATTTTATCTCTTTTATCGAGCACCAATCACAGGCCAGATTGTAGTTCTTGCTGAAAATAGAAAACAAAAGGCAACTTTTATCCTAAAAATTGTAGTCAGATGGCGCTGCCCACACGTGGTCTGTCACCTCTGTGGAAAAGCATCAGAGGCACATGGGGAGCTTCTGAGTCTGCCAAGGTCCCCAAAAGGCTCCCCTAGGGGTTCTGGGGGGCGAGTAGTTATCAGAAAGGAAGTGAGGACCTCTCAGGCAGCCTAGTGTCGCAGTGAGATCAGATGGGAGCCAGCTCACCATGGGCTCAGGGCTCAGGTGCTCGTGTCCGGTGGAGTGAGGACAGGTCGCACACTGACATGCAAAAGTGGCCTGGTGTGTTCTTTAGCTCCACCGAAGAGACCATGGATGCCTGGCTGGGGATAGAGAGTGGGGATTTGTTTCAAGGGTTGTTCTGCACATCATGGAGGGGACAGCCCAAGTAAGACTACCATCCGTGAAGCCAGCTTGGAAGCAGTGTAAGAGTCCTGGGAGAGGACACAGTGCTGTCCACCCCAAGGATTGGAGAGGTGAGGATGCCTGGGTGTCAGGGATAAGTGTATGGGATTGAATGGACAAGCTCACCTGGAGTCCCCATATATGGTTGTGTTGTTTATTTAACGACCACCTCGCATCTAAGAGGCTGATTTGTATATTTATGACATGAACTTCCCAGCAGGTGGCAGTGGAGAGTCCAGAGGAAGCAAGCCTCCTTTCCATTCATGAACTAGCCACAGCTCAGGGCTTGAGGAGTTGATGGTCAGCAAAGGGTTAAAAGAGGGGAGTCTAGAGGAAGGCACCTGAGAGGCAGGGTTCCCTTCATGGAGGTGTAGACTATCAGAGGGACGGGTGGGAGCTTGGGACCAAAAGCCACTCTGATGGAGAGAGAGATGAAGGACAACTGTCTGCAGCTCAGCAGACTCACCTGACCCACCTGGTTCTCAGCGGTGAGCCGCACAGAAGACAGAGGCTGCACCCTGATCTTTTTTGACTTTTGACAATTTTAAAAGACTCTAGACTTTTTTTCCCTGTATGCATAAGGAGCCAAGCTGGTTTGTGACCACACAAGATATTTCATTCATTCACATTTACAAGGTCCAGGACTCTGGGTGCACAGCACCTAGCAAGGCAAGGCACCGTGCTTGCAGAGGATATAGCCCGACTGCTAATAACTGAAAATGAATGAGGGATGGTCTCCAGCAGCCTGTGACCTGTTCAGTGTGCTGGAAGCGGTTCCTAGGGCAGGTTCTGAGAAGGCTTCCCCAAGAAAGAGCTGAAAACTCACGTGGCTTCGTGTGAGTCAGACAAGCAAGTGGCTGGAGATTGGAGTCGGCGCACAGTGGTCGGAGATTGGAGCCGGCACACAGTGGCCAGAGATAGGAGCCGGGTGTGCCCGGAGATTGGAGCCGGAGCACAGTGGCTGGAGATAGGAGCCCACGCACAGTTGCTGGAGATGATTGGAGCCGGTGCACAGGCTGCAAGCAAGGGCTGGCTGCAAGGTCTTGGAGGCTCACGTGAGGTATCTAGAGCTGGTTAGACCTGGAGAGAAAAGGCCGGCAGACTGCCCTTTTTAAGTATATTGTTATCTGTAGGTGCATGTTCCTCTGTGCATGTGTGGGTGCTCATGTGTACATGAGCACAGAATTTAAGACCAACTGTAGGGACTCCTCATGATCTTGTCACCAGTGTTTTTCCCCAGCAAACTTGTAATTTGCCCCCTAGGCTAGGCTGGCTGCCCAGTCAGTCCCAGGGAGCCACTTGGCTCTACTTGCCATGTTTGGGATCACACAAACACACACATACACACACACCACCACCACCACCACCACCACCATGCTTTTAAAAACATGGGTTCTGGGGGATCAGTTCCAGGTCCTCTTGCTTATGGGGCAAACACTTTATGTACTGAGCCATCTTTCCAGCCCCATGGCTCATCGTTGCTTGCCCACCTTGGTCAGGGTAGGGAGGGCAGGAAAGTTAATAGCTGAGGCTATCCAGCATCAGGCAATGTTGCAGGCTTGGTCATGAGTTGTGATCAGTGCCATCATTGTCGCGCTCCTCACGTGCGCCTGGTGGACGAGGCTTCTCTGCAGAGGCAGGTGGGCAGGCGGCCGGGAGTTGGGCAGCACCGAGGTTGATCTTGGCTTCACCACTTCAGTTAAGTGACTCTGGGCAAATAATTTCCACCCACCCCTTACCTCAGAGCCAACCTTTATCATGTGTCAAATAAGAATGGTCTTAACCTTTCGAATTGTTTTTAAGGTTCTGAAGATAAACCATGAGGTACATCTTTGGAAATGATTAGTGGGCCAGTGGTGAAGGGTGTGCCACCGAATCTGGTGACCTGAGCTTGGTTCTCAGGATCCACATGGGAGGAGAGAACAGACTCCTGTGAGTTGTCCTTTGACTTCCGCACACAAACCACCGTGTGTGCATACACATGCACACATGCTCTCAGCATAAATACATAAATAAATGTAAAAATTGTCAGCCAGGGGCTGCCAAATGCTTGGCAGTGATGAAGATAGGAAAATATGCAGAACCATATAGTTGTTCTCTACATTAGTGTGTCCGAGGTCCCATTATAAAGGGTTCATGTGATCCCATATTAATATAAAGATATAAACCCTCCCATATATATACACGAAAAATTGTCCAGACACACCAACATGCCAGAACAAAGACAGATTGAAATCAGCCTGTTTGGTGTTAAAGTCTTACCAGGGGAGAGAAAATGCAGCAGGAAGAAAACATTCTGCAAAGATGCTAGCTGCAAACGTACTTCCTGGCGAGTCTGGTGTGCTTGGCATGTGCAATAGCCCTCTTGTCAAAGTGTCATCATGACATTTTGTATCAGGCAAGGCAGGGTAGGTTTTACCATGGTAACAAATAACCAGCATCCTGGTTGCTCTGCTCAATGTAATGTCATTGCTCAGTCATGCTTCATGTCCTCGCTGACTTGGCAAGGGGTCGATTATACTAAGCCAGGCAGGATTCAGACTGGCAGAGGGCTCACTGTGCCATGAGAACCCAAGGTAGGTAATATTGTCACGCACTGGCTTGTAGGTTTTCCGACGGCCTGATGCTCACCGCTTCCGCTTCTGTAGATAGGACTGATTCCTACAGCCTCAGTTCAATAGGAGCAGGAAGATGTAAGCCTGCATCCTCCTCTGAGTGCTGCGTGGTTTTGCGGGATGAGCCCATGACCGTCATACATCTTAAATTGTACCTCACAAGAAGTTTTCAGTTATGAACCATTTTTCAAATTCTAAGGGGAATCTATGGTGGATTAAATCATTGATGTCAATTATTTATTCCAAATTCACGTAAGAGAATTATATGGTACCAGCCTACTGACACCAGGCTCTGTCACATAACTTTCTACGACTAACAAACTGGGAGCAGAAGTGAGGAGTTTTTCCTGTGTCTCTGTTTTCCCCTGACGGGAGAATGGCATGTCCCATATGTGACCGTTCATTCAGCCTGCATCTTGGATGCGGCAGAGCCGCAGAGGACATGTCTTATGAAGGGGAACCAAACCTTCGCTGTTCAAAGACCTTAGGTGTGTTTGTTGTTGCATCACAACACAGACAGACTGTTGTTCTCATTCTTTAGGAGAAAGTAGTGCTTGTTATTCTGGGCTTTAACTCTGGGTTTTAAAGGTTTCTGGAAGTCAAAATGATTTGGTTGGGTTCAGTCAGTGGCGCAAAAGTGACTCTTCCAAACGGGAACAAGAGCAGGTGTCTCAAAATCTCATGAGACACCTAGAAGAGGGATTGGGAGCAGTGAAGGACTGTTTTCACTGCGCACTGACCCGTCCTCACTGGCCTCCAAAGAGGTGAGGGTAATCTACATTCATGGCCGCCTTCGGCAGATATGGTGGTGATAAACATTGCTATTTATGGGAATGCAGAGTCCTTTCTTACTGCCTCCAGTATTCCTCCTTATTTCAAATATCATCAATCTATAATTCACAGGAGGTGACCAGGGCAGAGGCCACTCCGGCTTACGCATAGGCACAATTGGTAAATAGTGTCCACGGTAGCTATTCAGAACACCTTCAAAGGGGATCCTCTGACATTCTGTGCAAGCTTCAAAGTCCCTGGGAACAATGCAGCCACTGTGAGGGCCGGTCTTCCCCTTTGCCTCCCCACAAAGCTTTGCCCCTCATTGTTCCACAGGCTGGGCTATGAGAAGGAAATGATCAGCCCTGGAGGGATTCGGAATGTAGGAAGGTCACCAGTGTGTGAAGTAGCAATTCCCATTCTGGTTTTAGAGCTGAAGACACTGAGGCAAGCCAATGAATGATGCAATTGTGGGTTGAGATTTAGAGGGTACTGGTGAATTGGCCTATGCCTGAGAGATACCATTTTTGAGAAAGAAGTTGGATAAGTAATTGATAGGACTGACAGGATGCTAAAGGGATGCTTGGGCGTGGCTTACTCCTCACTCTTGAGTTGTGCAGGAGTGTGTGCACATGTGTACACATAGATAATTCATGCAGTTTTCCCCGGTGATCCTCTTCTGGGTGATTAGACATCATCAGGTCGGATGGCTTCACCGGCAAACTGCTGCCACCGCTCATAGGAGATAACGGAACTCCCCTGACTTAAGGATGTGGTCGTTGGAGCCACTGTCTCCTAATGGGAATGCTACTGTTTCTTTGTAAGCTAAGCGTAGTCCATGTCTGGAGTGGAGCTCACTCTCATGTCCAACGTGGCCTTGGGTTTGAATCCCTGTTGTGTATATCATGTGACCATTACTAATGGCTTCTGGGCATTTATCTGTGGGTCTCCCCATGGTCCATTTGGAGAAAGCAGTGCTATCATTTTCAGGTAAGCGTGTTTTAATAATGAAATATTCTATGCAGTATTTTAATATATATGTCTGTATATGTCTATATAAATCATGCTTAAGTTTTCCATAATGAACAATAGATTTCCCTGCAGTAATCTTTGAGATTCTCACCTTTGAGCCTTTCCTACAAGTCTCTCCGTAGAGACCCAACAGAATGTCCATCTCTGCAGATTCTGACCTTTGTGACATTCCTACAAGTCTCTCCGTAGAGACCCAACAGAATGTCCATCTCTGCAGATTCTGACCTTTGTGACATTCCTACAAGTCTCTCTGTAGAGACCCAACAGAATGTCTGTCTCTGCAGAGCTTTTCACCCGAGTGCTTAGCATTTTAGATCTTATTATTTAACTTTTCCCCCAGATCAGGTAACTGAGCTCACAACTCTTAAAAGAAAAACAAAACAAAACAAACAAAAAACCCAAATGGAGATGATGGCTTGCCCGGGGTGGAATAAATGTAGATTATCAAAACTAAAGGTAAACTAAGGTTTGGGCACTGTGAGGGCTCTGCCTGCTGCCCCGGGAAGAGCCTCTGAGAGAGCTGTTATGTCAGCCCTCAACCCTGTTACCCTTCAGACTCTGAATTTCATATCCTCTCCGACAGAGCAGACTGGCATTTTGATTACAGCAAATAAAAACAGTTCTTGAGATGGGCCTGAGCCTCAGCATCACCAGGGATCCCAGGGCATTCTTATAGACATCACTTAATTTCGATTTCGGAACTGCCATACAACAACACATCTTGTTTAGATACATGGTTGGTACAAATCTCATCAGGGGTTTTAAAGAGAATTGATTAAGTTTGGAAACCAACAAAGGAAGCTTCAAGAAAAACTGAGGGAAAAAGATGAGAGCACATGGATTGTTGCCTGAATGTTACACATTTAAACACGAGCTCCTTGTTCTGGGCATTTCTCTGCAGAAGTGCGTGAACCACAGTGCTGAAGATGCCCAGAGACGAGCCGAGAGAGTTCATATCCACACCAGCCCTGCGAGCCCCAGAGACCTGCCCTGCAAGCGGCTACTTAACCTCAGACACGCCGTTGTCTTGGACTTGAAACCTCTGTTTCCTCATCCTTCATGGAGAACTGGGTGAAGGCTTTATCTCAGAAGTCCCATGGTCTGTGACGTGATTTATGCTTACACACAGTCTTTCCACATGAACACATCATGAGGGATGGAACAGCTCTCTTCTCCCATCTCCTGGGCTCGCTGGCCTCCCTGGTAACACAAACAGCGGTTTCTGCTTCCTGGCCCATGCATTGCCCTTTGTTACCCAGGAGGAATTGCTTCTGGAGTTCTTGGAGCTACCTACATCCATAGGCGCTCAAGTACTCATAAATATGTTAATATATGTGGTGGTTTGAAAGAAAATGGCCCCCAAAGAAAGTGGCACTATTAGGAGGCGTGGCTTTACTGGAGTAGGTGTGGCCTTGTTGGAGAAAGTGTGTCACTGTGAAGGTGGCCTTGGAGGTCTTTGCCTCAGTATGGTCGCAGTGGACTTCCTGTTGCCTGCGTATCAAGATGAAAGAACTCTCAGCTCCAGCACCACGTCTGCCTGTATGCCACTGTGCTCCCTGTCATGGTGATAATGGACTGAACCTCTGAAACTTTAAGCAAGCCACATCAATTAAATGTTTTCTCTATAAGTGTTGCTGTGGTAATGGGATCTTTTCACAGCAACAAAAGCCCTAACTAAGACAACATATAAACATATTTTGGTATAGAATTTGCATAGAACCCTACACATATCTGCCCATATGTTAAATATTCTCTAGGCTGCTTATAATATCTTACAGAATGTCAGTGGCACAAAAATAGCATCTATACTGCCTGGTGTATAATAATAGCAAAAACCAGTCTATATGTTCATTACAGATACATTTTTTTTTCTTAAATACTTTTAATCACTGTGTACTGACTCTTTAAATTGCAGGGCCTGCAGACATGGAAGGACTGACATGGGGTAGTGTCTAGTTAGCCCCTTCCTGTGTCCCATTTTCTCTAGTTTTCTATTCAGCATTTAAACCTTGCATAAATTCCCTTTTCTGGGAAAAGCTTACAAGGAAGGAAAAAAAATCACAGATGGAAAAGAAAGTAAAAGACTGAAGGGTTGAAAGAATGTGGAATTAACCTTGTTTGAATCTGCATGTGTGCGCGTGTGTATATACACACACACATGCACACATGCACATATGCACGCATGCGTATTTATGGCACAAATGTGGACAACATCTGGTGCTTACCCTTATTGCCTATCTTGTTTGAGACAGGTCTCTTTGATGTTTTTCTACTGTATAGAGTAGGCTAGCTGGTCCTTCAGCCCCCAGATCAGAGAATTCTCCCCTCTCCCATGTAGCAGTCCTGGCAGTAACAGTGCACACCACCACAGCCAGCCTCATGTATGTTCTGAAGATCTGGACTCAGGTCTGCACACTTGCATGGAAAGCACTTCATCGCCTGGGGCTGTGCCCCTCGTGCTCATGGGTTTATTAAAAAAAGAATCCTGTGGCAGAGAGATCGCTTAGGGGGAAAGGTGTCTGCTACTGAAGCTGATAACCTGGATCCTGTACTCTGGGACCTACACGGTGGAGAGAAAGAACGAACGCACAAAAATTGTCCTCTGATTCTACACTTATGTTGTGGCATACACACTGCCTAGCCCAACTCATCAATCATCAGTCAGTCAACCAAAACACAATACTTTTTTTTTTTTTGGAAAAATAAAGTCCTTATCTTTTGTAGGGAAGGACTAAGAACATTTATAGTTAAAATCCTGCAACACTGGCGAATCTGACAATGCAGACAGAACATGTTCAGTTCTGAATTGACAATTATCAGAACCAAATGACGCGTACCCGGGGAGTCATGATATTGTTTGGTCTCTTTTCTCTATTAGTTGTATGGTTTTCAGAATAAAAAGTATAAAGCAGAAACCCAGAGAGGCTTAGTGGATGCTTGTACCACCGAGGCACACACTCGGGGGTGGGGGAACACTGAGGCGCACAGTCGGGGCTGGAGGGGCACGAGGCACACACTCGGGGGTGGGGGGCACCGAGGCGCACACTCGGGGATGGAGGGGCACTGAGGCACACACTCGGGGCTGGAGGGGCACCGAGGCTCACACTCGGGAGTGGGGGGCGCCGAGGCGCACACTCGGGGATGGAGGGGCACCGAGGCTCACACTCGGGGCTGGAGGGGCACCGAGGCACACACTCGGGGCTGGAGGGGCACCGAGGCGCACACTCGGGGCTGGAGGGGCACCGAGGCTCACACTCGGGAGTGGGGGGCGCCGAGGCGCACACTCGGGGGTGGAGGGGCACATTCGGGGCGGGGGCAGGCTGCCTGCATAATCGCTGGGGGTAAATATGGAAGTTCAATCAGAAAGGCTCCAGTGGTTGGCCCTGGGCCCAGTGCTGGGTGGCTGTCATCTAGCTGCGAGTCCCATGTGCCCTCTATAAATATCAGTCTGGATGAATGCGCTACTATTTTAACGCATCTTTGCCACAGCTGCCGAGCGTGTTTGTTTACGTAGCTAAGAAACCTTCTGTAAACACCACTACCTCAAAATTGCCCATGTGTCGGGGACATAAAGGCCCCTTCAAAAATATATTTGCAGATGACACACAGCCAGCTCTGGGGTGTCTGGGTGGCTGAAGCCAGAATTTTCCAGGGTTTGATTTATGTTCAAAAATAGAATCACATGACTGGAAGGTTCCCGAGAGGTCACCACAGCCACCCCTCTGACTGAGACAGGGCCAGGACAAAACAGTCCTTGGAGAATGCATGCCTGTCCTTTATGGTGTCGGTCTGACTGACGGGATCCCTTTAAGGCCCTGAGGATAGACAAGGTTTGCTTCCTGCCTAAGAAGGGCTTTCTGTCTCTCAAGACAGGCTCTCCCGTATTCCACGTTGGCTTGGGGTCCAGTGTGTCGCCATGGATGACCTTGAACGTCTGATCTCTCTGCCTTCCCTGTAGAAGTGTTTGGGTTATGGGTGTGTGCTACCACACCCAGCTTTATGTGGTGCTAGGGTCCAGCCCAGAGTCTCTAGTGTGATAGCCACATGGGCCACGATCCTTAATTTCGTTTTCTAAGATGGAATTGGAGTCTGCAGTGCAGCTGGTATTGGAACTTGAAGTTTCCACAAAGTGATCACTGTCCATGCTACCCCCAAGGTCTGTTCCCCGAGCTGAGCTCCCACAGACCCCAGACCTTGGTGCCTAGGTCACTGCAAGACAGCTCAGGACTGCAGAATACACTACTGTCAGGGTCACCAGGAACATGTGGTACACATTACGGAAAGGGGGTGCTGATGGTCCAGGCACAGAGAAGAAGTGATGTTGCGTGTTCTGCCACAAACGGGACATACGCTTCACGCCCTGCATTAGATCCCCTGCAACTGAAGTTACAGATGGCTGTGAGCCACCATGTGGGTGTCGGGAATTGAACTTGGATCCTATGGAAAAGCCATCTGTTAGGAGAACAGATGTCCCCTGACCCAGCGGGGACAATTCTGAGAGCAGTCTCTCGGGCTCCTGACTTCCAGTCCTGCACTCCAGGGAATAATCGGGTCCTTCTTGGTCTGTTTTCCTGCAGTTTGCCCCCTTTTCTCTTTCTGTGATTTTGAGGTATTGAAACCATTTTTCCTTCCCTTAAATTTCCCCCCTTTTATTTCCTGTAAATCCCAGCTGTGGTCTTTATTTCCAAAGAAGGTGTCCTGTTGAAGTTTAAGAAATCTCTTGTTGAGTGTGAGGGTGGTGGGTGGCGCCACTAAGCTGTGGACAGGACCAAGACGTATATCTCCAGCTTCCAGACGCCTCCAGAATGTTCTAGAAAACCCTTCCTCTACTAACCAGAAACTGTATATATGTGTATATATGAAACAATCTATCATATAATGTATTCACAATATTTTACCCACAATATATTTACTATATAAAATAATGCATTTATTATATAATATATTCACAATATATCATACATGTAATATATTTTAATTGTATATGGTATATTAAAAATGTATACTTAAAAAAAGAATAGAGGTTGTGTTTCTCAGGAACGGTAGAGCTGGGCTCTTTCAGCTGGAAACTACCCAGGTGTGGCTAAGAACTCTCAGAAAGGCAAGGATGCTCCCAGGCAGCCATCACGACTAATTATCATAAAAAGGAGGCTTCTCCCTGCAGATAGTCTTGTTCCATACAAGCTGTCATCAGAAAGACAAGGTCTGCCCTGGGGACAGTGCAAAAATGATTTTCTTGCTTGGATTCATTAATATTTTGAGACCGGGTTTGAGTTGGAGGGAGTGTATGTGGAGCTCGGTGGATGGTGTTGGAGACGGGGCTAGCACCGGGAGCCAGAGGCTTGGATTCCTGTATACACAGGAATAGGAAAACTTCCCCGATGGACCATCCTCAAGTCTGCCCAGGGGCAAGGGACCTCTGGCATGGTCAGCAGATGCTGTGCGCGTCTGTGACTGCAGACACCACTGGGGGTTCTGAGTCCTGTGCTCTGCCAGGGTGCAGAGGTTCGGGTCCCTTTGAAAGCAACAGAGTTCCCTATTCAAGGGGCACCATCCCTCTCATTTCTGTCCTCACTGCCCTTGTTCTGTCCACTCTCCTCTTCCTGCTCTTCTCTCTCATCTGTTCCCTCCTCCCCTTCCTCCTCTCTCTTCCTCTTCTTTCTTTTCTTTTCCTCCCTCGCTCTCTCTCCCCCCTTTCTCCTCTCTCTTTCCCCTCTGCTCCGATCAAGAACTACCTCAGGAGAACATAAAATCCTCAAGCCCAAGGTGCTGATAGCCCTGTTGCTATCTGCAGCTTCTATTTAGAATTTCACAACATCCAGCCAATGCTCCAGTTCAAAATACAGACTGAAGTCTTTTAGGACCCAAGAACTTGTGACTCAGAAGTAAGCAACAGTCATTCCCATCGTGGTGCTGGCTGGAGATGCTCCCTTGAGAGAGTCAGTTTCTCACTCCTTTTTGCATGCCAGACTTAGAGGCCTGTGCCTGGCTCCAGGGATGTGGGATGAACACAAAGCTGTCTCTCACATCCAGAGGGCATTGATCCCAGGACTCCCCAAAGATACCAGGTCTTCAAATGCTCAACTCCCTCTTACAGAATAGTGTGTCTTCGTAGACATTACACCCATCCACATGCTTTAAATCATCTTGGATTGCCCATAATATCTAATACAACATAAATATTGTGTAAACATCTGTACTGTATTATTTAGCAAATGATGGCAAGAAACAGGAAAATATTTGATACTAAATCTAGAGTCCCACCATGGTGGTGGGATCTCATGAATATGGGCTCCTTAGATGCAGAGAGCCAAGTGTGTTTTGTTATTCTTTAAATCCTCTTGTTCTGTGGGAAGGGGGCACGCTGGACCACAGAGACTCCATATTTTCAGTTTGCTGAAATTTAAAAACTTATTGGAAAATTTCTGTCTCCCTGATAAGAACTTCTTGGTAGGAATCATAACTTTGCCTCCCGTTGGTACAGGGAGACGGGGAGACAGAAGCAAGGGACCAGAGATTTTCCTTTGGAAAAGAATCCCAGGTTAATGAAGACTTGGGCCAGCTCACAGACTATACATTTGTTTCAGGATGGAGGCTTCCAAACACGGGATAGTTTGCGTGCGTGCGTGCGTGCGTGCGTGCGTGCGTGTGTGTGTGTGTGTGTGTGTGTGTTGGGGGGGACCTGGGCTGTGTAGTAAGGACTCGGAACTCTGCAGAGTTGGTGAACAGGATTGGGTTTATACACGTTCTGGGCTTTTGACTTGTGCACATGATCAGTAAACATGGGCAGAACCCACTTGGCTCTCAGAATGTGGAGCATGCTTGTTACTTAGGTGTGAGCAAAGATGAGTGGAGGCCTAGTTTTCTAAACCCTGAGAACAGGCCACCTCTCTTCCCACAGACTCTTGACCAGCGCTGACCACAAAAGGTCTGCAGGATTACCAGGAACAAGTCTTTAGTTCTTAGGGCTATGTCTGCGGAGGGCTGGACGGGTCAAGTGTGGAGAGATACCTAACACAAAGGGAGAAATGAACAATTCCATGGGTTTTATCAACAAGAGCCAAAGAAAGGGCAAAATTAACAGTTATATTAAGTCATTTTTTTCCTCACTTTTTTTGAGAGGTCTAACTCTTACCATTTGGCTTGCTAACAAACAGCTACAAATATTTAAATGAGAAACACTTTAAAATCATTCAAAATGAGCTTTGGACACAGATCAAAATCTAATTTCTTTAAGTATTTGGAAATTTAAGAAATCATTAATTTGCTTTCTAAGTGGCTTTTATAAAGGTAAGTGTGGTAGAGAGGTGGCCTAGCAGCTTAGAGCACTGGCTGCTCTTGCAGAGGACTTTGCCTCAGTTTCCCAGCAACCACACGGTGCCTCACAACTATTTCTAACTTCAGTTCTAGGGAATTTAGTGCCCTCTTCTGGCCTCCATGGGCACCAGGCATGTACATGACACACATACACACATGCAGGCAAAACATTCATACACACAAAATAAAAGGAACAAATTGTAAAATTAAGAAAGCTGAAAATTGAAATGGCTAAACGTGTCCGAGCGCATACTTACGGTTACAGGATGCACAGGCAGAGCATTTCTCACCAGAGAGCTTCAGCAGAATGCATTTCTAACAGGACGGAGCATGGCTTACCTGTGGCTTCCACCATTCCCTCCAGGATGACCACAATCTCCAGCTCCTCTTTAGGGAGCTGGGCTTTGGAGATCTCCCAGAAGGGACTCTGTTGGTTAATCTCGTGGCTAATAATCAAAGGCGACACTAGAAAGAGACGGTCATCCCCAGTGTAGTACCCCACGTTGATGTCCGTCTGATTGAGGGGGATGAACTCCCCCTCTGAAGTCTGTTTGGACTTGATCAGCTTGGCTCGGATGGAAGCCTCCACGATGTGAGAATTCCTCAGGTCCCCTACTCGAAACATCAGGCAGAGTTTCCCATCCCTCATGGAGATCACTGCGTGGGTGGAAAAGACCAGGGTCTCTGCCCGCTTCTTAGGTTGGGATATTTTCACAAACATACATCCTACCATGAATGCGTTGACAATGGACCCCAACACGGACTGAATTAAGAGGAGGATAATTCCCTCGGGGCACTTGTCTGTGATGACCCGGTAGCCATAACCGATGGTGGTTTCTGTCTCTATTGAGAACAAAAAAGCAGAGACAAACCCGTTGAGGTTGGTGACACAGGGAGTCCATGAGGGGTCCTCTATGTGGTCCATGTCTCCCCGGATGTATGCAATTAGCCACCAGATCATCCCAAAGAAGAGCCATGTCACAGTGTAGACCATGACGAAAATCAACAGGTTGAATCTCCACTTGAGGTCCACGAGGGTGGTGAAGATGTCCGTCAGGTATCGGTAGGTCTCCCTCACATTGCCATGGTGGACGTTACACTTCCCATCCTTCCTCACGTACCTCTGGATTTTCCTTTTTGTCCTGTCTCGACTGATATGTCTTGGCAGGTCATCCCTGGCCTGCTTAGGCAACTTTGGCTGATGAATGGCCACCGGGCTCTCCACATCTTGGTCCATGGAATCGCCTTCCAGGACATTCGCTGGCAGTTTGAAGAAAAAAAAAGAGAGAGTTCAAATGAAAGCCTGTTTTATTTTATTTTATTTTATTTTAGCTGATAGACTCACACACTACCTATGGCAGGAAACCCAAACACCACTTTTGCACTTAGGAACCAGGTTAACAAAGTTGTTTTCACTCAGCCCCATCTGGACAGGTCACTGGTTGATTTGCACTTCTGTGTGCCAAGATCGAGCACGGGCTGGGACTTTGCCACCCAGCACACCAGGGTAAAGCTCAGTGCCGTGACATTGGGCCTCTGCTAGCAGCTTCTGCTGCACCTGCCCCCATGGTGGCATGTCTCCTGACTCTACCTGAGATGGTGAAGCATGGGAGAGGCGGTGTCTCGGGATTCAGACAGCCCTGGCTCCATCACACACCAATATGAATGTTCACTGCTGCTGTGGACTGAACGGTGATGTCTCCAGGAACAGGTGAAGCCTGAACCTCCAGTATGACTGTCTTTAGGGACTGACGCTTCTGATAGCGTCAGATTAATCTGGTCAATTTGATTAGATTTAGAATTACCATGGAAACGAAACTCTGGTTATATCTCTAAGGATGTTTCCAGAAAGATTCAACTGAGGAGCAGAGATCTGCCCTGAATGTGGGTACCATTCTCACGGACCAAGACCCATACTGAATCAGAAGGAGAAAGGAGAGAGCAAACGAGTGTCAGCATTTGTCTCCCTCTGCTTCCTGAAGGGGATGCAAGTTCAACGTCACCAACCACCGCACACTCCTGCCACCATGCCTTCAAACTTGGAGCCCAAATAGCCTTCCTTCCCGAAGTTGCCTTTCTCCAGTGCTCTCTGCCACAGCGATGAGAAAAGTTACAAATACAAGACTTGGAGGAGGTGGTTGCAGGGTGAGCAGGGTCTAAGCAAATACAACTCCTATCTTTAGAAGATGAGACACAGGAATACACATGAGCAAATGGAAGGCCACAGAGAGTGAAAGACACCATCTCAGAGAGAGACAGAGAGACAGAGAGACAGAGATATCTCCAGAAACCAGCCCTGTAGACAGCTTGAGCCTCGGTTTCCAGCCTCCAAAACAGAACAGAAAGACAGTGAATATCTACTGTCTGCTACAGCAGCTTGAACTGGCAGATATATGATCCAAATTCACACCTTCAGTTTTTCCATTGGACCAACTCATGGGGTTGTCACAAGGGGAAATGAAACCTCACTGGTGACACGGACCTACATGACATGCCATCAAACATCTTGTTGTAATAAACAGCCTCTTTATTACTTTTTGTATTTAGGGCAAATATTTTGAACAAGTCCTTTAAAATACTGCTCAAATTTTAGGGCTTAAGCATTTTCCTGGGAAGGATGCATGCCTTATCCTTTAACAGTTGGTTGGGCGCCAAGGTTAAAAAGGAAGCATGGAGAGATGTTCTATCTCCACGTGGTCACACATTTGGTTCACTTTCTGCTCCAGCCTTGAGCATCTGTACCATGGCATGTGGAGTTATTTCTTTCTGATGGCCTTTGTGAAGAATGTACCAGTTAGCAACGCATTAGGAAAGCTCCCTGAGCTGCTGAGCGCACAGGGAATTTTAGCAGGGGCTCTGCTATTAAATGCATAGGAACCGGATCTGCAGCGACTTATTTAGCCAGTGATTTCAGAGCTGCTGAAAGTTTTATGAGCTCCCTCTTCCCCCAGGCTTTCACACTGGTCCTTCAGTTGAGCTAGGCAGTTGCTTGGTGGGTGGGGGGTGGGAGCAGGGGACAGCTGGGTTTTCCTCTTGGTTCAAGGGGAAGTGAAGTCTAGGGACAGACCATCACTCATTTAAATAAGAGAAAAGCCAGGGCTGGGATTTGGTACCCTATTAACTTATGAATCAGCCTTGCTTGTGATTGGTTAGTTACCTTTAAAATCAATTGCATGGATCTATTTCTCAGTTTCTACCCAAGGAAGCACCTGATCTATAGAGCCTACTGTGCGATTGGATAGCCTTGTCCTTTAATCATTGGCTTCGATGAGCCTTCGAATGGTAAGCAAGAAAATTTACTGCCCCCATCAGAATTGATGCAGGGGCTGGAGTGGAGATGTAGGGAGGTGAGATATGTCGGTGGGGGCCCTACCCCCATCCTCTGACAAAGCCTTTACATAGGAGCGTCTGGGTGGTTTCCTCTGAGCTCTTTTTCTCCTCTTTCATCAGTGGCCTCTAAATAGGATCCATCTGGATGACTACTGAGATCAAACCATGGCAGTCTGGGAAGGCTTTGCCTGCAAGCCTGCTGAGTTCTGGACCACTGGTGGGCTGTGTGATGCATGCCCACTCGGAGCCTTGGTTTCTCTGAGTCCTGAAGTGGAAGGAGAGGGTTTGTACATTCGCCACCTCTCAAGAGCCTCCTGGGTAGTTTATGCTTTGCTACCCTGAGAAGGGAAGCAGAGCCCCAGGGGAAGCCGCTTTCCCCTAGTTTTTGACTTGGTGGCTTTGCTCCAGCTCCAGGTGCTCATCGTGAACTGAGGGACCTCTCTGAAAGGCTGAGGAGTTGATGACGCTCTGAGATTGTCGGCTGACTCCTTGGGGTGAGGTCTACATATCCGTCCTCTTGGCATTCAGGGCTCAGAAGGGTAGAGACAACCAACGGCAGACAAACTCTGATCCCCAGCTTGTTGCCTTTGTAATCACCTGTTTTAATCACTTTTCTCACCGCTGTGGCAAAACACCCTGCAAAAAACGGCTCAAGGGAGGAAGGGTTTCCTTGGCTCGCAGTTTGAGTGGACAGTCCATCACGGCTGCAGGAGTTCGCGGCAGCTGATTGCACTGTCATCGGGTTATACCAATTAACCAAATCCAGAAACCCCAGAGACTGTCTTCTAACTGGTTCTAGATCCTGTCAAGTTGACTGTGTTACCCATTACCCCTATTGGAAGCTCAGAGTGCCTTTTCCTCTGATCCCTTCCTGTGCTCTCATAAACACCAGAGCACAGACTGGAGTGTTTACAGAGCAGGAACCTCTTACAACTAGACAGATCTCAAACATGTGGGATTCGAGAGAGCTAAAAACATGACCGACAAAGATAAGGAGCAACAGCTACTGAATGAAGAGCCAAATCCATCTAGTAGATTCACTTGCTCGTGGCTGACTTAAACCCCACTCCCTGGGAGGGGTCGCACGTAGCCCCGCACCTCGGTGACTGGGTGACAGGAAGAGTTGCCTTGGTATCCACTCAGGAACTTCCCAAGCCCCACTAGACAAAGCTAAAGGAGGACACGAGGCTTGAATTCTCTATTATGTCATTCTGTGTCCTCCGATCAGACTTTGATCTCCTGGTCATCTGAGAAATGTCAGGATTGAGGCTATAACTCAGAGCCAATCAAGGACAAGGCTAAGATGTTCGTATGTCAGAGGAAAAAAAAATTTAAGATCATGTCCATAATTCATTAGTAAGGACCAAAGATTGTGTGCCTCACCCTCAATCAATGAAGGCTTGGGGCCCTGTGTTGACAGTCTGGTCACCTCTGTTCGGTGTTGCCTCCCTCTGGACTGAGTCAGACAGTTCCAGCTGAGGTCCCAATAAAGACACTTTGCCTTGTTGGTAATCCACACCTTGGCTTCATTTCTACTGTTCCTGTGCCACAGAGGCCTGCTACCTGTGTCCAGGTGACCTCAGTAACGGAGTCATGCCCCATTTAGAGTGGGACGTGACTTCAGGACCAAGGTTTTAAGCAGTAGGCAGGGCCCCTTCTTATATCTTTGCCTCTTCTATGGGGGCGGGGACACAGAAGTCAAGTGGTGAAGGAACCCAGGTCCTGAACACTGTGACCCTGCATCTGTCTAGGAACAAGAAGAACCAGGGATGTGATTGCCCATTATCCTTTGACTCTGTTGTGAAGTCCCCTCCAGTTTCATAGGCAGGAATACACAATGTCTCTGAGAAGACAGGAGTTACCGGTAAGTCAGGGAAGCAGTAGAGACTTGGAAAGAGACAGGAAGAAAGGCGGAGATGAAAGGTGCGTGTTTGCAAGAGTCAGTGTGTGGGTCACTGAGTGCTGCGGTTGGTGGCGGGGAACGTCTAGATGCTTGCACGGCTCCAGTGACTTGACAAACAAGCCAAGGGAGACAAGAAGGTATCTTGGTGGCACTGCTTCATTTGACGCAATAGCTGCTGCACCATGGAGAGATGGGGAGTGGGCAGAACAGCACAGAGCTGGAAGAAAAACTCCAAGGGGAGATACTGGGGGAGTGGAAGACCCTGGGTGCCCAGGAAGGGCAAAATCAGCCAGGAGAACACCACATGGGGTGGGCTAGATGGTGGGGCTAGCAACGGCGGGGCTTCCAGACGGCCTCTGTGACATCATAGGAATCAAGGAATCACGGCCAGACAGAAAGGGCCATTCCAGCTGTGAGCTGTGAGCAGTTCCCCTGGGTCCCTGGGCAGACGTGTTTGGGTAGTGACGAAAGGAAATAGGTGTCATTCACCAGTTCTCTCTCGCAATGCACGCATGAACTTGAGGGACTGTCTGAATGACGGTTCTAGAGCGTTCCGAGCTGTGTGGCAGCACAAGATGCCGCTGGTTGGGGAATGTTCCTTCTGTATCTTTGCACAGCCCAGAACACAAAGAGCGTCTTATGAGCTGTGGTAGTTTGAGTGAGAAGTGGCCCACAGGCTCACGTGTTTGAACACTTGGTTCCCAGGTATTGGTGCTGTTTGGAAAGGTGTTGGGACATTTCGGAGGGGCAGATTTGCTGGAAGAAGTACATCACTGGGGAGAGGGTGGAGTTTGAGTGTGGATAGTCTGGCTTCACTTCTCTCTCTAGGCTTCCAAGGTGTGGATGAAGGAAGTATGAGCTTTCTGCTGGCCTCAGGGTCCTGCTGTCAAAGGGTGTGCCTGTGGGAACTTGCTGAGCCTGTGATTGGCTGATCGGACTTGCAGGAGGAGGAGACTGTTGTGTGTGTGTTTGTGTGTGTGTGTGGGGGGCGTCAATGAGCGGCAGGAGAGGATGCGCACACTTCCCCCACCCGGTTGGCCCAGCTTCAGTAGTTCAGGCAGTGGCCTCAGCCTCTGGCGATGCGGGCTCCCTTTCTATTGAACCCGCTTTGCTAGATGAAAAGACAGACACCCCACAGAATGGAGCGAGTGTGTTCCAGCCATGCATTCCACAGGGCATTGGTAGCTAGGAGATATGAGAAACTCCTACATCTGAATAAACCAGAACCAACCCGTTTAGAAATGGGTGAAGCCCTGGAGACTGTTTTCTAAGGAAGGTGCCCGAAGGGCCCGTAAACCCACAAACTACATTCAGCATTGCTAGGCCTTAGGAAAATGTAAATCAAAACCACAATTAGATACCAATTCATACACATTACAAAGGCCATTATATTTATATATATGGAAGAAAAAAGAAAATTACAAGTATTTGTGAGATGTAGAGAAAGTGGGACCTGAATAAATTGCTGATAGGAACAGAAGAGCCTGCAGCCGCTGTGGAAGACACTATGTTGCTTGCTCAAAAAGTTAAACCTAAGGGAGCTGGAGAGATGGCTCAGCAGAAGAGCAACTGAGTCAGGGCTGAGGGGGGGAGCTAGAGGCAGAAGAGCCTTGGTGGGAAGCTGGGGGGACTGCAGTGCAGGTGCAGGGCCAGCAAACAGAACTTAGGGGTCTCACCCAGCAGACCAAGAAGAGACCCTTCCCTCTTTATACATCACAGTGGATTCTAGATGGATCGAGGGTCTGAATGCAGATTATAAAACTACAGCAACGAGTACAGAAGATGTTGTTTTCACAAGTAGCCCAGGAGCTGAGAAGTCCCCTTCAAGGCCACGTTAGGAATCCAGGTCAAAGACTGGCATTTCTATTAATTTTTAATTCTATTAAACATAAAAATTTATATGTCTGTTAAAAAAACATAAGCGGACAAACAAGAAAAATATCTAGAGAACGCGGTGTGCTTGCTTCCACTTAAGAAAGCACAGACGGTCAGCCAGAAAGGGGATAACGTGTTCTGAGAGGAGAAAGACACAGAGTCAGAAGCTCGGGGCTTGCTGGTCAACCACAGCGAAGCAAACGCAATGCAAATACAATAACACTAAAAAAGCAAACAAGGGGCTGGAGAGATGGCTCAGAGGTTAAGAGCCCTGACTGCTTTTCCAAAGGATTCAGGTTCAATTCTCAGTACCCACATGGCAGTTCACAACTGTCTGTAACTCCAGTTCTAGGGGTTCTGGCATCCTCACACAGAGATACATGCAGGCAAAACCCCAATGTACATAATAAATAAATAAATAAATAAATAATTATAAGTAAGCAAACAAACCAAGATTAACCATAAAAAGAGTATGCTAACCCAATGTCTGCCAACAGTTCTCACTGGTGCAGACAGCATCAATGGAGTGTTATGTGGTTGTACCTAATGCTACCTTTATGTTACAGTCTTTCAGCATCTGCTACTGGCCATCTTTCCAAGGTGACTGACATTTAAAGTCGCCACCCGCCGCCTCCCAGAATGTTATCACTACTCCCTGGTCTTGCAACATGACCTTCTGGCCTTGGCATCAGGACCTGGCCCATGTATCATGTTCCTAGCACCATGCCTGAATGCGGGCCATGTGTTCATTGACCTAGCCAACGGTTCATGCCACAGTACTAAGGGGGAAGGCAGAATCAGAAATGAGCACCCACTTTGCATGTGTTGTCTTTTAAAATAGCATGCATGTGTTTGTGAATGTGTGTTGCATGTACATAGAAAAACGTTCTCCAAAATATGAATTTTGATCCATTTCTGAGCTGTAAGTTTGTGTGGGTGTTTCTACTTTCTCTGTCAATTTTTCTATATTTAAACCTTTTCCTTAATATGTTTCCTTCACTTAAAACTATCAGTGGGAAACATGTTTCTTCTGAGTTTATCATCTCAAACGTGTGTTGTATAGACACCAAGGCAACTCATTGGACTTGGTGATCAGGACTCACTGGTGTGGGGTGATCAGTGTCTCCTCCGCGTTTGCTCCTGCTCAGTTCCCAGAAATGCGGTCTTGCTCACTAAAGGGTTTTGGGGGAATTAATTAGCTTACGGGACAAGCTGAGGTTGCACTGGGTTAGGTCAGGGGTTACACCTAATTAGACATCTCCTAAGGGGCGGAACACACCAGAGTATAGAGCTGCTTGCTTGATGAAGGAGGTGGAGAGCTGCCAGACCGGTGTTAAAACAAATCAGTGCTAGGAACATCCAACTCCTTCTTCCAGCTTGCAGAGAGAGAAGGGCTCTGCTTATACCTGACTTTGAACTCTGGCCCCCAGGACTCTTAGAAAATGGGGCTTCTGTAACTTTAAACATCTCAGTTCATGGTACTTTTGCTGTGGTCTTCCCAGAAAGTCCACACAAGGGAGGTTTCTATGGAGTAGCTGGTCTGAGCCAGGTTGTCATTGGTTACAGATCAGCTTGAGGGTGACATGGTGTAAGGAGAGGCAGAGAAAGCCGGAGGGGAGCTGTCAGTGGAGGACTTGCGTGTGTAAGCATGAACTTGTGCCATGAGTGCTTGTGAAGGGGAGATCCCTGGGTCTATTCAGCAGCTGAGACAGCCTAAGCGGAGCACTGGCATTTGGGAAGGGGGTTGGTTGGTAGAAGAGGGAATTGATAGCTATTAAAATCAGACAGTGCCACAGCACACAGGAAAGCTAGACAGGAGTGAGGGGTGAGCGTCTGCCAGAGAGGCAGGATGGGACACTGGGACACTGGGAATGTTTCCCTCAGGCTTTGTGTCCTAAAGGAACCTCATGTTGGCCCTGTTTAGGGAGTGGATTTCATGGTCACAGCCGCACTGGGCTATTCCCTGAGCCCCAAGGAGGAGTGGACCTACAGAGGAGTGGACCTAGCGAGTGGCCTAGCACCCAGTAGAGTGCCATTCAGTCTTTGGGAGGAGGGGCATTCTGATACACGGCTGAGCCTTGGGGATAGTATGCAAACTGAGAGATGTTAGTTATAAGAGAACAAACACGGATTAATCCATCACACCAGACACAGCCCCGAGCAATGTTCACCTCAGAGACAGAGAGCTACACAGCGGATGTTGGGTTGGGGCTGGAGAGCTGCTGTCTCAGTGAGCACAGAGGTTCTGTTTGGGAAACCGGAAAAGCTCTGGAGGGGGTGGCATAGGAGGTGAATGCACTCGAGTGGCACCTGCAGAAATGGAGAAAGTGGGGCTGGAGAGATGGCTCAGCCAGTCAAAAGTGTGCCGTGGAGGTTCAAGGACCTCAAGGTCAGACCCCTGACACTGCTTTGAAAGACAAAACAGAACCGGGGATGGTGGTGCCTGTCTGTCAGCCCAGTTCTCAGCACTGGGGAGGCCGGGACAGCCCTTTGACCAGCGGCCTAGCCGTGTCAGTGACCTCCAGGTTCACTGACCTTAAGTCGTAAGATGGAGAGTGATCTCGAGGACACCTGGCAGTGTCCCGTGCTGTCCATGTGGCACGTGGACACATTGCATGCACAAAAATGTTTACAGTGGTAAGTTTTGTATTCTACAAGGGAAGTGTTGTTAAAAAAAAAAAAAAAGAAACAGAAACAGAAGACACACTTCACTGGTGGGGTGGGTTCCTGTCTCACTCCAGGGAAGGACAGAAGTGTGACCCTAAAGAGGGGAGGGGGGGCCTGCCTCTGGGCATCTAGTAAATGTTCCCAGGGCAAAGGAGATGCAGGCAGGGTCCTGTGGAGAGAGGGAGAGAGACACCCCCCTCCTTGACCAGCCACCCAGGGACCGGAGGCTCCTCTGAGCTGTGTTTACAGCCGCCTGAGCTCTCATCAGTTCCTCCTCAGCACCCTTATCTGGGATCTTACCCCCGCAGGGTCTGGTGATAATGCTTGTTACTTGTCCTTTGTGCCTGACGTGTGTGAAGGTGGCTTTTTCTGCACCTTGAGCTTGGGTGACCTCTGCAGACGATTATAATCAGAAGTCTAGACAGCCGCTGGAGTTTGAAGTCACAGGTGTGTGAAGAAAAGACCTCCTGTCTCTGCAGGGGGGGAGTTTGTGACAGCCGCTGGAGGGCAAAGGGGCCTGTTAGAAACTTAGCTCAGGAGTCCCATGACGCAAATGTAAATTTAGAATGTCTAGTACCCTGTTGTAAGGTAAGGTTAGAGTACTCAATGGTGGCTTTGTGAAGTGTGTAGTGTCATTGCCTGAGGGAGGTAAATGACAGCTCATCTTGGGCCGGAGGCAGGGGGTGAACTCCCAGTCATTTTTCTTTGAATGTCACCTCAGAAATCAAACTGTAGCAAGAACCGTTGGGAGCCTCTCAGGACCACATGTGCAGTTATTCAAGTTGTCATTGCCCGGCCTAGCGGAGCGAGAAAACCCAACCTAGTGTTTACCTTGTCAGCAAAGCTCCTGGCCCTGTCACAGGGTCACAGGCTCAGATCTGCTCAGGGGAAGGACACCTTTGCCAGTTTTCATCATGGCTCAGGAAGAGCTAGCAGCCTTTCTAGAGCTGTGGGCCTTGGTTAATGTTCCGGTCTCCTCTGTTATTCAGCACGCAGAAAGTGAGGCCCCAGGCAACCAGGCGGTGGAGTTTCCTGGGATCCAGTGTGTGCAGTGTGTAATCATCACCTTCCTGTGTTTTAGAAGTGGAGGCTGCTGCAGGCTTGGTTTCTCCCTGGGCACTGTGGTGTTGGTGACTTTCTTCCGAGAGCAAAGGCCAACCTAGCTGAATCTCTCTCTCTCTCTCTCTCTCTCTCTCTCTCTCTCTCTCTCTCTCTCTCTCTCTGTGTGTGTGTGTGTGTGAACCTGGGGCACCTTCTTTAGTTGTTCCCTGACACTGGGACCTACAGCCTTTAAGAAGACTGGTGTGTGTGTGTGTGTGTGTGTGTGTGTGTGTCCACCTGCTGGAAACATTAAATGGCACAATGTGTGTGTGGAGGCACGGGTTGACCCTAAGGGAGTCCTGTTCTGCCAGCTGTGTGTCTTCTCAGACCATGTCTACCTCTGAGTCTCTGACATAGAACTTTCTCAACTCACTCTGGAAGTGCTAGCTTTTGTGAGCTGAGGTTGATTAGACTCCTGTTGGCGGCAACCAGGTACATAGTGAGTTCCAGGCCAGCTTGGGTTGTATGTAAGAAGACCCTGCCTCCAAAAACCAAAACAAAAGTCCTACACCAAGAAGTGACCCTGAGAAATAAACGAATCACCAAATACAGACTTGAACGCACGGTGGCAATCTGTGTCCTAGGAGGGGCACCATTTGTAAGTAGAATAGCCACTATTTTTATAAATTCAGCATTGCCCTGGAAATTGTGTGAAATCCAGAAACAGTCTAAGACACAGATGGGAAGACCCATCTGGAAGAGCAGAGTGGGGCTTGGTGACACAGAACTTGCGCAAAGTCCCGTGTGGTAGCGTTCCACGCTGTGGATGAGAACCCACGAATGTTCTAGCACATAAAAAAACCAATCCACAGTAGCTCGAGTCATGGGTGAAGACTTCACAAAGGAAGATGTGGGGAATGACTGACCTTGAGGAGGAGGAGGAGAAAGACAACCTTGACCGAACATCTATTCCACATCAAACACTAGATGGGCCCAACAGTCCTCGGGAAAGATGACCCACCAACACGTGAGAAGGGAGGGAGCTATGTAGGGTTCAGGCGTTTGCTTGAGCTGACACAGACTAAGTCTGGTGGAGATGAGAGCAGATCTGAGGTCATGTGGCCTCATTCAGCAGTGCAAATTCTTTCCCTTGTAATGCTGAAGATAGGTGAGAGGAAGTGTGTTTGTATATGTGTGCATATGTGAGTATATGTGTGGATGAGTACATATGAGTTTATGGGTATATGTGTGAGAATGTGTGCATGTTTGAGTGTATGTGTTTGCATGTGTGCATATATGAGTGTGTGTATGTGTGAGAATGTGTGCATATGTGAGTGTGTGTTTGCATGTGTGAGGATGTGTGCACATCTGAGTATATGTGTTTGCATTTGTGAAAATGTATGAGTGTGTATGTGTGAGAATGTGTGCATATCCGAGTGCATGTGTTTGCATGTACAAGATTATGTGCATATGTGAGTGTATATATGTTTGAGAATAAATGTATATGTGAGGGTATATGTGTATGTGTGAGAATGCTAACATATGTGAGTGTATGTTTGTGTATATATGTGCATAAATGTATATATGTGTGAGAAAGTTAGAATTATGTGAGTGTATATGTGTGTGTTTGTGTATATGTACATATATGTGCCTATATATGTGAGAGAATGTTATATGTATATACATATATGTGATTATTTGTATGAATATATGTATCTGTGTGTGTGTGCATACATAGACACTTGTGTGTCTGCATAATGTAAAGAATCTTGATTCTTTTCTATCTTGGTAAAGGAAGGGACCCTGAACTTGGTAGATTCATGAGCTTCTTGAGTTCATTCTAATCCTTGACGTGTCTGTGTGGAGGGCAGCACGTGATGTGAGGTAGCGTCTGTGTGGAGGGCAGCACGTGATGTGAGGTAGCGTCTGTGTGGAGGGCAGCACGTGATGTGAGGTAGCTCTGACACCCAGCTGGGGCCGCACAACTAGAACTAGCCCAATCAGGCGCAGGGTGTGCTTCCAGACATGTGGAGTACTCATGTATTGAGGGGAACAGCGAACTGTCCCAGAGGTGAATGGAAAGGGCTGTGCACACACCTGGAGAGATATCCACGGAGGGCTCAGAATGAGCAGAGGGAGCAGGAAGAGATGGACGAGGGAGAAGGAGGAGGAGGATAAGTCCGGAAAAGGAGGAGGTGGGCATCTGACTGAGAAAATGCCCTGGGATTGGCACCCAGGGAAGCACTGGAGGCCTGCATAGGATGATCAGGGCGAGATGGCGATGCCCATGTGCTTCAGGAGGGTTTATGCTTTAAGTAGAGGAAGATGGCAGAGTGATTGCTGGGACAGCAAACCCAGAGCTGGTTTTCCAAATGATACGCATTGATGGCAATGGAGCGTTTCTATCAGACAGCGGGGTCTCTCGAGAGACAGGAAGGAAGTATAGCAGATGTCAAAGTTGTCCTCAGAGCGGACAGCCCCTCCCTGCCTGCCAAAGGTGCTCCAGCGCTTTACCAAAACGGAGGCAGCCATTTCGTCCTCGCCTTTCCATTGGTGAACTGAGGCCATCGCTCCAGACAGACACAGTGTGGCGGGATGCGTGAGTGTGAGCTGCTTACTGCAGGCTAGCCTGTTTGAACACTTGAATCCCTGCTGGTGGTGGAGCCTTAAATGGACCTCTCGCGGGAGGAAGTGGCTGACTGGGGGCAGGCCTTGGGGTTAGAGTCTGGCATCGCCTCCTGTCCGCTCTGCAGCTGGCTCACACTCCGGCTGCCTGGCTTTCCTCCCATGACAAACTCATCTCCTCCAATCGACAGCCACCATAGCCCTTCCTGATTCTCGGCAGTTTGGTCACAGGGACAAGAGGAATTGGTAGTCCCCCAGCTTGAGGAGGCCATGAGAGTGGAGAAATGCTTCCCGAGAGCCTCTACTTCCTGACCTAGGGTCTAGAATCATGGGAGGCTTACCCTGCCAAGGAAGACCCAAGGGCAGGGAGCAAAGGGAGAAGATTCCAAATCACCTTGTCTCCCTGTGGCTGTTGGGGATGGGAATGGGGTCAGTTTTCATCAGTGAGACCGGTTTAGGCTTGTTCCAGTTTTACCACACCTAGTTTCTCAACTCAGAGACTAACAGCCTGAGCCAGAATTCCAATTCAAAGGCCCCACTTTCCACAGACCCCTGCCAGTCATTCCACTGAGCAAGTAGAAAATTGGATTTCATCTCCTCTGTTGCTGCCCTGCTGCTGATCACAGGAACTGCACTGCAGAGAGGGAAGAAAGGGCCCTGGGTCGGACACTCAGGGCAGCTGCTGGGTAACGGAGGGTTCTCTAACACTGTGCCCAGGACTAAGCACCTGTTGGGGGCTCTGCCTGAGGCAACACAGAGAAGAGAGCCAGGCACACAGGGGAGTCCAGAGGTATCCTCTCTGTTCTAATGAAAATTTGCTTAATTTTTCAAGAAATTCTTTATGTCCCAGCACATCTTTCCAAAGATCTCCACCTATTGTCATGCTGTGCCCAGAACAAGAGTCCACACATTTGATCAGATTAAAGTTGACCTGCTCCTCTGTGAAGGGCTGAGTCCCCTGAAGGTATTTCCACAATCACACTGATTCCTACATCAGTAAAGCAGAATCACTTTTACTTCAATGTGGTTTGCATTCCCGAGGACTGTGGCTGGGAAGGCAAGAGGCCTAGCATTTTACACCCCGTTAAGTGTTCAGGAAAACTCTGCCTGGGGTGTCCCACGGTCTCTCCAAGTGACAACTGTTCACAGCAATCCCTGCCTATTTGCTTTAGTCTTAAGGAACTGCCACATCCTCTGCCTGGGGTGGACACAGAGGAACAGTGTGGATGGAACAGTTTGGGGCTGAGAACTCACTTTTTACATCGTCGCTGGCTCCTGACCCTGGCCGCTGGTCTAACTTCTGCATCCATGTCCTCTCCCCCAGTGATTGTTAATGGGTGGCCTACCCAGGTTGGTTCAGGAGAATTGTCTGTATTCTGTCATTCATGTTTTAAATAAATGCTGATTGGCCATTAGACAGGCAGGATGTATAGATGGGACAACCAGAAAGGAAGTAGAGGCAGAGCAAGGAGAATAGGAGAATTCTGGGAAGCAGGAAGCTCCCTCGACAGTTCTGCCCAGATCACAGAAGAAGCAAGATGTGACCTGCCCCCACTGAAAAAGGTACTGAGCCATGTGGCTAACATAGATAAGAATAATGGGTTAATATAAGTTATCAGAGCTAATAAGAAGCCTGAGCTAATGGGCCAATCAGTTTATAATCTTATGGAGACCTCTGTGTGATTTTTTTGGGGACTTGATGGCTGTGGGAACTGGGCAGGACAGAAACCCCAAGGAACAGGCCCTCGTACTACGCCAAGTGGCTTCTACTTTGAATAAGTTTCTCTGCAGTAGACACTTGATGTGTTTCTGGAGGGTCTAAGTTATGTCTCCCTGTTTTTGGTATTGGAAATGGGAAGCTGGACCTTTACATAGGTTATGCAAGCTCCCCCCACTTGGTCACATCGCTAGACCACTCCTTCACTTTGAAACATTTGAGACAGGACGTCACCACACTGCCCAGGCTGTTCCTGAACCCATTCTGCAGCTCCAGGCTGACCTCACACTTCTGCTCCTCTATCTGTCTTCCTGAAGAGCTTAATTACAGGACTGGGTTATCAGGCATGGCTTGTGTTTTATATTCTCTAGGAAGCAAATGGAATGTCTTGAGTGGTGTACTCATGAAGCTTCAGCAGTCCTGGGCACCATCCAGTGGGGTCCTATAGGACTGGTGCTTCATGGAGGAGACTCTCGCCCTCTGTGCATAGTGCTTCCACAGGGCCTTTCCTTCGTCCTGGCCTCTCTCCGCTGGGGAATGCGGCACATTCTAGCACCTGCCTCTGTTCTTTCCAGGCCTGGAGTCTGCCTGAGCCAATGGGGTCAGAGCATTTCTGATCTCCAGCTTCATCTTCTACAGCCTCTTGCCTGTGTTCCCTTCTTTCCTTGGATCACTGTGCTGGGCCGTCACACTCCCTGGATAGACAGACAGAATCTCTAGGCTGGGCATGGCTCCTGGTTTTCCTTTTTGCCAAGGACCTGGACACTGTTGTTCTTGAGCCACCTTTTCCAGGTGGTGATACTTCTTTAATAATAAGTAGTGGTCCCTTGGGGAGGGGTCCTGGTGTGATGGCCCAATACCCAGGAGCTTTCTGTGCAAGCGCGAAAGCCTGTGTGCCTGCTTCAGGAGCTCATATACTAAGATTACGATGACACAGAGGGGACCAGAATGGCCCCATACACAAGGATGGTATGCAAAATTGCAAAGCATTCAGTAGTTTTACACATAAAAATTTAAAACAGTCTTTAAAACAAGCAAATGACAGTAAAAATCCAAAGTCAAACATGGTTGTGCTGTTTGCAGTCCCAGTGCTGGTGGGGGTAGATAGTAGAATGCCTGGGGCTCTCTGACCACCAGTCCAGGTAAACCCAAAAGCTCCAGGCTCAGTATGTGACCCCATCTCAACAGTTAAGATGGAGAGTGCATATATGGACCTGTGCACGGGCTCCCCGCACACATGTACATAGGCATCCACAAACACATGCACAGGCACTGCCCCCAAACACATATACAGACATACACACAAAACAGCAAGTGGTGAGAGCCCCTCTTTGGGATGGTTTGAAAGGTTCCCACTGGAGTGAACGGAGGCCTCTGCAGGTTCCTGTGAGTGGGAAGTTGCTGTGGCCTCAGCGGGGGTTTGAGTTCCATAGAGGAGCGAGCGAGATGGGAGGGATCCTTAGACTCCATGGAAACCTTGCCCACCCCTGGAAGACTCCAGAAAGTGAGGGCTGGGCCAGTTAATGGCCTGGGGGAAGGGCCCATGGGGGGCGGGGACAGTTCAGGCTCTCAGCTGGTGGCCAGCTCTCCAAGTTCCCTGTTTCACAGTCTGTGTCTCTTGTTTGTTCACACTTATTCCTACACTGCACTAGATCAAATCCTAGAAGCAAGGGCTGTGGATGGAGCCTGTTTGGGCGCTGGTGAAGGGTTGGGAGTGGAGGAGAAGGGAAGCGGGGATAAGGGGTTAGGAAACACTGCCTGCTCTGTCTCCCCATGGCAGAGTTCTCAAACGTGTCAGTTTGGAGAAGTGTGCCGAGAAATTCTCTTTTATTATGAGGCTTTGTTTGTTTCCCCAGCGTTCCCCAAGCTCTTTTGAGCACAGGAAAACCCGTGCACGTCTTTGGGTTTGTCGGGTCGTGGAGTGAGTGGTGGGAATTGGAGGTGGTCGGTGTCCTTATTTGGACGTCATCACTGTTGACTCAGGGCTCGTCCAGCCTGCGCTCTTCTCCCTCTGACACAGCCCCAGCCTGGGCATCACTGCTGGTGCCTCCCGCTTTTCCTCAGTGCACACCCCCCCCCCCCATCTCAGCAGAGGAGACGTGACTCAGTCAACCAGCAGTGAACAAAAGCAAGAGTGGCAGGCTATCCAAACAGAGGAAGATCCTCCACACAATGGGAGGTTGGCTTAGGCGGCTGTTAGACTTCCAGGGGAGGATAAAGGAGACTCCAAAATAGACTCGGAAGGGGAATCAAGGCCGCCCATGGCTGGGATCTCCCACAGACTCTCGGGACTTTTGCCTCCACCCCATTTTGGCGGCTCGGCACACAGTTCTGTGTGTGAACTGGTGCTGCCTCCAGAGCAGTGAGAGCCCCCAGGTCAGCATTCCTGGCCTTGAACCTTTCAGAGCGTGGACCTTCGCACTTCCTTCTCCCTGGGTGTATTGGTTTGAACTAACCGAACCTTGATTCCTCAGTGAGGGATTACCATTCCAGTACCAGCCAGCCCCTACTCATGGAGGATGCAAGCCTCTGAGTCTCTTCAGAGAGCAATGTGGGTGGGCTGGGAGAGGCACTCAGAACCTGTGATTTTGGTGAATGCCAGAGCTGAGGGAGGACAGAGGGAACGTGCAGTGAGTGAGGCCCCCATAAGCCCACCGTGGGCGTAACCAACCTCTGGAGCAGTGAGGGCTGCTGGGGCTGGGTACAGGCAGGAAGGACCTGGATGTCCCCAGCTGTGGAGATCCTGGAGGCTTGACTGTGTCTCCGGGAAACTAAATGTCCAGGGCAGTGTAGCTGGGATCTGCGGCCTTCCGGGAGTTGTTCAGGCTCCCAGGGCTCTGCCGCATGGCTGGATTGACACCATCACTAATGGGTTTGGTGAAGGATTTTACTTCCCTCCCCTTCCTCTTTTCTCATCCCTTCTGACCCTTCTGCCATGCAAACATGCCCCCTGAAGGATGTGACACCAAGGGAGCAGTCTTGGAAGTAGATACTGAACGTGGCACTTTGATCTTGGGGGCTCAGCTTTTACCTCTATAAGGAATAAATTTCTTTATCAAGAAATCAGCTCAGGGACTTGGTGACAGAGGCACAAACAGACCATCCATTTGTTCTACCGTTTGTTGTCATATCTCGCAGGCCTCCCGTGAAGGGTTTTCTAAAGGAGGTGGAGAAGATGATGGAGTGAACTCTTGGGGGAGTGCAAAGGTCAAGGGGGTGACCTTCTTGTTGCTTTGCCATAGACCCTGTGTGATACTCACTACCAGTGAATGCCTTATACTTATATCTCAAAATGGAAGAGCTGATGTGGAGCTCTGCCTATACCATTTTGGTTTTATAACCTACAGGCAGCTACCGTTTGCCAGGCCCTGTGACTGGTCTTGAGCACATAGACACCAAGGGAACACAGTGAATCTGTGTTGGTGAAACTGAATGTGTTTTTATGGCTAGGGCCTGACCTGAGATCAGGGGTGGCACCAGAAGGGTCTGGGAGGCTTATTAAGGTCCTGTTTTCAGAGTTATTTTGGAATAAAAAGTGACAGTTCCACACACATGTAATCTCCTTTAGGGGTGAAGAGAGTGCTCCAGAACCTGAAATGGTGACGGTCATACAGCGCTGGCAGTGAAATATGTACTTCAGAATGGCTCATTTTGTGGGGTGCAAATCTTCTTAAAGTATAGCTTTTGGGGGCTGAAGAACTGGCTCAATGGTTGCTGCTCTTGCAGAGGACCTAGTTCCCAGCACCCATGTTGGGAAACGCATGCTTTCCAGTTCTAGGAGATCCAGAACCCTCCTTTGGTACCTCCAAGACACCTGCACTCACTTGGTGTGCATAAGTTCACACAGGCACACACACACACACACACACACACACACACACACACACACACACACAACGTTCTATTGGTTGATGGATGTCTAGAAATTCAGGATCTCTGGAGTGTCATATTTTGCAGCTGCTTACGCCCAAGGATACAAACAGTGGGTGGGCTCAGGCAGCTGGAAGATAAAGTGTATTGGTTGCTTGCATAGGGCCGCTCCTGTATGGGGAGGTGGAGGATGGCCTCCATCTCAACCTGAATGCTGCTGTGTTCACCTTGTGACCCACACATGATGCTAGACTAGCAGGTGGAATGACATCAACAACATGAGACTTCGATAAACATGACTGAGTTTTGAGGGCCCCTGGCATTTCATGGTCACCCATTTGGAGGCACGGTTACGTGACCCTGTGGGACTGCTGCAGCTGGCCAGCAAAGCTGTTCTTCTGAGATCAGCTTCAGTCCCAGTGACTTCTTTCCCCGCCAGTGCTCAGGGGGTCAGTGCTCAGGGGTCCTGCCCTGTGCTGGACTGCTGTGTGGGTCGTGGGGAGCTGCAGCTTCCTTAGAGAGCACAGCTCATTCCCTCTCCCTGTACAGGTCTTGCTGTGCATCAGCACCTGGTCTAACCGGAGTCCCATTTCATTTCATCTCTCCCGGTCCTGAAGGAAGAAGTCTCATTTGGGCTTAGAATGGCCCTAAGTGGGCCAGATGGGTGCCTATGGTTTGTTTGCTCCTGGAGGCGGCTCCTGCTCCAGTCTGATACTGGGAGTCTGGCATGTTTCTTTTTCTCCCAGTTCACTAGGAGCTCCTCTGGGAAAAGCATGGGCTTTGCAAAGTGAAGTACCATGAAGGCAAGAGGGGATTTTCTGCAGCTCCTTTAGAATACACTCTGCTTTCTCCACTATCTCTCTAAAGGGAAGAAAGGATCTTCCTACTGGAACCTCGTCCTCACCTCATCTTCAGGCATCTCTGAATGTCGCTGATCTAAAGTGGAAGAGAAAGCCCTGGGGGTGCTGGGATTGGTCACCTCCTGTGTAGTATGAAGGCTGGCTTGTTGGGGTTTCTGTCCCTCCCAGTATCCCAACAGCCGGCAAGCAACAAAGAAAAATTACACACAGGACTCCATAAGGTTATAAACTGATTGGCCCATTAGGTCAGGCTTCTTGTTAACTCTTATAACATATATTACCCCATTATCCTTATCTATGTTAGCCACATGGGCTCAGTACCTTTCTCAGTGTGACAGCTTACATGTTGCCTCTTCGGTGGTCTGCGCAGGAGTGGCTGAGAGAGAGCTTCTGCTTCCAGAATACTCCCAGTCTCTTTGCTCCACCCCTACTTCCTGTCTGGCTTTCCCGCCTATACTGCCTGCTGGCCAATCAGCGTTTTATTAAAATATAATTGACAGAATACAGATAATTCTCCCACACCACTCCTGTCCATTCATAGTCTACTGAGGGGGAGACCAGAAGGCTCTTCTAGGATTGGGGTTCTGGGAATGGGCTGAACCTGCCACAGAAGTTACTACCTGGTTCCTTAGCCACCAGGTTATGCACCCTACCTCTTCACAGGAAAAAACAAACAAACAAACAAAAAACAACCAAACAAAAACCCCTAAGCAAACAAACACCCCCTCCCGCCACTTGATGGTGCCAGTGGCTGTATCTGAAGCCAACTGGAAGGGTCTGTGACTGAGGTGTCCTTCTCAGGGCAGCCACTGTAAGGGAGAGTGTGCTGAACCAGCTCAGCCCTCCCAGAGGCTTGGGGAATCACTCCAGGGCTGTAGCTTCAGGTTCTTTCAAGGCATGTGCTCATTCAGTGTTTGTGTCTTGCCCCCTTTTAATCAGGGAGTCGGTGGGTCTTTCCCTGTCTCTGCTTATGACGATAGCTGTCCCCGGCCATGGAGAAGCCCTGGCGTAACTCCAATGCCTGCTTGGCACTCTCTCTCCTGAGGCTGACGTGACCAGCCTGTGGGTGGCAAGCAGCTCTGGTTCTCTCCTGGAGACCAGACCGGCTTACCGCAGTACCGCAGTACCTTCTGACCTTCCTGAGCTGGGGACACGATCTCTTTTAAAGCCACATTTCTCCTGGATTCTGCCTCCTCTCCTGGGGACCCTGGCATTTCTTGCATGCTGTTCTTAGCTTCCCACTCAATCACACCTGCCATGTGCATCTCCAGCAAAGGCGCGTTGGATTTCTTTAAAGTTTCTGGAGAGGGTTCCTAGCACAAGCACGCACACCAGGGCCGTCACACATGCTCTTTTGGAAGGATGGCTACTGCGCTCCTGTCTGCACGCTGCCTGGGCTGTAGACTCGATGTCTGTCACAGACACAACCTTGCCGTGTCCCTCTCAGCTTGCTAAAACTCTCATCTATAACATAAATTTAGAAACAGGAGTGATTCCAGAATGAGTTCTGACATTCTTATTTTCACACTTCTCAAAACACGTCCAAGCAATGTTCTTCAGGTATGTTCTCTCCTGGGCCAGGAGAGGTTTGTCTATGGGCCCATCTGCAACTCAGTGTTGTTGAGCACACGGAAGGGCCTGCTGGAGTGGCAGCTGCCTAGCGCTTCCTCCAGCGCGGATTCTTTAATAGCTTCTAGATACATCCAAAGCATAAACTTCTCTTTTTCTGCAAATTCCTCTACAAAGGGGCTGAAGGTAAACAGTATCCTGGAGGACAAAGGTCAAGTGTGGGGGAGAGGGCTCTGTGGAGGTCACCAGAGGGCAGGGTGAGTGTGACTTGTTATTTTGCAGACTTTTTTTTTTTTTTTTGCTCTCCAGGAAAGCAACCACCAGCCGTGAGTGTCTACCGAGCACCTGGAATGAGTCTGGTCTTCATTGAGATGTGCAGTCAGCTTTACCATGTGTGGGTATTGAACACGGGATGTGAGAGAGATATATTGGTGTGGGATAACTGTCTGTATTCTGTCAATCATGCTTTAAATAAACGCTGATTGGCCAGGCAGGAAGTATAGGTGGGTCAACAAGACAGGAAGTAGAGGCGGGGCGATGAGAACAGGAGAATTCTAGGAAGGAGGAAGCCCATTCCCCGCATTCCTGCCCAGACCACCGAGAAGCAAGATGTAACCTGCCTGGCTGAGAAAGGTACTGAGCCATGTGACTAACATAGATAAGAATAATGGGTTAATATAAGCTACAAGAGCTAATAAGAAGACTGAGCTAATGGACTAATCAGTTTTATAACTTATGGAGGTCTCTGTGTGATCTTCTTTGGAGCTTACCAGCTGTGGGGAACTGGGTGGGACAGATACCCCAACAAGCTGGCCTTCATGTTACAATACATGATTATGTGTTTGAAGCATAATGCTCTGACTATATCTTGTCATGAAATATATAATGTGCTAATTTCATGTTTAATATGTTTTAGAGATTTTTAAAAAGTTTAAAATTGTGTACATACATGTGTGTATGTGTGCATGTGTGTACCTGTGCATGCATACACACATGTGTGTATTGTGCATGTGTGTACATGTACATGCATGTCTGCAGTTGGGCTTGTATATGTGTGTGCTGGTGTCCTTGGAGGAGGCAGAGATGTTGGTCACCCCAGAGCAGGGCTGTCTGGAGGGTATGAGCTACTGGGGCTCAAACTCAGGTCCTCTGCAAGAGCATACTTGCTCTTAATCCCTAAGCCATCTCTCTAGCCCAAATCTAATTCTTTTAGGTATACACACTAGAGAATTTGATACACACGAGGTTGACCTCCTGTCTGCAGCCCTGGGGCTCTTATAGGTACCAGGATTCAGTCAGGCCCACAGCTGGCATTTTGGAGACAGAATGGATGCAAATGGGGGATTCTGGCTTATGTTGGAAGAAAAACCATGTAAATGTGATCAGTACGTTTCACACAATGACTCTCTCCTCTCTTGTCCTACCCTTGAATCTAGGGATTGTGAGTTTGCTTTGAATATGTTCCTTTTTAGTCTTGTTCCTCTCGAGTCCAAAGGTCAGGTCTCACACAGTGTCTGCCTGTCAGCACCCCACCCTCTTAAGTCTGAAAGATGTGAGTTAAGGGACTGGTGATGTGTTTAACTAATTATTCCTTATCAATAAAAAAATTGGGAGTCAGCTATTGAGGGTAAGAACCTGAGTGATCAGAGAAGCTCCAGAGAAGTCGCCAGTGACCTCCTACCTCTTTGGTTCCTTCCCCCCAAAAGGCGGAGATCCTCTCTAAGTCCCACCTTACTACTTCCTCAGTCCTCCAGAACCTCAGTGGTTAATTTTGGCCAACTAGTGGCTAGCTCTGCCGTCTGATTCAAAACAAATTTTATTGTCAGGATGCAATCAAAGTATCACATGACAGACAGGTGAGATGGCTGGGCAGGAAACTTACTCATGTGCACGTCTGGTGAGCTGAGTCTGATTCCCAGAACCTACACAGAGAGCCAGACGTAGTGGGGCCTTTCTGTAATTCCAGTGCTCCTACGGTGAGGTAGGAGGCAGAGACATGGACTGGGCTGGAAGCTCATTGGGTAGCTAGCCTGGAGAACACAACATGGCGGAAACAAGAGATACCTTGTCACGGCAGGGTGGAAGGAGAGAAGAGACTCCTGGAAGTTATCACCTCCACTTGTGTGTTGCTGCACTCACACACCCACATTCACACACGTCACGAGGCTTTCCAGGAAGAACCTCAAAATTACAAGATAGTTGTCACTATTGCCGAGCTATCTCTGCCTCCCAGCACTCTTTACACATGCTCTGCACCTCCTGGGAATGACCTTTATGGGTGCATCTGTCTCTTCTTGTTTTGTCTTCCTATTGGGTTTGGCTCAGGAGGCAAATTTGGAGTAGAAGAGGAATGGGGCAATTCTCTTAGGACTTTGGCTGGATTGAAATGGACTCAGTTCTCTTCTGATCACCGGGTTCCATCTGGAGACTCCTCTTGTATTGATCTGTTTCCTCCTCTGGTCCCTTTGGACTCAGAGCTGTGATGGACCCAGCTGTGCCAGCCGTGGGTACCGCTCCACATGTCCTAGATTGCTGTCTGTTTCTCTGATGAATGTTACAACCAAAACTAACTCGTGAAGGGAAATGTTTATTTACTTCATATTACAGCTTACAGTCCATCATCAAGGGAAGTCTTTTGTGATATTTGTTCGTGTCTGACAAATAAAACTTGCCTGGAGAACAGAGGGTGGAGCTAGCCACTAGTTAACCATAGACGTCTGGAGGTCTGTACAGACAGACAGGAAGTGATAAGGAGGGGAGGAGACAGACTCTCATTCTTTTTTGGTCTGATAAGTCAGAGAGGTAAGAGGTTCCTGTGTCTGGTCCTTTACTTCTCTGATCTTTCAGCTTTTACCCCAATATCTGACTCCAGGATTTTATTCTTAACACTAATTAGGATCACGTGTAGAAGTCGAAACAGGAACTTAAGCAGGAAGCATGGAGAGCTGCTGCTTACTGGATTGTTCTTCCTAGGCCACTCAGCTTGCCTTCATATACAACCTAGCCTGCAGACCTGTGGTTTTTATGCCCACAGTGGCTTGGGCTTTCTCATGACTATCAAGAAAATGTCCACAGATTTGCCTACAGGTCACTCTGATGGAAGCAATTCCTCAGTTGAGGCTCACTCTTCCCAAATGATCCTAGCCTGTGTTAAGCTGACATAAAGCTAGCCAGCACACTGCTCCCAACTGCCCTTGCCTGGCTGCCCTCCCCTGGCTGCCCTCTTTCCACTAGCTGCCCTCCCTTGGCTGCCCTCCCATGGCTCTCCTCCCCCGGATGCCGTCCCCTGGCTGCCCTCCCTCCCCGGCTGCCCTCCCTCCCCGGCTGCCCCCCCCCCCCCGCTAGCTGCCCTCCTCCAGCTGCCTTCCCCCTCCCCCTGGCTGCCCTCCCTCCTCTGGCTGCCCTCCACTAGCTGCCCTCCCCTGGCTGCCCTCCCTCCCCTGGCTGCCCTCCCTCCCCTGGCTGCCCTCCCTCCCCTGGCTGCCCTCCACTAGCTGCCCTCCCTCCCCTGGCTGCCCTCCCTCCCCTGACTGCCCTCCCTCCCCTGGCTGCCCTCCCCTGGCCTTACCCACGCTGCCCTGCCGTTGAATCTCTCCTAACCACCCTCTGTTTCCATCTGCGTCTGCACAGCTCGGAGTCCACGCTCTTCCACTTTGCACGCCCCCTGCACAACCGTGGGTGGCTGCAGCTCTTTGGCACCCAGCTTTCCCCCACCGTGAATAGACACCGACTCTCACGGCTTTCTTCTCCTAAATGCTTTCCCGTGACCTCTTTAACTGAACTGTTTGGATTGTAGAGATAGATGATAAAAAAAAACCCGACTGTATAAGTTGTTACAGAAAACCTAACCCTGAGTGCTTGAAAAGGAAAGGGGCTTCCTCATTCCACAGTTGGAGGTCCAAGGGCACGATACCAGCATCACTGTGGCTCTGGTGACAACTTCATAACAGACGAAAACATGGTGGGGTACAGGAAGCCACAGCTAGTGTGGGCACGGGGCGGGGACGCTTACTTGTTTACACTAATCTTCGGAGAGCGAACCAGATCCTTCTAATAATGACGTCAATTACTTTTGGACCTATCAGGCCCCTGAGCCATGACCTCATGACCGGCTGTTAGTCCCTACCTTTTAAAGGCTCTATATTACCTATAATCCTTTTGCACTGAGGACTGAGTTTCCAAAACATGAAATCTGGGGGATCCCTCAAATCGCATCCAGGCCACACCACCAGCCAAATGAGGAAAGCTAAGTTCGTTCATCTGATTCAACTGCTACAGGGAGACCACCGTTATCACCAGACTTAGCAAGACTCTCAGGAGGGCAGGGGATGGGAAGGCTGCAGGGAGGACCAAAGGCTTCAGGTGTGTCCTGGTGGAAGTTGTTACCATGGGGAAATTGCTGTGGATTATTAGACATGAGCACCTACATGATTGGACGGGGATATATGTGGGCTTCTGGGATTGGCTGTTCATTAGGTAAGCTGTCAATCAATTTTTGGTCCTCTTAGGTCCCTTATTACTGCTGCGTTTCCTTGATTACTATTGGGCTAGCAGTGTTTTGTCCTTTGAGTCTGCCTTAGAGATGATTGGCTTCCTGAGATGCCTGTTTAGATAAAGGGTTGGCCTCCTAAGCAAGTGGTCACAGGCTGTGGGACCAAGTATCATTTTTCTATATGGTCTGGCTATGCTCTATTTGGCTATTCAGTCTCTCAGGTCATTGCCAACTTTTAATAAGCAACAATTTTGATGTTGTTCTGGGATACACACACACACACACACACACACACATATTCATGCATAAAAAGCAAACGATTTAGAAAAATAAAAGAGATCAAGTCATATCCTTCCACACAGAACTGACAACAGTTAGCAATTGCCTTGAGCTTCAGAAGAGACCTTGGTTTTTAAACAGTGCCGAGACTGAGAGACGATGGGGCCTCTGAAGTTGGACTAAATGCATTTTGCACTGTGATGTGGCCAAGAGCCATTGGGGTCAGCGAGTGGAGTGTTGGCTGAATGAGAAATGTCCTCCAGAGACTTGAATATTTAAACGCTTGGTCCACATTTGACAATGCTGTTTGGGAGGTTTAGGAGGTCTGTGCTGGCGGAAAGAAATATGTCCCTGGGGGCAGGCCTTGGGAGTAAATAGCCTCACTCCACTTCCAGGTTGCTCTCAGCTTCCTGCTCCAGAGTCCACGCCCATCTGCTGAGATGCTTCCCTGTGTGGTGAACTCTCTCTTGGAATTATAAGCCCAGATAAACTCTTTTATATGTCTGTCTCCTTGAGCCTGAATTTTGCCACAGCCACAGAAAGATAGCTAATCCATCCCTCCTGTTAAGTGACAGGGTAGAAGAGGTTCTGAAAGTCCTCAGTTTGCCCAGGATGTCCCACCTTCAAAACTTGTATCTTCTAGAATTCTTCTTTACCTAGCAAGCCACTGCCCTCCAATAAACCAGGGAAACATGAAGGAGTAAAAGATCTCCAAAGACCATGAACCTAGTGCCACAGATAATGCCCGAGACATAAATGAGCTCAGGAAATAGGTCCTGAATGAATGAAGTCGCTTCCTTTCTTCAAGATTAGCCATTTGGAATGGGAATCACATGGAGGGAAGTGATGGGGTTTACAGTACGGTGGGCAGACCACTCCCGAGAACGCGTTCGTGGTTTACATATGAGGTTTGCCCTGAAAGGCTCTGTACTGGAGGCTGGAGTCCCAGCTGAGCAGTGTTTAGATCTGGGACTTGGGGGAAGAAACTGGACCACTAGGATTCTGGCTTCAGCACTGCATCAACCCCTCAGGATTCAAAACTTGATGGTACCATTGAGAAGTGGTCCAGAGCAGGACATGGGACCAAAGAAAGTAAGTTAACTGGGTATGCCCTGGAAAGACAAGCCTCCTCCCTCCTCCTCCTTTCCCTCTTTTTGCTCTTCCTCCTTCTTCTCACCCACCCCTCTCTCTTTCTCTATCTCCCCCCTTCAAGGGATATTTTGTCCAGAAGTAAGTCAGCTGCCTGGCCGTAGGCTGAAGCCTGGTAGACAGTGAATGAGCGTTTCTCAACCTTCCGAATGCTGTGATACTTTAATATAATTCCTCATATTCTGGTGACCCCAATCATAAAATTATTTTTGTTGTTACTTCATAACTGCGATTTTGCTGCTGATATAAATCGTAATGTGGAGTTCTAATATGCAGTAAATCTAATATGTGGCCCCTGTGGAAGGGTCATTCCACCCCCAAAGGGGTTGCGACCCACAGGTTGTGACCACTGCTGTAAACAAAAATGGATACATCTTTCCTTAAGCTGTTTCATCAGATAGATTGTTACAGTGACACAAGAATACGGCTAATGCTGGTCCATACCCTACCCCTGAAGTCTGTGTCTCTGGGACGCTATGCAAAGGGGAACCAAGGTTGCCAATGAGGAGAATTCTGGGTCACTGGGTAGCTCAGTGTCTTCCCCAGTGGAGTACTGAGACAGGTGAGGGAGGGAGGGAAAAGGTAGAGGGAGAAAGGCTTGGCCCACAGCGCTGGCTTTAGAGCCATGAGAAAGGATGTGGGTGCTCTCTGAAAGATGGCTCACACTAGTGTCTCAGTCCCTTTCTATTGCTGTGATGAGACACCATGACCAAGGCGCTCAGAGAAGGGTTTATTTGTCTGTGAGCACAAAGTGGAGAGAGTAAGCCTGACATGGTGTGAGAGTCTTAAATTCTCAAAGCCAGCCCTTGGTGACATATGTCCTCCAGCAAGGGAAACTCCCTAAAGCTCCCCAACAATGTCCTAAATTAGGACCAAGTCCTCAAATGCTGAGACAATGGGGGGCATCTCCACAGCTAGCAAGTCAGTTATGACCTGGAACCCTGCAGAGGCAACACAGTCCTGCTGCAAGCTCGGAATCAGCCTGACGAGGCCTGTGCTGGAGTTTAATCCACAGAATCACTAGACGATGTATTGTCAAGGTTACGTGACTTATTTAACCAATATTAGGGCACTAGCTCAAGGTGTTATGGGGATTCCTTGAGAAAAGGTCACAGGGTTGAGACCTTGGGAAGTGTGGTAAAGGTGTCAGTGGCTTTTGTGGGTGCAGAGGAGTGAGCCTGTGCCCACAGTCTTAGACATTCAAACGGATTGTGTAGACTTAGGAGGAAGAGCACCTCCAGAAGCCTCTCCCTACAATGTCTGGAGTGGAGTGAGCCACTTGGGCCATTGTATAGCCCAAGGGATAGAGGGTGTCTCTCAATACTGGCTGATGCAAAACGGCTCCCCGAACCTGGACAGCAGGTGCTCAGAGCCATTTAATTGGATCTGGGAAAATGAAGGGTTGTGATGTATTTTACACCTGTGGACAGTGAGTGGGTTCCCAGCTGCTCTGCTCATTGAAGTTTTCCTAAAAGAAATGCTAATTGCTGCAAAATTGCACTTGTCGGAGCAAGTGCACAGAGAGCCACGCTTCCAGCTCTGTTTCCTCAGGGAGGGTGGGCGGCCAGGAAGGAGAGACTGGGTCCAAGGGCCTCTCAGGTATTGGGGAGAAGACTTAGAGAACCAGACATTGGGTATCCATTGCTGAGTCTTAGCAGTGTTTTTCATTCAGTCCCGGTCAGTGGGAACACGACAAAGTTAAGTTTACTGGTAATACAGGTAGCAGAGCCAGGCGGAAGCATGCTTCAAAGATCTGTGTTCCTTTCTCACTGACTCTTAATCCCTAGCAAGGCTGGATAGTTGTTCTGAAGTTTATTTATTTTTTGTTTATAACATGTATTCACACATGCTTTGTAATACAGAAGGTAGACCAATAGACTCTGAGCTCTCTCACTGAGGCACCCACCGAAGTCTTGAGTCTCCAGGCTGTGGTCAGGTGTGTGTGTGTGTGTGTGTGTGTGTGTGTGTGTGTGTTGGACACTAAATTAAAAGTATAAAGAGTAATTTCTTCAGTTCCTCAGTTTTGCACTGGACATGAGGTTTTAGGTGTATTTACATGATTAATAGCAGCAGGAACGTTCCTCCCTCCTAGCTGGCTATGGGAGCATCTTTTCTCGAGAGAGAAAGAAGGATTGGCGTATACCATAGCATGACATCGAAGTGACTCGGTTTATGCAGGAGGCGGAGCTAGGGTCAGACTTACTTGGGAAGTGGCTGAGTAGAGAATAATATGCCCAGGGAAGATAGGGAAAGTGCCAGCATAGCCTAAGAAGGACCCTCCACCAGTGGTCAGGATGAGGGCTTCGCCAAGGATTCTAGGGGGCTGTCCATTAACCTGTGGGGGAGGAAAACTGTTACACCAGTCAGGACCTCAGCCATGATCCTGTGTGGAGACAAAGAGTAGACGTCAGCACTGTGGCCATTTTCCAAGAGGGTTTGCTCGCCGGTGTAAAAAGGCTTCCTGTGTAAGCACCATGTTGTTTTATGTTCAAGAACTTCAATGAGGAATGAAGAAATTTGAATTTAGTGGGGTCACAGCCCCAAGTGATTTCTGGTCTATTAGTTGGAAGGATTGAATTAGGTGTTGAAGTTGGAAGGATTGAACTAGATGTTGAAATCTGAAGATCAGTCTCATTTGGGAAAGCCGTATGAATCAAACAGAGTTGTTTGTGTGGAACCCGGCCTTAGCTCATTTCCCCCCGCTGCTGTGCTAGATACAGCACCCTAGCGAAAGCAGCTTATGGAAGGAAGAATTCACTGTGGCCCAGAGTTCAAGATTACAGTCTATCACCATGGGGACGTCACGGCAGTAAGTACATCACATCCACAGCCAGGAAGTAGGAGATAATGCATACCCAGGGAATGGTGCCTCCCACTGTGGGCAGGTCTTCCCTCAAGAATTAACTTAATTGAGACAATTCCCCCCACATCTGCTGAGAGAGGCTTCCCAGCTGATTCTAGATCTTGTCAAGTTCGCAGCTGAGGTTAAGCATTACAAACCCAACAGGAAAAGGGAAAGCAGTCATAAGTCAAAAAAGGAAACCCTACACAGGACATTGTCACCAGCTTTGTTACTGATCCTCGCTGAGGATTTTGTTTCAGAAGATCTTTGTGGCCCTTCTCTCTTCACTTTTAGGACCTTGACTTGCGGAACCTGTTTGAAAGCACGCAGGATTCACTGTGAGCCATGTTTCACCTTGCAGTTGGCTCTTAAAAGTCGTTCTGCTCGGAGAAGGTCCTTCTGTTATTCTAGGTTGACGGAAGAGCCTCCACTAGCCTGCTGCAAGAGTAATCTGCAGAGACAGCATGGAATGAAGGCTGACACAGTGCCTTTGGGGTCAGTGTCAGATGGATGACACTTGTCAAGGGGCGGTAACTGTGCTTGTCCTGTGTGCCTACCACCATGCTATCTCAGAAGAGTCCATAACTAGGCTAACCAGTCACAGGCCTGCACCTTTGTCTATGGGAGAGAACATTTGTATTCGCATATTTTTAAAACTTTTGTTTCTTTTGACAGCAGAGTATAAAACTACATGAATGCAAATTTCTTATTAGGAACTAAAACTTGGTGAGAATGGAAAACTGGGGTATGGAGAGGTGGCTCGGTGGTTAAGAGCACAGGCTGCTCTTGCAGGGTGACTTGGGTTTGGTTCCCAGCACCCACATGGTGGCTCACACCATCTTTAGTTCCACGGGTTCTGATACCCTCTTCTGGCCTGCACAGGTACTGCATACACAGAATACACATACATCCATGCAGGTAAACACTCCTATGTACAAAATAAAAATAAAAGTTGAAGAAATGAAGAATGGAAGCCTGCCTAATACTGCTCTCTTTTTACACATTCAAAAGAAGCCCCTGTTACATGTTTAGAATTAAGAGAATTTATGAAATTAACCACAAAGCTCTGAAAAGAGAGAATTCTGTTTTTGCTTTTTAAATGAGAACTCTTTGATGAAGTCAGTGAGATGGGGGAGAGCATCCTTGTAGCTTGGAGGAAGAGTTTTTCTGAAGGGTACTGCCTAAAGCAAGTTCAAGCAGCAGCCGGAGACCGCAGTTCTCACACGGAAGGAACACAGCAACGCTGCCTTCTATCTCCCGAGAAGTCGTTAATTGTCTGATTTCTCCTTGGCATTCCTCAAGCCTGAAGTAATTCACCATGGGACTGCAGTGTGGCTTGTCCTGCACCACTGGACATTTTATTATTAATTCATGCAAGGTGCTCCCTGCAGGATTGCTGAGAGCTCAAACTTGTTCCTCCTTCTCCCTGCGGTGCTGTTGGGCCTTGGGAGATCTGGGCAGAAGCAGGAGGCTTCCTGTTATTATTATGTGCCTGTTTTTACACTAATACTTAGGAGAGCCCTGGGATCTCAGTGCAAAGGTGGGACATTCCTGTGTTTGGATCCTGTTTGCACTTGCTGAGTGCCAGGAGAGGTGAGAGAGGGATCTTGCTGAGCAGTTCTAGTGGTCCAGGGATGGCAGGCATCCCACTGTTCAGGGGTGCTCCAACCCTGATGGTGGGATCTCTCCAAATGCCGTGGTTTGGGGGAGGCACAGGAGGGTACTGACTAAAACACAGTTCCGGGACCGTGCACACGTGGTCGGTTGTCGGTTGTAACTTTGAAAAGATTTCTCCGGGGGACTGTTGCAGAACAGTGAATGTGTCATCCAGTGTCCTGAAGTCCCCCACCAGAGAGAGAGAGAGAGAGAGAGAGAGAGAGAGAGAGAGAGAGAGAGACAGACAGACAGACAGACACACACACACACACTGAGACAGACAGACACACAGAGAGACAGAGAGAGAGAGACAGAGACAGACACAGAGACAGAGAGAGACAAAGGGACACACACACACACACACACACAGAGAGAGAGAGAGAGAGAGAGAGAGAGAGAGAGAGAGAGAATGCTCGTAGGGGTAGGTACATTCATGTAGACCCCTGAGACCATCTGAGGTGCTGGTCCTTCCTTCTGCTGTGTTTGAGGCAGGGTCTCTTGTCCCTGTGTTGTGTAAGCCAGGCTAGCTGGCCCGAGGCCTTCAGGGATTCTCCGATCTGTTTTCCGTCTCACTGTAGGAACACCGGGATCACACCAGGATCACAGACATGTGCTGTTGTGTCTGGCTTTATGTCAGCTCCAGAGATCTGAACTCAGGTCCTCACACTCGGGTAACAAGCCTTTTACCCCCTGAGCTGTCTCTCCAGCCTCATGACCCAACAGTCTTTGACATTAAGGTCTGTGCCATCAGGCCCTTGAAAAGCGCTTGGCATGTTTTAATTCCTTGATACAATCTTGGTGAGTGAACCAATACACAAGGATAGGATGTCATTTCCACCCTGGGAACAGAATGTCTTCAGTCCAAAGGGAGCACTAGGGACAGCTAAAAAGGTCAATATAGAAAGCTTCTAGAATGTTCTAAGATCTCTTCCTTTGCCAATCTCAACCAGCCTTCAGGGAACACAGAAAAAAAAATGCTGTTTAAGGGTTTATTTGAAATCCCATAACCTCAAAGCCCTGTCATTCACACAACGGGAGACAGAGAAACACTGGATGGCAGTTCTATGCTTAGGTTTTCCTGGAACCTTGGACACATTGCCTGAACCCCACTTTAGAAGAAGTCCCCCACCCAGGGCTAAAGGCTCTTGTTTACTCCAAGTGGCCCTGTTACTCTGGTCACAGATGGTTAGCCCGGAGAGGGACTGCTGACCCTAACGGGCTTGCAGGGAATACTGGCATCGTTTGAGCAGGCCAGATGTGGGGTTTTAGTCAACAGAAGATTTCTGTGTGAGCGGTGCCGAGTCACCCAGTCAAACCCTTCCCCAGAAGTCCAAATGTGAGCGGAATGGAGAATGGCAGAAGCAGCAGGCAGGTGCTTTGAGGGAGAAGGAAGCAAAAGCAAAGAGCAATGTGGGCAGGCAGAGGGGCAGAGGTGGAGACCGTGGCCTGTCATGGTGGATGCCATGCAGCTGGTTCTCCAGAGCCCCCACAACTGCTTACCAGTCCTAATGAATGAGGCTCCATTTCCCAAGAAGCCTACCTGTGGCCATGGGCACAGTTAAACAGATGCCACAGACCGAGGCAGCCCACAGGGCAACCCTAAGGAGCTCCACTGCCTCTTGTCCGATTCTGGGTGGGGTGTGGGAAAACAGAAGGCCTCTGTCCCCAGGAGGGTGGAGACAACAAGAGATGTCAGGAGTGGGCAATGAGGACAGTGTGGCTGGGCAGGAAGCGTGGGAAGGCTCCCAGGAGGAGACTTCTGACCCGGAGACTGAGGGTTGGGAAAACTCTTTCAAATGCACGAGTGTCATGTGTAGCTAGGGTGGAAGACAGCCTGCATGCATCACTGCATGCCTATGGGATCTTTCTCACACCCAGAAGCATGACAGTTACGCCTGCAGAGAGACTTCCTGGCTTGGGGGCTGCTGTGACCTGAGAGCTTCACTGGTGCCCTGTGATGAGAACATTGGAGGTCCTGGGGACCACAGACCAAGGCTCAGATGTGATGTGGGAAAGCTTCAGCCAGGTGTGAACCACAAAGGTGACAGAGCATTCTCTGCACACTGTGGGGATGTGTCTCGGCCAGAAGTCATGTGAAATAGCCATTCCATTTCCAGGGAGGAAAAGACGTGAACATCTCTGGAGTTAGCCCGCCAGCTGGCCAGCTTCACTGAACTGGGGTGTTAAAAGTAAAAGTGTTCCTGTCTGAAGAAACTGGTGTTGCAAGCAACAAAGCAAGGTGCCTGAGGTTGATCTCCTGCCTCCAAGTGCAGGCACACACATGGGAGGTGCACGTATGTAGGTATACACACAAGCCCGGATAAGGCATGCACACTGGGAAGAGGGCTTGAGGAAGAAACCAGCCTCTTGCGGCCCTCACTGAGACCTGCTTTGAAATCTAAGAAAAGAGAACTCAACCTATTTTAGTGGATTGAGTATCTGGTATCGCGGAAGGCAGAGAATTCACTCCATTGTGAAGGAATAGAATGAAAGGATGTGGCTGGCTTTCTGGTCCCCAGTCCTCTATTTCTGGAATATCGATGTCATAAGGACGGCACAGGCACACAAGCAACCATTCTCAAAGACAGCGAGGAGGAGCTGTGCCTGGGGATAGAAGGCTCTTTTCTGAGGACTTCCTTTGTTGTCTTAGCTCCTACAAATCTTCAAACGGTGCCAGGGAGCCTTTCATCTGGAGTTCAAAGTCTAAAAACAAAACACAACCCGAAGACTGCCAAAAGAAAGCAAGGAGATGCGGGCTGTCTAAGAGACAGACTGGCTTAGGGCAGGAAACCCTTTTATGTTTCTCTGTAGGGGTGACTGAAGGGAGAAGGGTCCCAAGCCATTCATAGTTTGGATATCCTTCCCTGAGGGATCTGCAAGGTCATCTCTCCGCCTTAGCCAGTGAGGCAGCTCAGCTCCGCTGCTGGGAGTTCCCAGCCTCGTTTATGAGAAGCTTTGCCAGGTGAGGCGGATGCTCCTGGAAGGGGCAGCTTCAGGCTGAGGGGCTGGGGCTGGGGGCACGGTGTAGGCATGGGACCCGCAAGCAGCTGGGTGGAGGCTCACATCGTGCTTCCAGCCATCGGTGCAGACCCCCGTGGGTGACTGTCATGCTGCAGGAGTGCACTGCGCATGGCCAGCTCTCCAGGGCTCAGCACAACCAGCTCCATGGTGGAAGCACCATTCAGGCTGCACAACTCGGCACCGCCTGCCAAAAGCAAAGGCCTAATCTATCACAGAATGGAGTTCTGGGAAAGTCTCTGTCTTAATTAGGGCTTTTTATTGCTGTGAAGAGACACCATGACCATGGCAACTCCTATAAAGAAAACATTGAGTCGGGGTAGCTTATTTACAGAGGTTCAGTTCATTATCACCGTGGTGGAGCGCATGGTGGCAGGTGGGCAGATGTGGTACTGGAGGAATAGCTGAAGAGTCCTACATCTTGCAGGCAACAGGAAGTTGACTGATTCACTGGGTGGTGTCCTAAGCATAGGAAACCTCAAAGCTCACCAGTGGCTTTGAGTGACACTTCCTCTAATAAGACCATACCCACTCCAACAAAACCACACCCCCTAATAGTGCCACGCCCTATGAGATTATGGGCCCAATTACATTCAAGCTACAGTAGTCTCGAAATGTACTAACTTTGAATTTTGGCTTCTGCAGTTCTGCTTCTGGCTAACTGTTATTGTTAACTGAAGAATGATCTTTTCTTTTATTTTTCAACCTTTCCTTTTATTTATTCTATGTGTCCTAGGATATGATTTTTGTGTTTAAGATCTCACTTTGAGGAAGTGAGGTTATCCTGGGATCCCAGTCACCTGCTGACTAGTAAAGACTTTCTATTGCCTGAAACCCATGTCTGAGCAGTCTTCTCTGGTGGATACTCCACACCAAATCACAGTTCCTAAAGACAAGACTGTAGCAGGAGAAGAGGCTTCCTGTCCAAGTTGCTAGAAATGAAAAATCTGCAAAGCACATAGACCCCGGAGGAGGTAGCCTCGGGCTGATGAGAGACTGGGCAGGGCTCGTAGGGAGGAAACTGGGCTCATCCTCCCGGCATTGGCTGTATGGGGACAGCCGGTAGCTTGGGTGGACTCCAAGTGCCTGAAATGAGAGGGGCTGACTCCCCTGAGACCCATTCTTCTGTTACCAATGCCCATAGCGATGCCCTGACCTCTGACATCTAGAGTGTGCAGACATGTGAGCTGGGCCCTGGGAAGGTCAGACCACACAGTGGCATGCCCTGCTATGTTTGATGACCACAAGGCAGTGTCCTCCAGGTCTGCTACCTGAGGGGATGTCCTTCGGGAAGGTCTGAAAACCGTCAAGACTGAGGGCTGGGACACTAGTGGCTGTAGTGCTCGCTCTGCAAGTATGAGAACCTGAGCTTGAGCCCTAAACACATGTGAAGTCACGGCCTGGGAGTCCAGCCAAGGACTCAGAGACGGGCAGATGCCTGGGGCTTGCTGGCCAGCCAGCCAGGCTTAATCAGCAAAGCCTGGCCTCTAACACAAGACAGATGATGGCTCCTGAACAATTATACCTGAAATTGTCCTTTAATCTCCACACGCACATGAATGCATATGCATCAATACACAGATATTTATATGCAAACACATGCTGACATGAGCACACATATGATACACACATGCACATACACACACGTAAACACATGTACACACAGAGATACACACATGTACACATATTTGTGCCCGCGCGTGCGCGCGCGCGCGCACACACACACACACACACACACGTCCTTGCACCTAAGCCCCACCCAAGCCAGCCGCTGGAGTGAGGCTGTGTGGACCTGCCAGCTTGCAACACTGAAAATAATAACATGCTGAGCTCTTTCAGCACGGGACTCGGCAAACAGAGCCCCCTGGAGAATAAGCACAGGCGGGGACCAGGGCTGCTGCCAGAGCTGTGTAGCCTCTTGTGACCACGGGCTTCCTAGATTCATCGAAAACCACCCATTTGCCGCTTAGAATCATGACGAGAGGAATTTTCCAGAGTTTCTGGGACAGGGTGCAGCAGATTGTCACTCAGCCTCAGCTGCACGCTGCTCCCGGGGTTGGACTGTGTTGGTGTTCCTTCTCCACCCTGGCTGGCTGTCTCCTGTGGGAGGGGCTGCAGAACCCTGCTGGGGACTCCTGAGGCCTTGAAGGGTAGCACTGGAGGCTGCAACCCAACTGTTTTCATATGACAAGGAGGCGACTCCCTCAAAGGCAGTGACACACGGCTGCCTCTCCTGTGCCCTCCTGCTCTGCTTCTGATTCAGGCCGCAGAGTCTGCTGTTCCTTGACTGGGCAGCTGGGCAGCACTATTGTGAGTCCATAGGGTCTTTTCAGGGGTTGCTCCAGGGTCCTCTCTGCCTACTGACCAGGGAAGAGCCTCCCCTAACCTCCAAGCTCTGGTGATGACAGACACTGGTTCAGCCTAGGCTGCAGAGGACACTCCGTCTCCACTAGGACTTTGCCGATGTGCATGGTGGGTAGCATGGCTCCCAGCCAAAGGAGTGGAGTACCACGAGCCGTTCCTGCTGCTGAGTTTCCAGACTGGAGACCTTCTGCTCTCAGTCTCAATGTCTTTGTCCCTTTTGTCTCTCAGAGTTCTGTCGTAAACCCAGCCCATGTCATTCTTTCTTCCTCAGAATAGGACCACAGCAGTGAATCTCTTGGGACTGACATGAAAGCAGGGGCACAGGAGGCAGCAGCTGGCTGAGTTTGGGGAGCACTTAGCAGATGGGATATACTAGTAGTAAGCATTGGGAACTAAAGACTGGTGGACATGTCTGCCCAGGAGTACCCCGTATCCATCCCTTCAAAGGCTTGATTCTCAGGAATTTCTGGAGAACCCATGTCCCATCCAGTCCTCTAGGTTACCCTTCTCTGAGACCTCTGTGCTCAAGTGAACCCTGTCAGGGGACTCATGGAATTGCTCCTCTCCTCTGTATTGGATGTCCATGGAATACTGTATAAGCCTGTTTTATATTACTGTAACAAACATAAGACCTGAACGTTTATAAATAATGGAGTGTATTTAGCTCCAGTTTTGGAGATTTGAAGATGTTGTACCAGCTGTGGTAAGGGCCCAAGGCAGTAGGAACAGAAGATATCACATGGCAAGAAGGAAGCTAGAGGCCAGGGAGGAGCCACACCTGATGTCTCTGAGGCTGTTATGGCCATGGCTTAGTTACTTTTCATGGAAGCCCCACTTCATTAAAGTCCCACAACCTCAATACTATTATATCGAGGGACCACGCTTCCTCTGCATGACCCTCTGGGGGCACACTCAGATGACATCCCAAACAGAGCAGGTGCCTTTAGCTTAGCCCCATCAATTTGATTCATCCCTGTAGGGAAGCGGGCACACAGATATTCTCAGGAAAGGCTCAAAGCAAACGACTCCAACTTTCACGAATACTGTTTCTCATGGTTACCCTCCAAGTCACCCTCCAGACCTTGGCAGCCTGGACAGATGTCAGCTTTTGTCCAGGGCCACCTGACTTCTGAACTTCTGGCCTGGTGGTCACGCATTCACTCGCCACTGTGGTCATGGGTCCCAGAGACAGATATTCACAAGCAAAGGTCGTGAGAGTGATTTCCCCAGCCTCATTCTACCTTATTCATCCAGGTCTTCAGTGTCTGTAGGGTTTCCAGAAAATAGGCAGAGACACCCAGGCACACCCTTGCTATCTAAAGAGGGTACTGAGTCCATTCCTGGGAAAGAGGGAATAGTGGCTGTACTTGGTCTCCTGTAAGGACCTGGTTCTGTATATGGCCAGGGTCCTGCACATGGAAGCACCTACTTTACTCACTAAGCTGAGGAACTGAATACACAACACATGCTCAGACACACAAGAGAAGCAGCTGCTTCCCCGGGGTCTGTTGGTCTGTTGCCTTTATGAAACCCATTCCCACAGTGGTCTTGACTATTTAAATGGCAGTCATCCATTGGATACAAAGTATTTCTTATTCCCATGTGGGTCACATACAGCCAAATCCAGGCTTCTGAAACTTCCCTGAGCTTCCCCAAGACAGCAGGGAGGAGTCAAATTTGACCACAGAACTTTCCAATAAAAATCACTTATTTTATTCTGGGTGCTTCTGTCTTAACTTTTCCTTAGAGTACATCATGTCTTCCCCAAAGCCTTCTAAAACCTCTCTTGTCATAAATTGTGGTGGTTTGAATGAGAATGGTCTCCATAGGTGCATATATTTGAATGCTCTTCCCAGTTAGCAGAACAGTTTGGGAAGGATTAGGAGGTGTGGCCTTGTTAAGGAAGGTTTGTCATTGGAAGTGGGCTTTGAGGTTTCAAAAGCCCACACCAGGCCCAGTCTCTGCTCTCTTTCTGCCTGTAGCTTGTGTATCAGATGTGAGCTCTCAGCTACTGCTCCAGCACCATGTCTGTCACCATGCTTCCCACCCTGACCGTCATAGACTAACATTCTGAAACTGTAAGCCAGTCCCCAATTAAATATTGTCTTTGATAAGCTGCCGTGGTCATGGTATCTCTCCACAGTAGTAGAGTAGGAACTAAGGTAACCCCCTTGGGACATTAGGAATAATTTGAGTGAGGATGACATTGGGGCCTGTCAGAGGTGGGGGAGGGACCATGATGGTATGGTTTATGCTGTGCCTCTGGTATCCAGACATCATACTTAATTGATACCTTAAAAAAAATAAATGAATGGTCTCTGCTCTTCACAAAGTCTTTGTTCCTGGGTTGGGAACATGACTGTACCAGTACAGTGTTTGCATAGCATACGAAAAGCCCCAGGTTAGGTTCTGAGGTTGCCATAATCTGTGCACGGTGGCAACTCCTGTACTCCCAGTGCTTGGGAAATAAAGGCAGGACTATCAGAAGTTCAAAATCCCATTGTCTGCATAAAGAGCTTAGACCTGTCTGTACATAAGACCCTGCTTCCTGTTTATATGATACACAGCCATTCTTCTGCATCCACGGGGTTCGGTCCCAGGGGACCAAGTGTTGTGGGAGTAACTTCCGCTGCCTCAACCAATAATCATTGAAGCAGGAGCCCACAGTGCAGCGGGGAGCGACTTCCGCTCCGTCAGCCAATAGCTGCTGAAATACTAGCCCACTGGGGCGTGGTATATTTCTCTCTTAAAAAGAGAAGCAGTTCCGGATAAGGCCCTCTTGGTTCCGGCTCTTGGTTCCGGTGCTCGGTCTCAGCTGCTGCTCCCGGCTCCTGCTCCAGCGACTAGGCTCCCTTCCTGACGGTTTATGGTGTATGTAAGTTTTACCCCCCGCCAAATAAATAACCCCTTAAAACATAACTGGTGTGGGATTGATTCGTTAATAATTGGCACCCAGCGTTTGGTTTAAGAACCGCCCCACCCCCCCACCCCCAGCTCGGCCTCCCAGGATACACAGGTCCGGACAGTCTCTGCCGGCTTACTTTGCCCTGTTCGGCATGGATTTTTAAATTTCTCCTTGCAACGTGAGTCAAAGAGCTCACAGCGCAAGCTCCCTTTGAAGTTCCAGCAAGCTGTTTGAAACCCATAACTGATTAGGAGTGCTGAAAGCAGCTTGACCCTTAATCCCAGCACAGGGACACGGGGCCCAAAGCACTAGGCCTCTTGACATTTGAAGTTTCCAGGAAGAAGATGGGGCCCCATAACAACAACTCCACCTGGTTGATATGACATCATGATACTGATAGCGCTACTACAAGACCTGTTTTGAGTACCAGCTGCACAAGATGATGCCAACATGGTTAGCTGAAATGATGCACATCTTCTACAACATTCTGGCCAGACCTCCACAAAATACTCAGAGACTATTTGCAATTTTAAAAGACATTGATCTTGAAATTTAACCATCATTTTACTTTCACAGGATCCCCCAGAAAGAACGTCGCCCCCATGACAGCTGGAAGTAATTCTAGAGAACGACGTCCCCTCTCCCAGTAAAGTTTGTCCTTGGGTTTAGGGACATCATTTAGGGGTTGGTTATAATTACTATAGGGTTGAGGGTTGGGGGAGGAATTTTATAAGCGCAGGAATCAAAAAAAAAAAAAGAGGGATAATTGGATTATGGGATAATAGCTTTGTACTTGTGAGTTATATATTGGTATTGATTCTTATATATTGATACAAAGTTAAATTATGTTGACTATTTTATGCATACATGCTTCTACCTCTGTTTAAAACATTTTTATATATTGACATATATATATTGTATTGATATATGTATATTTTACCATATTGCATTGTACACTTCTACCTCTGATTAAGATACTTATATATTGTTTATGTATTGATATATATATTTACCATATTGCAATGTATACTTGCACATTGTTTATATTTGGAGGTCATATTGTCCCCATTTATTACACAATTGTTTACTATTTCAGTCTTTAAGTTAGATAGATACTGAGAATAATATAGATCAATAGTTATCTAAGTTTGTCATTTATAATTAGACTAATCAGGTTCTTTAGATACATAGAGATTATATTCAGTATAGATAGATAATCTTCAACCTCTTCAAAGAGCTGTAGAAAATGGCCTTTAATCTAACTCAGAGTTCTATGGTAGGGAGACACAATCCTTCCTGGCAACACTGATCTATTCCCGAGAGAATGTTGAGCACCAAAGACACTCCACCTGGAGCCTTTCTTCTTGGTAGAACTGGCCTTTGGGTAAAGAAATGCCCATACCTCAACTACTGACAGAATTGCAGAGTATCCGTAAATGGATAAAACAGGACTGTCATATCCTGCCAAGACAGGATAAGATAGTTTTAAAAAGTTCCTTGCCTTTGAAAATGGTATGTCAGTTACGTTAGGCCTTAGCCAAAGTTGGTTGCTTCAACGCTGCAAACATGATTTTGGGTGATTGCCCAGGTAGCCAGTTGTCTCTGATTTGTTACATGTTCTGGAAGTTTGATTGCACTTCCTAATTACTTAGGTAACATTATTTTCCCTTCTCAGATCTTTGATGGGATTGAAGATTATATAAACGTAGTTACTTTCCTTTTATGACATGGCCAAGTTATTTCTTATACAAGACTTAAGCTAGTTAAAATAGGATATTTATATTTATTGTATATAATTGTGTAGGTTTGTACTTACTGTATATAATTTCGTAGTAGGCTTAGAACTCTCTTACTTAAACAAAAGGGGGAGGTGTTGTGGGAGTAACTTCCGCTGCCTCAACCAATAATCACTGAAGCAGGAGCCCACAGTGCAGCGGGGAGCGACTTCCGCTCCGTCAGCCAATAGCTGCTGAAATACTAGCCCACTGGGGCGTGGTATATTTCTCTCTTAAAAAGAGAAGCAGTTCCGGATAAGGCCCTCTTGGTTCCAGCTCTTGGTTCCGGTGCTCGGTCTCAGCTGCTGCTCCCGGCTCCTGCTCCAGCGACAGGCTCCCTTCCTGACGGTTTATGGTGTATGTAAGTTTTACCCCCCGCCAAATAAATAACCCCTTAAAACATAACTGGTGTGGGATTGATTCGTTAATAACCAAGCTCTATGAAAGTACTCTAATCTCTCCATAAAATGGCACAGGGTTTGCCCATCCTCCTGTTTATCCCCATCACTTCTGGGTTATTGTTAATACCCACTAGAATGTAAACACTATGTACATTGATGATGTTAGAATATACATGCTATATACACTGATGGTGTTAGAATGTGCACGCTATGTACATTGATGATGTTAGAATGTGCACGCTATGTACATTGATGATGTTAGAATGTACACGGTATGTACGTTGATGATGTTAGAATGTACACGCTATGTACATTGATGATGTTAATGTACACGCCATGTACATTGATGATGTTAGAATGTACATGCTATGTACACTGCTGTCACACCACATCATTTAGGAAATGATGGCAGGGAGAAACATCTGCACATGTTCAGCACCAACACGTCCCCACCACGTGTTTTCTTTTCATGCTTTGGCTGAATCCAAGCATACAGAACCCATGGGCAAGAACGGATGACTGAAGACACACATGCAGAGGTCATATTCAGAGTCTCTGTCTGCAAGGTGGTTATTGTAACACGATTGTGTTTATAATGAGCTGAGCCGCAGGTCCTCTGCCACTATCTCGGCCAGTGTTCTCGTTTGGTGAAGAGACACCGTGACCATGACAACTCTTATAAAAGAAAGGATTTAATTGGGGTGGCTCACAGTTTCCGAGGGTCAGTCTGTTGTTCTCATGGTGGGGAGCATGGTGGCATGGAGGCAGATGCTGGAGAAGGAACTGAGAACTGTGCCCTGGTCTGTAGGCAGAGAGAAATATAGACAGATAGACAGACAGGCAGACAGACATTCTGGGCTTGACATGGACTTTTGGAATCTCAAAGCTCACCCCCAGGGACACACTTCCTCCAACAAGGCCACACCTTCTAATCCTTTCAAACAGTACCACTCCTGGTGTCTAAGCACTAAAATCTCTGAGCCTATGGGGACATTCTCATTTAAACCTCCACAGCCAACTGTGGAACAGAGAGTCAACGCAGCTTCAGGAGCTAAACTGTGGCAAGAAATATGATCTTGGGAAATGAGTAGAGAAGCTGTTGACTTGACAGGACTTCCTCCTTCCAGAAATAGGTAGAGGAGATGAGGACTCAGGAGCCATTATTACAGGATTGGGGAAGCAAGGCAGATGGGGGAAGGACAAACTGGGGAGGAGGTGCTAGACTAGGATTGTCAGGAGGTGTATTATAAGGGATGCACTGCCTTTTGGTGGCATTTTCCAGAATCAGTTTCTAGGCAGTCTGTGCCTAGTATTTTTTCGATGGGAGGATGTGTACTTGGTTATTCCAGAATCCTCCAGCACTTGGCAAGTGTGTTATGTTTTCCCTACAGCTTACTGTCTCCTTTTATTTTGTTCTGGCCTCAGGATGGTGCCATCCACATTTAGGTCAGTCCCTGCTCAGTTCGACTTTCTGTAAACCCCTCACAGACATGCCCAGAGATGTATTCCCATGGTGATTCCGAATTAGGTCAAGATGACAAGATGAACCTTCATAATTCCATCCTCCTCAACTTCATGCTCAACCACATCATTTTAAATCAAAATACTCCAGCCTTGGTACGAAGTGTTCTCGGCTCTATAGGAAGGAAATGTGGGCATCCTATGAAGAAAAGATCTGACCAAATCAAACCAAAGCCCAGCAGGGCAAGCATCAAATCTAGTAGCACCGAGTCAGGTATCTGGAACAGAGGATGGAATCATCTGGGGTCCCACGAGCTTGGGGAGCCCAACTGCTTCAGTCTCTCTCGGTCTGGCTTCACTCTGTGTCCACTGCTTCCCCATCTGATGGATAGCTGGCTGTCCTGGCACCTCTGACAATCCTGTGGGCTCACTTTCTAAGATCTGCACAGTGGCTTATTAGGGGCTCCTGGCAGGGATTATGACTCACTCTGAGTTGCTTCATCTCAGCAGGCTACTGGAAGGCCAAACTCAGACTCACAACTTCAAACATGCTTTTCATGGATTATGATTTTAGACTATGCCTATGAAGGGAGGGCTGGGGTTAATGAAGAGAGGGAAACAACACATACCCCCACACACAATGCACACCCACATACACACACACACACACACACACACACATGTGCGCACACTCAGGAACCCTGCTAAAAGTGAGCTGTTCAAGACCCACCATGACTGGTTCTCCTGACCTTGAACCTTCCGTGGGGAGCAGAGTTCCTGAGTCAGCCCTGCTGGCTGTCCAGAGCTGACCTTAAAGTTTTGGCAGTTTTACCAGGCAATTGTTAAATGAATCCATTTTATAATTAAGTTCTGTGAACTTTTACATTAAGGATATAAAAACCCCAAGGTATAATATTCAAAATATCACTTTCCTCTTGTTTAATGTGCCAATGTTTCTATTTTGAAAAACTGAGACAAGGTTTTGGGCATCCCAAGCTTACTTCAAGCTCACTCTGTAGCTGAGAATGACCTTGAACTTCTGATTCTTCTGCCTCTACCTTCTGAGTACTGGGGTTGCAGTCCTGTTTTGTGTGTGTGTGTGTGTGTGTGTGTGTGTGTGTGTGTGTGTGTGTCTGTGGCACTGGGGTTGCAGTCCTGGGGTGTGTATGCTGGGGTTACAGGCCTGGTGTGTGTGTGTGTGCTAGGGAATCCATGGCCTTTTTCATGCCAGGCAAGCACTTCACCTACTGAATACACCCCCAGCTCTGTATCGGAGCTCTGACTCAGTTATATTTCCCTCTGTATCAGACACAGATACACGTCCGTCTGTGTCAGACACAGATACATGTCTGTCTGTATTGGATACAGATACACGACACAGATACACGTCCGTCTGTGTCAGACACAGATACACGTCCGTCTGTGTCAGACACAGATACACGTCCGTCTGTGTCAGACACAGATACATGTCTGTCTGTAACAGACACAGATACACGTCTGTCTGCACCTGTGTGGTGTGAGCACTGTGTAACAACTTCCCATATCTCTTTTCAGTTCACATTTGTGACACTACTTTGACAGTTGGAGACTGGCCATGGTGGGAGTGTACATGCCAGAAAGATCAGGTAGCAGCCCCGGTTTGGTTTGTTCTTCTGAGCGGGGCGGACTTTGTCTCCAGAGACACTTGACAACATGTGGAGACACTTTTCATGGCCATGAACAAAGTGGTCAGGGGTACTGGCATCTAGAGACTAGAAGTCAGGCAGACGTAGTACATCCCCCACACAGGACCCAGACAAAGACACGCCTATATTTGTTACCTAATGGTTACACCCAACATTTCAATAATGCTGAAGCTGAGAAATCCTGCTGAAAATTGTTAATAATGGAGCAGAGGAGATGGCTCAGTAGGACAAGCTGCCTATCACCAGTCTGAGGATCTGCGTTTGACCCCAGAGATCCATACGGGGGGCAGGGAAGACAACATCAATTCCAAAAGTTGTTCTCTGACCTCTGAGTGTGCTATGGTGTACCCCATGCTGCTGTTCACCCAAAGTAAATGTAACAATTAAAAAAATGTCAGCAGTGTAAAATAACTTGGGTGTCATGTCTGTGCTTGTTACACTGTGTGAAACACACACACACACACACACACACACACACACACACACATACACACACACCAGGATCTATTCTTTGCTGTTTGAAAACTGTTCTATAAGTCAGTACAGACATTGCTCAGTTGTTGGCAAATGAGGGAAGTCCAGCGGTTCATCATAATCCTGCCTGTGTGTGTATGACATGCGGGTACATGCCTGTGTGTGTTCGTGTGTGTTAATGTGGATATTCATTTGCTCCAGCATACAACTGGGGTCAGAGGGCAACTTGAGTGTGGGTCCTTATCTTCCACCTTCTTTGAGGCAAGGACTTTTGTTCATTGATGTGTACCTCAGGTTTGCTTGGTATAGGACAATTGTATTCTGTCAATTATATTTTAAATAAATGCTGATTGGTCAGTAGCCAGGCAGGAAATATAGGTGGGACAACCAGACAGGAAGTAGAGGCAGGTCAATGCGAACAGGAGTATTCTGGGAAGAAGGAAGCTTTTTCTGCAGTTATGAGATGCCACAGAAGAAACAAGATGTGACTGCCTCACTGAAAAAGGTACTGAGCTATGTGGCTAGCATAGACAAGAATAATGAGCTAATGTAAGTTATAAAAGTTAATAAGAAGCCTGAGCTAATGGGCCAATCAGTTTATAGTTAATGTAGACCTGTGTGTGATTTCTTTGAGACTTAATGACTGTGGGCACTGGGCAGGATAGAAACCACAGACAACACTTGCTGGTCCCTGTGCTTCTAGTAAGTCTCCTGCCTCCATCTCCCTCCTTACAGTGTGAACACTGGGGTTATATATGTGTACTACCATGCTGGCTTTCCACTGGGGATTTGAACTCGCATGTGCATGGTTACTTGACAAGCTCTTTAACCACTGAGTCTGCTCTCCACACCCTTTTCATCCTGAGAGTTCATGCTGTAGGAACGAGTTAGCCATAGACTTTGCTGTGGAACTTACAGTACAATTACTATGCAGACAATCACTTGGATTTCAGCTCGGGACAGTTCATGTGTCACCTTCCCTGAAGAGTTTGCTGATAAACACTTATCAGCACACCACGACATGCAAGTTGCAGTTTTTAAGTGCAGCACCCCCGTTCTGCATCCCTCACAATGTGTTAGTGGACTTCCTGGCTGGTTCCGTGCGACTGTGTTCTCCAGGACCAGGACGCGGTGGGAGGCTAGCACCCACCCCTGAATACCCACTCCAGGGACATGTCTCCAGTGCTTGATGTGGGCCATGTTGGAGGCATGTGGGCTGGCACCAGGGGAGAGAGGAATGGGTTCAGGCACAGAAGGGAAGGGGGTGGGTAACAGCATTTGCCTGGAGTTTGGCAGGACTTCGTTCACGCCTTGAATTTACTCAATCCCACTCTAGCCCACCCAGGCCAGAGTCAGGAGCCTCTCAGAGGCTTGGTGAGCTTTGTTGGTAGGGAGGATGGGAGCAAGCTGGGCTCCACAACTTGATAGGGTACCCTCTGGTGAGGACACAGTGTTAGATGTCAGTAAGAGCACCCAACACCAAGGGGCTTCCAAACACAGGGAGAGGCAGGACCCCAGAGCTGCAGCTGCAGCAAAGGAAGCAGAGGCCAAGAGGAGACAAATGGCACTGTCTTGCAAAGCCAGCTTTGATAATCTGCTCGAACCAGACAGGCCACGTCTTAGCGCAGGGCACTCTGGCTATGAGATCAGAGTCAGGCTGAAGTTTATATATGATCGCCCCATCCCCCCAGGAATTGGGGACCAGATACCTTATCCTGGTGAGAAAGATGGGACCTGAGGAGGTCATGCTTCCCCAGGCTCACCCCAGGAAGATCTTAGGTACCGTTGCAGGTTGGCCTTTGGCACGATAAAATGCAGTGAAGTGTGTGGGCTGAGATCACAGTACCACTGTGGTGTGGGTTTAGAGACCTGAGTTCTGACTCTGCCTTCTCACCGAGAGGGGAGTGGGGATGCTTGTTCCTGGGAAGGGTGGTCAGAAGCATGAAGATGTCCTGGCTGTCAACCCTGACCTCTGCCCCGTGACCAGCCATGCTGGGGACCATGACGGAGAAGGCAGGATTGTGAGGAGCTCCAAGGAGTGAGCCTGTGGTCAGAGGGTTCCTTTTTCTTCTCTCTCATTTTCTAGAGAAAAAAAAAGCTGCAGTTGTTTTTGAAAAAAAAAAAAACTGTGAGATGAGAATTTGATTTTTGTGTTCCGGCTAGGAGTGGACTGATTAGATTTCAGTTTAGAGCAGTGTTTGTATTTTATACACCAAAGCTCGGAGAATGATCTGCATTCGGAGGGAGGCACAGAAGCCTCCAGATCTGGGGAATCAGATGCGGGAACTGAAAATCTTTTTAGACATGTGGGCTTTCATGAAAATTCTATTTCCAAAGGACTTGGGTAAAAATTTTAAATTAAAATACCGTAGGTGGCTGTGTGTGGTTTTAAAAAAAAAATGTGAGCGCCTGTATGAGTCAGCTTGAGTCGTCTGGCTTCGCAGCCACATGCCAGCCTGCTGGTCCTTCCTAGGCCCGTGGTTTCAGAGCTGGTCCCCCGAGGCCATCTTACATAGATCATTGTGACATGGGTTGTGTCATACAGTCACCAGGGACACTGGGGTTCATTCACCCCTCCTAGGAAGCATTTGCTTTTATTTTGTTTTTGAATTTTATTACTTAAAACATTGACCTAAGAGAGAGAGAGAGAGAGAGAGAGAGAGAGAGAGAGAGAGAGAGAGAGAGAGCACATGAGCCATGGTGTTCACTTGGAAGCCGGAGGACAGCTCTCAGGACTCAGTTCTCTCTACCTATCTTGTAGGACACAGCATTCTTCCTTTGTGAGACCCCACCTGGGAGTCCAGGGCAGTCTCAGTAGAAGGCCGTCTCAGGTGGTCTGGTCTGACCTTATACTTCCAGTGTTGGGGCCGTAAGGAAAGAAGTATTTCTAATGTAGAAACCGCCAGTGTTATGTGACCACGGCAAGAACATTTGGGCAGGAACTCAGAAAGTGCGGCTGTCAATCTCCCTCCTTCTTGGTGGGTAGAAGCAGCCTTCACTTGCCTCACCGAGATGCTGTACCGGCTTCCCCAATGCACTGCTGATTCTTACAAGTTGCTTCCTCCACTTCCTGACCCCCAGGTAGATCTATGGCATGGGTGAGGGGCCAAGTGTGCCCTGTGAGGGAGAGGCCATGTCTCAAAAGATGTACATCCTTCAGGTATAGAGTTAGCAGTCTGGGCAGTCTGGATGGGCATGGGTTTTGAAGGTCAGCTTTATTGCTGGTAAGAGCTGTTACAGAGCCAAGCCGGACTAATTGTACGGATCAGTTATGCAGAATCTTTGCATTAGCCACCCCACCCATGGAGCGAGGGCTGTTGTTATAGGTAAGGCCAAGTAGGAGCTGCTAGAAATGTCTCTACCTACAAAGATGCCACATTCCTGGAGAGCCTTGCAGGGTTTGCTTCACCTGCAAGGACTTGAAAGAGGCACAGGTGGGACCTTTCAGTGTGCCTGTTTGGCATGTCAGACACACATAGATTCTGGAGAGTGACACTTGATTAGTTCCTTCACAGATTCCGGCTGCAGCTGCTGCTCCAGATGTGACTTCAGTCTGTGCTCAGGAACCAATCGCCACTCCCTTCTGGGTGGCATCGCTGATCTGAAACTGTTCCCGCACCCCCAGTGCATTTTTTAATGGCCAGAGGCTCCGTCTCCTACCTGCTGCAAGTCAGCAATACACCCTTGCTGGCTGACCTCAGGAGTATGTGCTTCCCAATGTCATACACTTGCCTGCAGGACAGATGTCACCCTGAACGTCCCAAGGACTCCTGGGTGCTGGCTGGTTAAACTGACTGGATGTGGCACACAAGAAGCAGCAGCTATTTTAAGTCTTGCACAACAGAGGGTGGAAGAGAACCCTTCCCCTGCCCCCCAACAAGCTGAAGGAGATGCCTAGGGTTCTGGTGCTGTGGGGCGGACACAGAGCCATCCTTCCTAAGATGAAGGATAAGTTGCTGCGAAAGCTCCCTCCTTTGACCTAATAAGTCCCAGTGCTTAGTGAGCCTTCGCAGATTTTGAAAGCAACACATTCCCTATTTGGCTGTGCTACTCTGGGCCACTCAGCAGAAAATCTCAGAGCTTCAGTGGGGACTAGAAGAAGAGGGGGCTCTGCAACAGGTCCAGGCTGTCACACAAGCTGCTCTGCCGCGTGGGCATGCGAGCCAGCAGATCTAACCACGCTGGCAGTGGTGCAGAGACTCTGAAGCTACTGGCAGGCTTAAGAAGCAGAGTGGACCCCTACCATCTTCCTGCCATCTTTTCTGGAGAGCTCCTCCTCTGGAGGAGAGACTTTTGGGTATACACCAGTATGGGGATTACTGAGTCATACGGTCCTCTGTTTTTAATTTTAAAGGAGCCTCCATCCTGTGTTCTATAATAGATGCACTAATTTACATTCCCACCGAGTGTCTGCGGTTTTCCTTTTCTCCCTAACTGCTTCGTGTCCTCTTTAGCACAGCTCTTCTGCCTTTTTTCTGTAGCCCCCATTCTAACTCGAGTGGGCAGGTTTCTCCTTATGGCTCTGCTTTGCATTTGTGCTGCTTGAGAGCGGCCAGCGGGGCTTAGCGCTCCATACATTCTTTTCACCCCTTCACCACTTCTGTCTTTTTTTCCTCTAAGAACCAGTTTAGGTTTTTGCTGTTTTAAAGATGTTGTGTGTGAGTTCGTGTACCTGTACACACACACTTTTGTGCGTTCGCATGCACACGCCTGCAGGCCAGAGGTCAGCAGTCTTTCTTTATCACTGTCCATGTTGGTTTTGAGACAAGGTCTCTTACTGAAACCAGAGCTCAATGCCTTCGCCATGCTGACTAGACAGTGGCCTCTAGAAATCCACCTGTCCTTACTGCCCAGTGCTGAAATTGTAGCATGGAGCATCATGCCAGGACTTGATGTGGGTGCTGGGATCTGAACTCAGGTCCTCACGTTGTGTGGTCGGCACTGTACCAGTGGGGCCATCTCCCCCATCTTAATCTTTTTCTCCCCCATAGTTTGAGTCTCTTCAATACTTCAGATATCAACCTCTTAGCAGGCACATAATTTGTTCTTCCCTGTGCTGGTTGTCTCTTTCACTGGGTAGCAGTCTTTTAATTTAATGTAACCTTATTTGTCTGTTTTAGGCTTTTTGCTTGTCTTTCAAGGGCCTTTCCTTGCTATTTGAGATAACTCAGATGTACTAACTCCTTAAAAACTAAAACTTCCCTGGGATAAGAAATCTGGCTGACAAGCGGAAGCTTTGGCTTTTGCGAGGCTTGAAGCTGCCATTCCCCGTGTCTGCTCTGGTGTGTGTGAGAGGTCTCTGGCCAGCTGCACAGCCGCACAGATCCATGCCCTGCAGCAAATCTCTCACCTTCGCTCTCCCTGATCCTCTGACAGACCTCGACTGATACACTTGATGCAACCTTCTAGGAGGTGGGTGGGGGTGTTTGCTCATTACTGTTTGGTCCAAAGGGGCTTTCCAGGTAGTCTTATAAGGCAGCTGCAGCGACTGTGACATCCAGTGTATTCCTATGTATGGATGGCAAAGGTGCCTTGGCTGTTGACCCTTGAGTCTGTAATGTTCCGGACTGATGGCAATGCTGTTTTCTGTGCACCGCTTTGGGCTTCCTAAACTTCTCTTTTCCTCTCCCTGTCTCCTCCTCCAAGAGGCGAATGTGCGTTAGATGGTGCGAGTAGAACATTGCGTTTCAGGACTTCCATGGTCTTTATGATGCTTCTGGGCACCAGAGGTTCACAGGGGCAGAGCAGGCCATCTCCCGGTGCTCTGTGTGCCATCTTATCTGCACATCCAGTGGCTCTCAGAAGAGGTGCGTGAGGGAGTAGTCCTTGCCCCTCTGTGGCCCACGGAGGAAATGGTCCTGTCTAAATCTTGTCTCATTAGTTTGCCTTTTACTTCACACATGGTAAATTACAATTATACCCTGGCCTGCTTTTTTGAGATGTTTTATGATAAAATAAAATAACTAAACATTAAGTTGTGTTGCAAAATGATATTTGAAAGAATTTTCAAATCTGAATCTCTCATGTTGCCTGGTTGAAGGGGAGCATGCCTGGAGAATTTACCATTTGTGTAACTTATTATTGTGTTTCTATCTAACTGGTGAAGTGGAAATCCAGTGTGTGTGCTCTAGAAGTTTCTTCAGAGACATACACATATATACATGCATATATGTATACAACATATGCACACAGCACATGTGTCAGATACACCCACGCTCACCCATAAATTATACATACATAATAGCACACATCTACACACATGCATGTATGCATACACACATGTGTGTGGACACATGTCTATGTGCAGCCACACAATACATATGCATGCATACATATGTGCACACATATACATGCACATACACAAGGTCACAATTTGTGTAGGAAATCCAGCACTGGCTACAACACATCAAAATCACCTGCCTTTGGTCAAGCATTTGATAGCTATTTCGAATCATTACGCTATCTTGTTTTTCCCCAGGCTGAAAAGAGAGAAGTGAGCAACATGGTGGCAGGCAGTGTTCTGAGTGGGTTTGATTTACAGAGGCAGAGCACGTGCCACCAGGAGAGTGGGGACCCCTTACCCTCACACCCCCTCTCCGAGCTTCCAGGTTTTCATCTGCATGGCTTGTTTCTTTTGACCTTTAACCTCTTTCAGTCAGAGGGGAGGGGACACATGGCTTTCTTTTCATCTTTACTTTAACATTCCTTCTAGAAACTTCTTTCCCTCATGAAAGATAAGGAAATACCTTTCACATTTTACTTGCTTCAGGCTGCTATGCTGTGCGAGACATGTGGCCATGTAGCATGTTGTATGGTAGCATGACGTTCACACAATGTCACGGGATTTTAGCGTCCTCTCAGGAAACAGTACACAACCACTTGACAGGTTTAACATCCATAACACACCAGGGAATCACAGTGAGAAAATTCTAATTTTCTTATCACACAGGTGATAGGTGGTCCGGGGTGGTCTGCGGACCGTATGGGCTGCACAATGGACGGCGGATAGCAGGCGCTAAGTGGCTGTGGAGGACACTCTCTGCTTGAGGTTTTCTCTGGCCCTGTTGCCTGTGTGCGCCCATCTCCTGGGATGGGCTGTGAGAAGCTAGGGGGCGGCAGGACCCGGAGGCCTCCTGGTGTGACGTTGTCTGAGCAATGTCAACTGGATGCTTGAAGGGGAAGCTACTCCACCCTCTCATCTTCAGTTCCAAGGGCAAGAGTCAGCTCCAATTATCTTTATCTCCCGGGATTAAGATAGCTCCTGGCGAGCGTGTAGCTGCTGTTTTCTCCCCCTAGGAATAGGGACTAGTGGGAGGTGGGCAGGGGCTAACTGAGGCTCTTCCTCCTTCACACCCTTCGCCTCGCCCCACCTCCCCACACACTGTGTGACTGCGCAGCGATGTGGAAGGAGGTTCTGTCGAGGGGAGGATGGCGTCCTCTGTGATCGCTTTTTCAACACAGGTCTTGGTTATTCCTCATTGCTGGGATGCAAACGACCGACAAACAACACGTAAAGAAGGACTTAGTTTGGCTTATGTTCTGGGAGGATGCAGTCCATCCCAGAGCAGGCGTGGCATCAGGTATGAGAGGGAGGGAGAGGAGAGGGAGGCCAGTAGTATTGTTGAATTCTCTTCCCCCTTTTTGTTAAGTCCGCAACCCCAGCCCACGAAAGGGCGTCACCCACATTCAGAGTGGATAGCTGTCCGTTCAGTTCTTCCTGGGGTTCCTGCACAGACAGCTCAGGACACTGCCAGTGGAGATGAACGGTCACAGCACGCGCACTGAACGGACCGCGGACCTGATCATCTTCTCTCTTCCCTCAGGTTGCCCCAGTTGGGCACCAAGTGCATCCTCAGTACCTTGGAAAATTACCTCCTGGGTACACTCCTGAGGTCACCATCCCTGCTCTCCCCCTTGAGTTCTGCAAATTGATTGACTACACATTTTTGGATACTCTCAAGCTCTACTTCATTAAAAAGGATATATTTTATTTATTCTTTGACAATTTCATGCTAATCTATGAGATATCCTACTTATATCCGCCTCCTTCCCAGTGCCCCCTCACTCACCTTCATGGTCCCCCCTTCGTATTATGTGAACCCAGAAAGTCCAATGAGTGCTTTCTACTGTACTGTTGACTGACCATGTTGGCTTGACCCTGTGGTCACAGCTGTAGTGGCTTCCTGGACACAGTGGCCATCTTGAGAAGAGAGTTTCACAACCCTCCTCCTGATCCTCTGGTTTTTATATTCATTCACCCTGTTTTGACAATGTTCCCCGAGTCTTTGGGTGGGATGTTGACAATCTCAGCTTTTAAGTGTTTCCTCCGGGTCAGTGTCCTATTTACTGTGGCCACGTCTTGGTGTTATCCCTTGGCTCTCTACCTCTCTCACTTTGCTTTCTCCTGTCACCGTGACATGATGATTCTCCCAAGCGTTGCTTTTATAAACAGATTTATTTTATTCTTAATTTGTGTATATGTCTGTGTGCAGTGTATGCCCGAGAGTGCAAACACTATGGAGGTCAGAAGACAATGTCAGATGCCTTGGAACTTGAATTACAGGGGGATGCAAGCCACCTACCACCTGCCATATTGCTGGTGACCAAGCTTTGTTTTGTCGATTGCAAGACCGGTACCTGCTCTTCAGCACTGAGCCTGTCTCTCCAGCCCCTACTCCTATCCTCTGGCTGTCTCTCCAGGACACCCCTCTGTGCTGTTTCTTGCTGTTGCTACTGTTTTTTTTCCCCATTCTATCACATCATTTCCTTGACAACTTATATGGTTGTCTGCCAGATCACCAAATCTTCATGCCCTGGGATCCCATGTTATTGTCCAACCTTTTCATTCATCCTTTTGACTTATTATTTATATAATAACTTGTCATTTAGATAGTCTGTTTGGAACAAAGGTCCTTGCTGTCTGCCTCAGCCCATCTGTTGGAGCCCACCTCTGCCATCTTTCCCTCAGTAGGCAGCTCTCTTACCCTAGCTCCTCTCTCGCTAACATATTCAGTAACAGTCTGCCTCTTGCCTCTCCATCCTAAGCCTGTGTGCCTGATCACAGTTCTTAATCTAGAACCGTTGCATCTGCACCCTTCCTGCATGCCGGGCCATGTGCTCCAGCACTTGGATCAGCACTATTGCATGGAGCTTTTATTAAGAACTTAGAACCAAGCTCTCCTCACAGTTGATTAACAGCAGAGGATTGATTTTTTCCCCCAAATGAATTGCATTGTATTTTGGCATTGCATTTTTAAAGATTTGCTTGCAGGGGAGTTAATGGTCGTTTTGTCAGAGGTGCTTTGGGAACTGCGTGATGCAGTCTTGCCTGCTCGCTTGAAGGAACTGAGCATCTGCTGCTGTCTTCCAGCCTGGCTCTGTCCCAGAGTTCCCAGCAGCTGAGAATGGCAAGAGCTGCCCCATGGGGGCCCGGAAGCCTCTGCAGCTCTTCAGAGGGAAGCAAGTCACCGAAGCAGGACTCCATCTCCTCTGCAGACTGGCACACCTGGACCCTAGGACCAAGCCACCTCCTTTCTTCAGGTCAAAGGCTCAAGGATAGTACCTGCTTCAGAACAGGAATGCTGCTCCCATGTTCTTAGCCCACTTAACTGGCAGTGGACGTTTGGAAAGAAAGGAAACTCACAAATCATGAAGGCCATGTGATGCTTCATGCTGGGGACAGAATTATGTTGGGTCTATTTCTGAGCAGAAGTCTGTGGGGCACAGGAATTAATCACGTGTGAGCTGGACCCCAGCAAGCACTTGCCATACACAGGAGTTCCTGCAGGAAAGGACGGCTCACATCCTCCATGTAGCCTCACTGGTTTTCCTAAAGAAATGATTCTCAACCTGTGGGTCCTGACCACTTGGGGTCGTGTATCAGGCATCTTGCTTATAAGATGTTTGCATTATGATTCATAACAGTAGCAAAATTCCAGTTATGAAGTAGCAACAAAATAATGTTATGGTTGGGGTCACCACACCATGAAGAACTGTGTTAAAGGGTCATAGCCTTGGGAAGACAGAGAACCTGATGTTTTCAAGGACCTGACTTACTAGATCCCCATTTTTAGTTTATTGCATCAGCTGTCCTAACACTGCTGATAAAACTGCCTCTTCCTGGAGAACATAGCAGGGCACATGCTACAAGCCAGGGGTGTCTCATCTAGATTTGTATTATTTTGATTTTATAGAATAAGCTTATATTAGTTAAGCAATGAAAGATAAGTTAAATAGTTTTTATTTTTGAAAATAATATATTTATCTTTTGAGTTTTATATGCGAATTTAATGCATTTATATCATATCCATCCCCACACCGTCTTCCCCGATGCCTGTACAATTTCCCCCCGAAATCCATAAAAAAGTTGCATTTAAAAAGCAGCAATAGGAGTTTGTCCATTAGCTCTTGCCTTTGACTTGATGACAGATTATATTTTATGCCTCGAAATTACCCTACCTACTATATCACCTAAGGAGATTTTGGGGGGCTGGCCCTTCCTGTCACACCTCCACCTATGTTTCTGAATCAAGACGGCATCTCTCAACTCCTGTCCCTTGAGTCCCTTCTCCCACCCCAGTGTGTGTGTGTGTACACTCTTTGCTGTACCTTCATTTATCTACGACCTCCTCACCTGGAGCTTGTCCTAGTCTCTGCTCTGTAAATGGAATATTTGTTGAGGGTGAACTGACGAGCAAACACCTTAGCTCTCCTTCATCTTTGAGTTGCTAATCTCTCTTTCGCCCTCTCTCCCTCTCTTTCTCTTTCTCTCTCTCTGTTTAGATATTTTGTTCACTATATTATAAAACTATAAATTAAAGTAATATTTTTCTTGATCATTTACTTTTGGATCCCCTCTTAAGGTATCCTCTGGAAGGTTCATTTCACAGCAATGAAACTGGGCTCTCCCACTCTCGGGAAATTCTGAGCTCACCCCTCCCAGTCTTCAGGTTAATACTTGGTTCCTGCTGATCCTTCATATGTATAACTGTGTGACAGGGAGAAGATATTACTCATCAATCATGGAGACTATGAACCTGCAGCAAGGGCAGGCACTACCTGACCTGCTTGTGACATCCATGCCAACTCACCAGCTCTTAGGGGAGGAGTCTCCTCTGTTTAGCAATTCTGTGTTTATTGATAGGAGTGTAATTATCAGTCTGAAAAGATTGTGAAGACAAACCCTCAGGGGCTGTGGGATGCCATTTCTGATGAAAATAGGTTCCTTGAGATAAGGTTTAAGTGTCACCAATAGGATGTACACTATCAGTTCAGAGGCGACCGTGTTCTTGAGAGGTTTGCTTACACAGTCTGGTGTCACAGAGGTGAACTCTGTTTGCACTCCAAAGGAAACTATATACACTGAGTGCTGTAGAATAATCCTTTTGCACATTGTGAAAATTTGTCACTGTGATTGATTTAATAAAGAAGCTGACTGGCCAATAGCTGAACAGGATAAAAGTTAGGTGGGAAAGCCAAATTGAGACTACTGGGAAGGAGAAGGATGAAGTTTGGAATAGTCAGAGAGATGCAGAGGGGCCAGGAGATGAACGTGCCATGAATGTGCTAATAAAGGTACCACCCCATGGTGGAGCATAAATAAGGAATGTGAGTTAACTTGAAATGTAAGGGTTATTTAGTAACAAACCTGAGCTATTGGCTGAACATTTGTAATTAATATTAAACATCTGAGTGATTATTTGAGAGTAGCTGTGGGACAGGAAAACTCTACAAATGGTGTTCCAACATGGGTCAGCTACATCCACATAAAACCCGAGAGAGCTTGGGAAAGGATTCTAAACATACAAAAATGTAATGGCTTCTTGGTAACTGTCTTTTCTCTGATGGACTCTGTCAACAGTGAGCAGAGGCATGAATACTTTAAGAGAGAGCTTCCTGGAACAGTGCTAGTAGCAAAACCCACATGATTCTTTTCAGAGGGACTGATGCCAAACATTAAATGGGGTTTATAAGCAGCAGGTAGTATGCTACTCAGTGGTGGTGTGGACCAGGAAACTCCCGAGAGTTGGGGCACTAAACATAGTTCCCAGAGCTGGCAGTAAATGAACCTCCATCATGAGACTAGGCTCTCAGGAAACTGAGGGAAAGGAGCCAGCTGCCAGCATGCCATGATCTAAGCTACACAGCAGACAAAAAAAGTTACAGATGCTCAGTAAGGACAGATTCAGACCAAAAAAACCACCTCTGAATGGGTCACAATGTGTTTTTAAATATACATAGGCTTGGGAGAGAAAAGAGAAGGTATAGACAGTCATATAAAAAAATACATAGTTTAAAAATAGTAAAATCTTTAAAAAGGAAATAAAGTAATATAAAAGAAATAAGTCATGTAAAGATGAAAAATACAGAGTCTGGATCCTATATGTTATTGTGCTGTCTTTAAAATTTTTGGCTGCTAAGAGACACTAGAATAAGCTAGATTAAACCAATTTATTTATTTTGAAGAAGTCTTGACTTCAACTTTTAAGTCAAAAGGTGTATTGTTTTGGGGGAGAGGTTATGCTTTTATTTCCACAGGAAATGAGAGGCTGTGGATTCATTCCAGGTTAAAAAAAAATTAGGTTTGATTGAGGAAGACCCCTTGAAATTCTGACTACAGAAATAAAGTAATAAAACTAAAGGAACTATAAGACATACATTGTATATTTTACCTGCTCAAGCACATAGCAAAAAAATCATCTTTAACTAACTTGTGTTCAATGCACAACCTATACTTGTATAATACAGGTATGTGTGTTACCTTTAAAAGTTTATATATTTTTAGAACAAGGGGACCAAGCATCAAAGAAAACAATGACCCAGGTGAGTCAGCATTTAGAACAGCTTCCAGGCTGCCGACTGAGATGATCCGGCCTCACAGAATACCACAGCCAAGACTTAACAATTGTCCAAAATTTTCTCAGGGTCCGAAGATTACCAGTGCCCCCAAACAACAGGAAGTAGTCTAGAGAACTATGCCCACATTCCTAAAAACTGGATTATGGATGTTGGTCTTTGTTTAGGGGGGGCTTGGCTACAAATTGTTATTGGCCATGGTTAAAAAATAACCAAAGGAGTTAGATTCAAAGATCTCTTTCTTAAGGAAAAAAGGGGGATAGAATACAGAAATGACAGGATAAAAGGTAGATCACTGAATCTACTTTAATCTCAAACAGCTGTTACTCTTAAGTATTTTACATTGGTATGGATTTTGGTTCATTTATAGAAATTTAAAGTTAATTTTGTTATACTGTATGTATATTTCTATTCTTGTTTAAAGTTGTATTTCTGCAGCTTATTTAAAAACATAATATATAATTAAGAAATACAGATTTATAGTCATCTATAATAGTCAAACTTATAATCATGTTAGGTATGTTTTCAATGTCATGCACAGATACATTTAGATAAATGGTCTTCAAACTTATCAGGGACCCATAGATTTGTCATTTAATATGTTTAATAATATAAGGCTTTTATGACAGTGAGACACGTCCTGTCCTAGCAGCACCAATTTACTTCAGAGTTGATAATGGGCATCGGAGAAACTCCATACAGGGTTTGTTTTCTTTATGGCAAAAGCTAGCTGTGTGGATACAGAAAATGCTTTTGCTTCAGTTGCTGACAGCTACTGTCCAAACTGGACCAGTAGGACACAACAAAGGTGACTGCCAAATTTTGTCAAGACAAGGTTGGACAATCCTTCAAAACTCCCTGCTTCACAGGAAGGTTTGCTAGATATACTAGGTCTGTAGTCCAGAGTTAGATGCCCCAACATCACAGAAGGACCTGGGGTAACTGTCCAGGTTGCCTGATGTTCCTGTCACAAGGTAACATTTCACCCTTCTGGGGTCTTTGATGGAATTAAAGGCTAGATAGTTATAACCATAATTTTTCTTAGTTATGTTGAAAAGGTAAATTCGGTATAAAACTTTAGAGTCATAGAGGTAACATAGATAATATTTTCTCTAAACTTGTCAACTACAAATGGACTAGATATTGTAACTGTAATTCTTATTTAATAACTGTTTTGCTATATATAATTTCACTATGTTAAAGTTAAAATCTTCCTTTTTAATTAGACAAAAGGGAGAACGCTGTAGAATAACCATTCTGTACATTGTGAAGATCTGTCATTGTAATTGGTTTAATTAAGAAGCTGACTGGCCAATAACTATACAGCATAAAGCTAGGCTGGAAAGGCAAATTGAGAATTCTGGAAAGAAGAAGGGTGGAGCCTGGAGTCACCAGCCAGATGCAGAAGGATCAGGATACTAATGTGTCATGCTAATAAAGGTGCTGCCATGTGGAAGGGCATAAATATGGTATATGAGCTAAAAAATATAAGAGCTAATTAGTAATAAGCCTGTGCTATTGGCTGAGCATCTGTAATTAATATTAAGCCTCTGAGTGATTATTTGAGAGTAGTTGTGGGACAGGAAATCTCTGTCTACACTTGAGCCATCTGCTGTGGGAAATGGTTTTGGTGTGTGTGCCTTTGAATGTGCTCCTGTATGGCGGAGTGCCATTAAGGTCTTCCTGTGACTGGATTTTATACAGTTCTGTAATACTCTGCTTCTAATCCTATGGAATGGGAGGGAATGGGGCAGTGATGTGTCTCTGATGGCCATGTGCCCTGATTTCATATGGGGGTTATCCCGACCGTTGTTACTTAGGTATAGATGGATTAGCATGATTAACTTGAAAGGATAAGTCAAGGAAAGAATAGAAGTATTCACCAATAATAAAAAGATGGTGGTGGGGCTGGGGCAGCGTGGCTCAACCAGCAGAAGTACTTGCTGTGCACTAGCTATGCTCCCTTGATGACCCGCGTGTGATCCCTAGGCCTCACAGAAGAAAAAACCAAGCCACATGCAGTGGTGCCCAACTGTGCTCACAGCCCATTGACAACAAGATGAGAGGCAGACCTGGGCGGATCAGCTGGAAATTCTAGGATCATGTAGACTGGAGAATGCGGTGTGGCCAAACGAGAGAGATCCTGCCTCGAAACAGATGGAAGGATAGACTTTGGAACGTGGTCATCTGGCCTCCACAGGTGCATTGTCACACACACACACACACACACACACACACACACACACACACACACACACATGGAAGGGGCAAATTGAGATTGTTAAATCCTCAATGAAATAAAAGTCAGTCTGTAGAGGCTGCACACTGTGGCTGCAGCCCAACCCAGAGGACACTTGGGAAAGACAATAACATCGGTGGTCATCTAGGACTTGGGGGCATGACCAGGGGGATGAGAGCCATGAGAGGCAAGGCTCAGAGCACATTGAGGACACTGAAACTCTTCTGTCCTGTAAGGACACAGACTATTGTGCATCTGTCGAAGGCACTGAGAATCCAGCACAGACCTCGGACTTCAACAGAGAACCATCCGCCAGTCCTAGCCCACCAGTGTTGTCGTGGTAGCTGGGGTTTCATCCTGGTGTGAGTTGGAAATCACAGGGAAATGCTGTGTGAGGTTTGGGCAATACACTTTACTTTCTATCCAATTTCTCATAAACACAAAATGCTGTAAAAATTAAGTTCATTAATGAGAAAGAGGTGGGTTTGGAGATGTAGCTCAGTCGGTGGAATGCTTGCCTAACATGCTCAGAGCCTTGGGTTTGGTCTCTAACATCACACAAAGCCAGGTTTGGTGGCACAGGCCATTAATCCCTGCATTCAGGAGATAGAAAGGATGTAGAATTAGAAGACCAAGGTCATCCTTAGCTGTATAAGGACCTCAACGTCAGCTGGGCCCACATGAGAGCCTGTTTAAAAAAAAAAATTAAAGTGTATGTGGGGAGAACAGAACAAAATCCAGCGGTCCATTTCCGTCATTTTACAGTGAGAGTTCTTAGCTTTAAAAGTCAGGCTTGGGAGTGATGGACAAGCTGGTGAGGCCGGACTCTTGCCCTGTGTGGAGTCTAAGACACAGTGCGTCATCTGACCCTGCCAGCCAGGCTTGGAACTACAGTCTCTTCTCCAACCCACGCTTATCCCACACGAAGACTCATGGAACTTTAGTGCCGTGGTCGTGACAGAAGCTTCTGGGCAGGGCGGGTGTCCCCTCAGGGCTGTCAAGTCTGATCACGCTCTTCTGCAGAGCACACCTGCTGCCTTGACCGCGTGACAAATATTTCTTTGCACGTGCATAGCTCAAGTCTTGGCAGGGATTGGGGTGAGGATGCAGCTGCAGGGGAGTCCTCTCAGCCTGTTGAGGTTGGCTTCAGAAAATGGGAAGCATTTTGTTTCCTCCTCGCAGGAGCCCTGAAAGGGCTTAGTCAGGGTGGGACTTACTGCTAATGGCAGCGATAACACAGACTTACAGGTGGACGTGTGTTGCGGTGTCCAGGGGGCTGGTGATCACAATGAGGATGATGAAAATGACAATGGTGGGGGATGTGAAGACAGCTACGTACATCACACTGATGCCTCTCATGAGCCAGACCGCTGTAGGGGCTGCTACTCTTACTACGAGAGGAAGTGACTCAGACAAGATTGCATTGTCGGTAAGAGTCAAAGCAAAACTGGGACCCAACTTTCCAGCTCAAGATCCTGTGGCCTTGGGTCATCTGGTATTAGGATACGGTGGCAAGATCACCACTCGGCCTCCCCCACGTGCTTTTACCTGTGACCACACATATGTAGATCCATATCCCTACACAAACACATGCCAGAGGACCGCTTAACATTCTTTCCAGGACATCCATGTCTGAATGCCAGATCTGTGAGATTGTCACTTTATGTGGCAAATGAGACCTTGTGTGGTTAAGAATCTTGAGATGGGGGATTACACTAGATTATCTGGCTATGCTCAGGAAGAAGGAGAGAAATCAGAAAAGAGGAAGAGAGGAAGAGAGGGAGAGGAAAGGGAGAGGGAGAAAGAGGGAGAGATAAAGACAGAGATTGAGAGAGAGAAAGCACAAGTGAACATCCATAGGGAAGCGAAGTGAGTGGCTTCAGAAGCTGGGGAAATGAGGATTTTTCAGGAACCCACAGAAGGAGCACAGATAGCCCTGCCAACTCCTTGGCTTCAGGGCTTCTAATCCCACACAGATTAGTTGCTCAAGTACGGCTTGAATGTGTTCCTTGGAACTTCAGGTGTTGGAAATCTAATCCAAAACTCAGAAGCTGATGCTGTTTGGAATTTGATAAAAACATGTGTGTGTGGCCCCCATGAAAATACTAGCAACCACAAGAGGCAGGCAGACTCATTTGCCCTGTTACGTGACACCCTCTGCTGTGTTACAGCACAGTTAGCACTGGATGCCAGCACCAGGCTCTCAGACTTTCCGTCCTCTGGAACCTTGAACCAAGTGTCTATTCTTCAGAAATTGCCCGTTGTTTTTAAAAGATGTTTTACCAGCAAAAGCAAATGGAGAGTCTTTAAGCCACTATGTCTGTGATGTTATAGCAGCACCAGGAAACTTGTACATCTGCATCCTAGATCCCCAAAGACTCACCAAGAGCACACACATACATATTTACACATAGTTAGGTCTGTCTTTGTGCCTTGTGGTTGTGTTCGCTGACTCTGACCTCTTGCTATGAATTTGATAATTTGTCTACATTAGGAATGCCCAGGGCACTCTAGAATGCTTTGGTGTCCCAGGGACAAATGCAGCAAGGCCCTCCTTTCCAATCTGAAATTGGGCTTGGTTGGATGGCAAGTTAAATGGTTGCTTCATCTCAACTCCCCTTCATTGCCTACATGTGACTTAGACAGTTGAACATTTTCATTCTAAGTTTGCTTTCTCTGTCACCAGCAACAGCTGATAGCCTCTCCCTGAGTCATGCGACTACCCCCAAAGACTGCTAAGCCCCTTAATGACCCAGAGAAGGTTCCCCAAATCCAAAATAGTTAAGAAGGCACAGACACCAGCACAGTGATCAGGCCTGAGGTCAAGAATCTGACCTTACTCTGGGTAAGCACCTGCCTGTTTCACCCACAGCGTGGAACACGGTGATGGGAAAGATCAGCTCAGAAAAACTCAACCACGAAGCCGTCTTTGCATCATCAGATTTACCTACAGACCCCACCAGACCCGATGCTCAAACACCTGAAACTGTCTCTCCTCTGCAGGTGTCCGGTGCTCAACAACCTTTGCGGTTGTTATGGACCAGATGCTGCTGGTCTCTGGAAGTCGCACAGGGAGGAATTCTCAGCTTAGGTACGGCTGTATTCTAATTCTAATTCTTAGAATTTAATTACGCTTAAGTGGTGTTATTGGGAAGGGGCCGTAGCCCAGTGGGATGAAAGTCCCCTAGGAAGAGAACCTGGGAAGTTTCTTGCTTTGTGTCTTTCTTTGTGTCTAGGAAGGCCCTGTGGAGAAACAGCTGGGAGGTAGCCATAGATACTCAAGAAGGGGCATCCTCCGGTGCATGGCTGGCATCTGGATCTTGAACTTCCAGCCTTCTAAGCTGTCAGAAAATAAGTTTCTGTTGCTTTAGCCTCCAAACCTGTGACGTTTTGTCACAGCAGCATGAACTGGCTGACACGGCGATCTCTCCCTGAGTCCTTAGTGTGTGAGTCTTAATGTGTGTTAGTTACTCTCCCCGCTGCTGGGATAACATGCCTAATGACAGCTACTACAGGAAAGAAGGGCTACTGTGGCTCTAGCATAAGAAAGGAGACAGTCCTCCATAGAGGGGGAGGACTGGAGACAGGAGCATGACGCGATTGGCTGTGTCTGTAGTCAGGAAGCAGGGAGCTGATGGGAAGTGGGGCTTGCTTACAAATCTTTAAGCTTGTCTCCTGTGACTTGCTTCTTCCAGCAAATTCAATCTCCTAAAGGTCCTATTGCCTTCCAAAATAGCAATAGGTCACAGCAGAGACCAGGTGTTCAATGGACAACGTATCCCATTCCAATCCCAGATCTCCTTCCTGTCTGTCTTCTGTTCTCCCACCATGGGCCACCTTTTCCCAACATAAGCTGCTCACAAGTCACTTAAGCAGTGTCCTGACTTTTCTAAACTGTGACTGGACCACACTGTCTGTCTACACAGTGACTGGACCACACTGTCTGTCTACACAGTGGCTAGACTATACTGTCTGTCTACACGGTGACTGGACCACACTGTCTGTCTACACAGTGACTGGACCACACTGTCTGTCTACACAGTGACTGGACCACACTGTCTGTCTACACAGTGACTAGACTATACTGTCTGTCTACACGGTGACTGGACCACACTGTCTGTCTACACGGTGACTGGACCACACTGTCTGTCTACACAGTGACTGGACCACACTGTCTGTCTACACGGTGACTGGACCACACTGTCTGTCTACACGGTGACTGGACCACACTGTCTGTCTACACAGTGGCTAGACTATACTGTCTGTCTACACGGTGACTGGACCACACTGTCTGTCTACACAGTGACTGGACCACACTGTCTGTCTACACAGTGACTGGACCACACTGTCTGTCTACACGGTGACTGGACCACACTGTCTGTCTACACGGTGACTGGACCACACTGTCTGTCTACACGGTGACTGGACCACACTGTCTGTCTACACGGTGATTGGACCACACTGTCTGTCTGCATGGTGACTGGACCACACTGTCTGTCTACACGGTGATTGGACTACACTGTCTTTGCTGCCTTTCTGGAGCTTTGTGCTTTCCAGCTGCCACAGGCTGAGACCCGGCTTGACAGTTTCATCCCCGGACCTTCCACACTTTCTAGATAGACAGCTGGCTTAGACGAGAGAGTGCATGGGGACTTCACAACAGCCATATATGGCAAGGTGTATAGTGTCCAACTGATACTCACCTAGATCATCAGAACGGGAAAGGGGCTTTTGGAAACTTTCATGGGGTATCTGGATGCTATGTGAGGAGGTATTGCTGTGCTTGGTGAAATAAAATGATGAATGGCCAATAGTTAGACAGAAAGTATAGGCTGGACTTTCAGGAAGAGAGAGAGAAACTGAGAGGGGGAACCTAGGTGCAGGATTTCACCAGAAACTCTGATGAAGTCAGATATACAGTATAGAACAGAAGTAATTAACCTATGAGACAGAATGTAGATTAATAGAGACAGGTTAATTTAAGTTATAAGAACTAGTTGGAAAAAAAGTCTAAGATAGGCTGAGGCCGAGATTTCATAATTAATAAGTCTCTGAGTCATGTTTTGCAGGCTTGATGACCAAAGTTAGTCTGACAAGAAAACTTGTACATTTGGTGCCCAATGTGCAGAATGGAAATCCACGTAGGGCTTGAGAAAGCTGAAAACAATTCTAGCATACTCTGTGCTTGTGGTGCGCAGAGCTGCAGCTTGTTAAAGATGCCCTGGTGCTGAGCACTTGAAGGGGGTTTATGAGCAGTGGGCGGTGTGCTACTCGGTGGCAGGAGACTGGGGAGGAAGAAGTGCCTACTGGAGTTGGTGGACCTAGGCATGAGGCTCCACTCTCACCGACCTGAAGGGGGTGGTGCTAGCCACCAGAGCCATAAGCTCCAAAGGGCCCAACAAGTTAAGGTTTGCTTCACGTGATCAGAGAGGCTGGGAGACATGTAAAAAGTCAGGTTCAGACTGTGAAAACTTCTAAACATTAAAAATGTCCTTAGATTCTAAAGAAAGAAAAGAAAAATAACTAGTTAAAAAATAATAAATTCTTTAAAGAAAGAGTAAAGTAATATGAAAGAAAAATGCCACATAAAGATGGGAAATACATTGGGTATTTAGATCCTGTATGGTATTTTGTTGACTTTAAATTTTTTAAATGCTATGAACAAAAGACAATATCTGCTGAGAGACATTGGATTATGGGAATGGCTAAATTAAACCAACCTATATATTTTAAGAATGTCTTAACTTCGGAAGGGAAGTCAGAATATATATTGCATCAGGAGAGAGGTTTTGTTTTTGTTTCCACAGGAAACAAAAAGCTATGAATCTCTTCAAAATTAATAAAGACCAGATTTGATTGGGAAAGACTTCCTGAAATTTTTGGCTACAGATATGAAGAAATAAACAAAAGAGAAATTACAAAACAGGTGACATAGCTGATCCCTCAACATGGGAGCAGCTCTGAGACTGGATGAGACATGGTAAGTCTTGTTGGCTACAGAGTCTTCATGACCTGTTATTACATGACACCTTTCATATGGAATGGATAGAGATTTATTTTACAATTTGGCTATATAGTCCGAGCAGACTTATAAAGTTAACAGATGCCTTTTACTTGCTCAAATATAAAACAACAAAAAATCTTTAGCTTATTTGTATATACCACAATTTCACACTTATGTTAACACACACACACACACACACACACACACACACACACACACACACACACACAATGTTACCTTTAAGGGTTTGTGTGCTTTCAGAAAAAAGAAATAACTACCAATAAAAACAATGAGCCCAGAGGATCCAGTCTCTCAGAATGCCTCTGTTGCAGTTTCTATAAAATTCTGCATCCAGAACAACTTCAAAGCTGCTAGCTGAGATGGTCCAGTCTCACAGACTGCTCCAGCCAGGACTCCAGATAAGCTCTACACTTTCCCACTACACAGAGACTAAACAAAAAATAATATAGCTAACTCTCTCAGGATTTGAACGTTGTCCCAATTTTCTTAGGGTGTCCTAGAGATGCTATCACACCCAGAGAGAAGATAACAGTCTAGAGAATGTGATGTCCACATTTCCAAGAGCTGAGGTGGATGGTTTTTGGTCATTCAATGGATTATTAATGTTTGTCATCATTTAGGGGGGGTTGATTACAAGTTGTTATTGGTCATGGTCTGGGAGAAAACTGAACAAAGGAGATTATATTCAGGGATCTCATTCTGAAAAGAACAAGGAGGATACAGAAACAATAGGATAAAAGGTAGATTATTACATCTACTTTTAGGCTAAAAATATTAGTCTCAAATAGTTCGCATTGGTATGAACTTTTGTATATTGATACCAATTCAAGGTTATTTTTATTATACTGTATATATATTTCTACTCTTGTTTAAGGCATTGTACTTATGTAGCTCATTTAAAAATGTAATGTAAAATTTTGCCCTTGAACTCTATTTAGGATAATAAAGAAAGACAGGCTAGTAGTTAGTCATTTCTAATAAGCAAACTTATAGTTATGTTAGATAGGTTTCCAATGTCAGACAGAGATATATTTTAAATATATTAATGATCTTTAAACACTTCAGAGATTACAGAATATAGCATTTAAGATGTTTAAATAGCATAAGTTTTTTTTTATGACTATGGGACACTTCTAGTCCTGGTAGTACCAATTTACTTTGAAAAAGATGGTGAATATCAAAAAACTTCCACATGGAATTTGTTTTCAATGTGGCAAAGCTAGCAATTCTGGAAAGAAACTGCCCTTGCCCATACTGCTGCACGTGCTCTGTCTAAACTGGACAATCAGAACACAGAAGAAAGTGGCTGTCGGACTTTGTCAAGACAAAGTAGGACAGTCCTTCAAAATTCCTGCCTCACAGAAAAGTCTGTCAGATTTCTAGGCTTGTAGGCCAAAGATAGATGCCCCAGCACTGCAGAGGAAACAAATTTAAGGAAATTTAATTTAAACCTACAAATCTCAGCCATGGCCTAGTCAGGGCTATGGACCTAGAAGCCCTAACGGGCTGCAGCCTGAGTGGCTGCTGGGGCACTGACTGCGTGGTTGAGGGGCCACAGAGAATGATTAAAATGTCAGCTAATTCTTGTGCAGCAGCTAGACTGACAGAAAAGCATCAGGAAACAAATACAGAGAAGTCCCGGAGACGGAAGGCGGAGCTTTGAAAAGGTGGCTAGAGAATGGAGTGATACAGCCACAAGTCAAGAAGCCCTGGGAAATGGTTGCTCTTCAAGGGCCATTGGAGAACAGGCAGCCAGGACTTTTGTAGAGTTTGGCATCTGGGTGTGGAAAGAATAAATTTCTGTTTTAAGCTGTGGGCGTCATGGCACTTTGTTACAGAGGCTCTAGGAGACTTAACTCTATTTTCTTAGGTGTTGGGATCCACCTTTGTCTTTCAACATGGGGAGCTTATGCAGCCTTGCCTATCTCCAGGCACAGGCTTCCAACTGCCGCCCTGCACTGAGTCCAAGCGCATGTCCCCAGACCGCGGTGTCTCACACGTGCTGGTGCTCAGGGGTCCACTGCTTGGATCCTGGCTCCATAGTGTGCATGTGCCCGCCTGGCTCCTGGGGACTGTTAATCACTGGCAGAGCTGGGTGCTGAAATTCCCAGCTGACACCCTCGTTTCTCCATCAGCTGGCTGTGAATTGTCTCTTGGAAATTCTCTGGGGCTTCTCAGGAAGTTTTCTTCTAGAAGAGTTTGCTATGGTCCCCCAGACACACTCACTCTCTCTCTCTCTCTCTCTCTCTCTCTCTCTCTCTCTCTCTCATTCTTACCGTATCTAAGCCTCAGCCTCCATGATGGTTGATACTGAGCAAACTGGAGACTCGGATAAGTATGTATCTTAGGAGTCTCAGACTCCCCTTTGCCTTATCTTAAGAGCACATGTTTCAAGCAGACCTGGGGATTGGGGAAAGGGAGGCACTACAGGTGGCAGTAGAGACCCCAGTTGCACAGCAGGAGGTAAGGGCAGATTTAGTTATGAGCAAGTGTCTCCCAGGTCATTGATTAACTCCTGAGAGCTTCAGTGTCCAGAGAGGAGGCTGGAGGCTAGCATGCAAGCATATGCCCGCAGTCCAAGGGTTTATGTCATCATTGTTTATGTGGATCCTATGTGTGCCTAACAGTGAGGTTGATCGAGAGCTTCTGCGACAAGTGAGTTCTGAGTCTTACAGAAAACGCTCACCACTCATTTCAAAGACAAATGAGCACTGTGTTGTCACTGGGAAACTGCTCTGTTTCTAAGTCACGTGTGGAAGCCCAGCCTGTTAATCTCACTGCAGTTACAGGCACCCATGGCCTAAGGTTGGGAAGGCTATGGCACAGGAATTGCATGACCCTGGTACCTGGGGTTGCCATCAGTGTTACATACCATTTGTATGTTGCCAATGCAAGATAACAAATGAACTGGGCATGGTCATGACAGCGTTGTGAGCAAAATAAAGCAATGCCCATCAGAGTGTTCAATGCCAGAGGAGTAGCGCACAGAGACCTTGTAGATGCCATTGCCTGTATTCTCCAAAACAAACCACCAGGGAAGGTTGATCTGCTTTATGGGTAACAAAGGCTGTGCTGTGGTCTGAGCACCTGTGTTCCCACCACCAGATTCAGGTGCTGAGATCCTCACCCTTGAGGGGACAGCTAGCTTCAAGGGGATAATCTTGGGGTCTTTGGGAGGGTGGCACTCTCATTAGTGACACGCTACAGTGCATGCTTGCTTCTCATGCAGCATCTGTTGGGAGGTCACGCCAGGGCCATCCTATTGCTCCTCTTGCAGGAGTTGCTAAAGCTGGCTGACTGCTCACGGGATGCAAGATAATGTCAGGGGATGGAGAAGGCCTCTGGCATCATCACCACTCTGGTAATTATTATATCGTTATTAGTTTAGTTAATTACTTAAAAAATAGATTTTTGGGAGCTTTGTACATTTCTGTACCTCCTCTCAGAACTATTCTCCCTTTCCCTAGCCACCAAAATTTGTGCCTTCTTTTTTTTTTCTCTTTCTTACTTTTCAAGTTCAGCTTGCGTTACTCATGAGTTCACGGATGTGTGGCCCTGCCATAGAATGTATTGTGACCTACAAGCAGAAACACCTCTAGCAGACTCCCCTTCTCCCTTGTTGTCAGCTGCCAATGACTCCTGGGGTAGGGGCAGGGCTTCATGTCTGCATGTCCTCTACACTGGCTTGGTTGGGTTTCAGCTTGCATGGGGCTTGTGCATGGTCGCAACTGTGAATTCCTATGTACAGCTGCCCTGCTGTTCTATACCCAAGAGGAAGGGTCTGCGGGTCTGTCCTGGACAGTTCAAATGCAGGAGCATGTTCAGGGCCACACATGAAGTCCAATGGAGACAGGTACACTTGGGGTGGGGGAGAAGAGTAGTGGGTAATGCCCACAGGAGCCTAATAGTGATTATTTTTGAAGCATAAAGGAATTGGCCTGCAAAAAAAAAAATAATCAGCCAACGACTCTGAGATGGAATTAGAAAGGACTATTAATTAAAGTTACAATTGGAGCCTTGTCATGAAAAGGTCAGAAATGTTTTCCTTAAGGTCTCAGCTCCATCAGCGATTTCTTTAATTAAGAACAATGGGGTTGGAGAACTTCTACCCTTGTCCCTGCCCCATTGCCACCCCATTTTCTTGAATGTCATGGCCAAAAAGCTAAAAATGATTATGGTCCAGTGCTGGAGCTTCTCAAGACTAGTCCTGTGTACCATTCCCCACTGCCCCCACCATTCCCTCCACTGCCCCAAAGCCATGGGGGAAGCCCTGGCATGGAAGGGGGCATTCTTTCTTGTGGTTTCGATTCCATCCTGTGATTATCGATCCTGTAATGAAGCTGTCCATGGATTTCCAGCTTCCCTCTACAGTTCTGCCTTAATTTTGAGCCAAATAATATTCAACAAAGTGCTTGCTATTCTCGCCTTGATGGAAACAGAGTATATGAAGATTTAATAGTTTAGGACCTAATTCCAGTCTCTAGCCATGGACCTGGACATTCACATGGTCAGCAGGCTTCCTATGCTCTAACCAGCACCCATGATGGACTGCAGACATGGCTAACCAGCACCCATGATGGACTGCAGACATGGTTGACCAGCACCCACGATGGACTGCAGACATAACTAATCAGCGTCCATAATGGAATGAGTCATGGCTAACCAGCACCCATGATGGACTGCAGACATGGCTGGCCAGCACCCATGATGGACTATAGACATGGCTGACCAGCACCCATGATGGACTGCAGACATGGTTGGGCTCTTCCACTTTCTGCCTCTCTCCTCCCTGCCTGTGGCCATCTCCCTCTCTTTCCCCCACCTTTCCACCCCCTCCATACTCTGGGGAAAGGCTTGAAGATACAAAAAGGTAGTCCCCTGCAGCTTGGAGAGAGCTCCCATCTTAGTAGGATATGCAGGCGCCATGTTCATGGAATTGTAACCTGTAGAGTTGTGAAGTCCCTTTCTGTGGTTTCATCCCTAAGGCCGGGTGTCAGGAGTACCTGAGGGGACTTAGATGAAGGTGACAAGCTGAAGGGCAGTAGGGGAACTTATTAAGGTTGACAGGCAGGAAAGAGCCTAGAACTTTGGATGGTCTCTCTGGTTGCAGAATTGATACCAATCAATTCACCAACGCTTCTCTGTGCTCGAGTCCATTGTCCGTCAATGTCTTATTGAACTGAAAGCCTTCCTGAGCGATGCTTTGGGAGACAGTCAGAGACAGTGTCTCTGGCTCCGTGGGCTGTATGCATTCGTCTATTAACCAATGGCTCAAAACACTCAATAATTCAAAAGATCCTTTATATCTAGAGATGTGAGGGCGGGGTTAGGACAGGACCAGTGATTAGACTAGGGGAGGGACTTGGAGGTCGAGTAAAGTCTAGTTTCAACTCACTTTTCATCTCTGATGGGGCAGACTTTAGTATTACGTATAACAAAACTGCAGAATTTAGACCCAACATGGATTTCCGCTAAGTGTCTTGGGATTTGGTCTCTTGTGAGGGATTGTGGTTATGGCTTCTTCAAAAAAGTGCAGAAGTTCTGCATTTCGGGGTAACTTCCTGCCCCCCTTACCTCTTTTGTGTGCTTTGAAGAAATCTGTAAACAGGACTGAGCCAGTCAAGCTCACCTAATGAAAACCACCCCCCCCCCTCCAAGGCTCACCCTGGTGCTTGCTAATGCAGATCCTTCCTGTTCACAGCTTAATACCTCATCCAAGGGCTCAACAATTACATTTCCATTACTCCTACTGTTTATCACAGTTGGATCGCAAAAGCCAATTTACGTTGTGGTTTCTTCTCCGCTAGATCTTTGCTGTCTATTTTTAAATGCGTCTCACAACCCAGTTGGGTGCTTCAGCACAAAGTGTTGGCTCTGTGAGGCTGCTGGAACTTTGGCTGTGAAAGGGACCTTGTCCTCCAGCTGTCCAGCATCCTCTGGACCAAGTCTGAAGCCATGAGGGGCCTTCTGCCTTCAGCGTTCTCTCTCTCCTCTAGGGAGGATGCTGATCAACCCTCCCTCAGGGGCATTTTAACCCATATCCCCTTCACATTCTAAACTAAAGGAAATGAGAGTGTCACTGCCTGTGTCTCTGACATGGTGTGTGGCCACAGACTCACCTCTACGAATGACAAGGGCTGCTACCCCCGCCTGCCTCCCGCTACAGCTTCTGTGGTCTACCCAGGGGCACCACGCCTGGACCTGGAGGTCAGGCTCCAAGGGCTCCAAGGAACATAAATATAATAGTCTTTTCTTTTCAGAAAGAAATACTTTTATAGCTACATTGGCAGTCCGGGATGAAAATGTTGTTACTGGCACCATCTTCTCATTAAAGAAGGCTCCAAGGTACACAGAGGAAATAATTCTAGAACAGTCTTGATCATGACTCTCTAACATTGGAAGTGGATTTCCTTGATGGGAAATCTTCATTGCTTATCAGGCTTCCTTGCTTACCATTCCGTATGATGGAAGGTAAATAAAACATGCCTATAAATAATAAAATAAAAATAAAATGGCAGTGTTGCTCTCCAGTCTGCTGGCAAAGCGGGAGTCAATATTTTTTTAAATCTTTATTTCTTATGGGATTTACATGTTTGTTTATTTTTCTTACCGTGATTTAAAATTTTTCTTATTGTTTTCTGCTGTATTTTCTTCAGTCAAATTAAGGACAGGCATTTCTCTGCTATGGTGGAGACATGGTTTTACCCAGCCACGGCTGAGTTGTCATGGAGCCTGTGTATAGTTCTTTTCTTTTCCCCCAAATTGGATTTTAATTTTGTTTTATGTGTATGTGTGTGTGTGTGCTTTTTTTTTTGCCTATGTATAAGTGTATTATCATGTGTATGCCTGATGCTCTTTGGAAATCAAAAGAAGTCATCCAATCCTTTGGAACTAGAGTTAAGGGTGGCTACGAGCCACCATGTGGGTTCTGGAAACTGAACCTATATCCTCTGCAGTGGTAGCAAGAGTCATAACCCCTGAGCCATCTCTCAAGTTCCAAAACTGACACGTTATTTTATTATTATTTTTAGTTATATGTGTATGACTGCTTATCCGCTGGGCATGTCTGTGTACCATGTGCTTTCTGGGTAACCAAGGAGGTCCGAAGAGGGTATCAGATCCCTTGGAACTGGAGTGACCGATAGTTGTGAGCCACCATGTGGGTGCTAGGAATAGAACCTAAGTCCTCTGGAAGAGAAGTAAATGCTCTTAACTGTTGAGACATCTCTCCAGCTTCTGTGGGGTCTGTTTAGAGCACATAGATCAGTGAGTTTGTAAGATGAATTACAAGAGAGCCCATGGGCTGTGATGCATCCCATGGCCACTCCCTGATAGGGCTGTCGTGCTCTGGTGTAGGCTTCACGTCTCTAGGAAATGACCCCCATCTCCAGAAGATGGTGGCGCTCTGTGGTCTCGGCTCAGACTCTGGCACGGGCTACGGTTGTTTGGATCTGTCACCAAGATCATATTACTGTTCTTTCAAGCCTAGCTCTGTTCTCCTCACTCATTCCCATGAAGAACACACTTTTCTTTGCCTGTCTCTTCGATGGGCAGAATGCTGACGTTTGGCTAGCAGCAGCCAAGTCCTCACGCCATGCTGTGGACAGAGGACGGACTCTGGAACTGGCTAACGTGGGGACAGGAAGTTGAGAAGGAGGAGCGGCGTGGAGGCTCTGCCTGCCTCTGCCTCTCAACTGCTGGGATTGAAGTCATGGGCCACCACCACCCGTTGTGTCTTCTTAATCGTGACAAAATCTGATATGTCCACTGTAACCAAGGCTGTCTCTCAGAAATGGGCACAAGAGAATGTATATGCACCCACATTTGTAAAGGGATTGTCCACTGTAACCAAGGCTGTTTCTCAGAAATGGGCATGAGAGAATGTATTATGCACCCACATTTGTAAAGGCTGAGCACTCTGGCAGGCTACTCGCTATTATTATTATTATTATTAATTATTATGCCAGTGTTATTTGGCAAGTTAATTCTTTTGGTTCCTAGAGTCTTAGACATTTCTACAAAACAGATTGAACAAGGTCCTGTGGTGTAAGATTGGGCAACCAGACTTGCTCATGAAGCTGAAACACTACAAAGAAATTTGTGTGTGTGTGCGTGTGTGTGTGTGTGTACACACACATACACAAATATATATTTGTGAATATATATAATTTTACTTTCTATTAGTGATAAGAGCAAATTTGCATATCCAAAGTGAACACCCTTGTTTGTCTAATATGACACTGTCCAATGATGGACTAATTTGATATTCATGTGCAGAGAAATGATGGTAGAAAAAAAAGCTTTGTATTCCATAATTGACTATGATGTTAAAAGCAGCCTACGAAGAACACTTCCTAGTCAGTTGAGGGATATGGGCCGCACCCCCACATGGAACTGTATGTTTGAAGATGGAAGCCTTGTGTGTCTGAGCAGAGCTCCCGAGTTGCTATGCAGGCACCTGGGGCAGCATGGACACCGATGATCTTGCTCAGTGCTGGGCTTCATATGCATCACTCCTGACCTACTGGCCACATGTGCCCATCGTGAAACAGTGGCACGGGGTCAGACTGCTTTGTGATTGTGTATGAGGCCTGTTCCTCATAGGGATTTTATACTTGGTACTGTAAACCTGGTCAAAAGCTTATGGCTGGGGAGATTGGAGGCTCTCCAGAGGAACCTAGCCTTGCTGTTAAGTATTCGTACTGGCAAACTGTCTTCTAAATAGTTATGTTTATGCCCATAGATTCATGTGCTCTCAGCTTTGGTTGGGGAAACTTATTCTCACAGTGGGCAACAGTCAATGCAGAGGTTCATAGCTGGTCCAAGTGTCAAGCACAAGCAAATGTGAGTGCTTAGCCGTGGATGAATCATTGTGTTAACCTCCCCCATGCAGGGCTCAGTGAATGCAGCAGAAGAGTGGGCGGAAAGAACGCAGGAGCTGAGATATGAGGATGGGGCCTGTGAAGGGCTGACTTGTGGGTAAGGCCTGGCCGTTGCACACGCCGACTCACACAGCTGTGGGCAGCTCTGATGGAGCTCGGGGTTATTGGTAAAAACATCTCTGAAAGGAGGGCAGGAAGTTGGGAAAATGCTGGGATGGGGTCACAAGTGGAGATGGAGAGAGACTGATTTGCTCAAAATGCATTGCATAAAATTCATGAAAACTTTAAAGAATAAATGAAAGTGTTATTAAAACAGAACTTTGCACAAGGAACTCAAATATCACTGTCTTGTAGAGAAGAATATATACTCAGAAAATATCTACTCAATTTTTGGTCCCATGGTCTGAGATAACTGGTTTGGTTTGTTTAGATGGAACTTCTGTGAAGTTCCTCAGCTGGCACTCCGCAGAGCGACGATTGTCCTTTGATGTGAGCTCCCTCTCAGGCCTGCTTTGGGCTTCTTCTCAGGAACGCTAACCACCAAACACTTCTCCAGACACAGCTTTATCTTCCTTTATTATTCTTCCCATGGGTTATTTTCCAAAGTTATCATTTTATTAGTTTCTCCTTCAAGAGTTCCTGTGGAAATGTGGAGGTGGGTAAGTGGGTACCCAGGGGCTCTGCCCACTATGTTCTGCACTGCCACCCTTCAGACAGTGTCGAAGGCCACATTTGCCACAGGTCTCTGATAGAATGATTCTGAGGTCAAAGTCCTGGGCGCTGGCAATGGCGCATTTATCAAGAGCAGAATTTCGCTGGGACAAACTGCGCTCCATTCCACCGGAACAGAGACGTCTGCAGAAGTAGCTGCCTGGTGGCGAGCCGCAATGCCTGAGGGCCCACTTATTCATTCACGAAGAGACAGGGTGCAGAGGCCCTGAATCTGGAGAAAGGTCGGGGAATTCCACTTACATAAAGTGGAGGTCAAAACTCTCTGCTGAACAGTAAAAAAGATTTTTTTTTTAAAGAAAAAGGAAAGAAAGAAGGTCCAGTTACTGAAAGTTTTCTCTGACCTCAGGAGCAGATTGTGAGCAAGACTTGCACTGTCCCTCAGGGTCCAAATGCTGGCTATAGTCACAGCAAACTCAAGTACTTGGAAGAAAAGCAAGAATCAAATATGGATTGTTTTTCATCTGGGTGTTTCTTTTTTTTTTTTTTTCTGGCAAGAATCCGTAGTGGTGCATTTTACACTTCAAACTGTCCACAAGGTCACAGACAGGGTCCCTTACGCAAAGACATGCAGGGTCCATCGGTCCCAGATCTCGCCCAGTTCACTGTCACCTTCCAGATTATCTCCTTCTCTTGGCTGATGGGTCGTTTCTGCTAGATCACCATCAATCAGTGAGATACCTGTGCTTGCCAGCCCGGGCTAGAGTTCCTGCCTCACACAAAGAAATGAACAAACGAACAGATAGCTCACTCTCTGGGTATTTATAGCGCTATTATTCATGGTGGCCAGGCAGCCATCCGATGGGTTATGATTAAGCGATAAGAAGGTTTGAACACAGGTAAACTTTGAAAACACCATACTAAGAAAAAAAAAAACCCAGCCAGAGAGGCCATGTGTGTGCTTCTGATCACAGAAACTTCTGGAATAGAAAACCCATGGAGGTGGGGGAAAGGTGAGCACAGCAACTCCCAGAAGGGAGGGCGTGTGGACTGACTCAGTAGACACCAGTTTCCTCTGTGGGCGCTGGGATGTTCTGGAATAAAAAGCCAGTGATAGCTATACAAAGATGTTAGAAGCCGCCGAAAGCTACAGATCAGAAGTGAAAACTCGAGGGTATTCCCTCGAATATTTAACTCCCTTGTCATTTGTGAGTATGAGCGCACCCATGTGTGTGTGAGTGTGAGCACACCCAACATGTGTGTGAGTATGAGTGCATCCACGGGTGTATGAGTGAACCCACAGGTGTGTGAGTGTAAGAGAACCCATGGGGTGTGAGTGTGAACGCACCCATGTGTGTGTGAGTGTGAGCACAGCCACAGGGGTGTGAGTGTGAGCGTGCCCATGTGTGTGTGAGTGTGTATGCACCCACAAGTGTGTGAGTGTGAGCGCAACCATGTGTGTGTATGTGAGTGTGAGCACACCCACAGGTGTGTGAGTGTGAATGCGCCCACAGGTGTGTGAGTGTGAGTGCACCCACGGCTGTATGAGTGGATCCACGGGTGTGTGCGTGGACCCATGTGTGTGTGAGCTCACCGTGGGTGCGTGTGTGAGTGAGGACAGAGGAGGGTACTAGGTGTCCCGCTCCATTGCCCTCCTCCTGCCGTGGCCCCCAGGTGCTGGGGTTCTAGGCAGGCTCCACCATTCTCAGCTTATATAAGGTGTTTGGGATTGGAGATCAGGTTCTCATGCTTGTACAGAAAGTGCTCTCACCCACTGAACTGTCTGCCCAGCTCCAGAAAGTAAATATTTCAGTAAAAAATTACATGAGAAAAAAAATCTCTGAGGAATGACGCTGGGGCAGGATGGTCCTGTGACGGCTGAATTTTCAAAGCTGTGTGGTTTAGGAAAAGGTGATGAGATGTGAAAGAATAAGCTTGCTAAACTTCGGAACCCTCCGCCTCGACTCTGTGGACCGACTCGCTCTTCCTGAGCACCCGGACACACCCGAGTGTCTGGCCACCACGCACACCCTGGATTTGATCTCCTTTCTAACTTCCAGGACCGTTGGCACCCCGAGGGTCGTCATGGCTGACGTCATTCCACTTCTACACTAGCTGGATTGTGTCTCCGAAGAAAGATACGCTCAAGCCCTCACCCTCAGTGTCTGCGGACGTGGTTTTCATTTGGAAACGAGGTCTTCACAGGGGTCCTCAGGCTTAAGTAAGGCCATGATGGCTGATTTTGGTTGTCAGCTTGACGGCACAGAGGGAGAAGGGATTTCAGGTGAGGAACTGCCTGTATCAGATTCTCCTGTGGGCGTGTCTGCGGGGCATATTTTATTTTATTTTTATTTTTGCCAATTGCTGTAGGAGGGCTTGGCTCATGGCGGGCGGTACTATTCCTAGGCAGATGGGCCTGGGCTGGAAAGGAGGGTAAAGAGCACAGGCTGGGGAACACGCCAGCGAGCAGCCGCCCTCTGTGGCTTTTGCTTCAAGTTCCTGCCTTGAGTCCCTGGCTTAGCTTCCCTCAGTGATGGACTGTGACCTAGAAGTGTAAACCAAATAAACACTTCCCTCCCTAGATTGCTTTTGGCCAACAATTAGAAAAACTAGAACAGAGACTACACGGGATGAAACTGCCCTCCAACCTAGCAACGACTGTGGACACGGAGACACAGACAAGGACAAGAGGCTGTGAAGACACACAGGAAGAAGGCGTGTGGTGACAGAGGCCAGCCGGAGGCTCATAGTCACACCATGCCACAAGCTGCTCACTTCTGCAGGCTGGAAGAGGCTAGGAAGGATGGTGTCCCGTCCCAGAATCTTCAGGGAGTGTGCATCTTGCTAATGCAATTCTGGCCTCCAGAACAGTGAGTCATAAATTTCGGCAGCGTTGAGCTGCCTGCGTTGTACTGTTTTCTCACATAGGAAATACATCCAGTTCTTGGCCTGAGATCTGGCACACAGAGGTCCCAGCATGCTTGCTGAGCAAAGAGTTCCTCTGCTGTGGTGTCTGTCATGGAAGCTGCCCCAGGAAGAGGGTGATAAAAATAGAAACGTGGGGTCGGGGAGGTAGCCTGATGGTAAAAGGTGCACAGGTAACGTTCATGAAACTCCAACCCCAGCGACAACCAAACAGAATCGCAGACATCTTAGTCTGTCTGTGTAAGGGGCAGCACAGAGAGAGATGGCTGTGCGGTCCCTGGAGAAGCAGCAGCGTGGGGGACTCTAGAGTTCACAGGAGTCTCTCAGCTTTGGCCAGCGATGTTGATAGCAGAGAGAAAATTCTTGTCAGCAGCTAATGGTGATGCGCGATTGTTATTTCAGTAGCCCCGCGTGGCGCTCCACCTTCTCATCCACATCCTGGGGATGGGGCAGCCGGCCTGGAAGCAGAGGTCAGTCCTATGCTGGTGTCGCTTAGTAGATGTTGAAGCCAGCACTCTGCCTCGGGTCCTCAGGGCTTCCAGACCCTGATGGCTGGCTGTCTAAGAGACCTGTTCTTCAGATAGCTCTCAAGCTCTCTAAACCTCCAGTGGTGGCTGACAATTACTGATGGTCCACTCACCCTGGAAACTCAGATTGTGAATGAATAATCTGCCCTTTCCTTACCTACCTATTGTCTATCATGGGGTTGATCTATAAACAAACAAACAAACAAACAAACAAACAAACAGTTCTTATGTTCCATGAAACCAAGATAAAATAATATTGTTGATATTTGAGGTGTACCTTTTCCCTTTTGAGAGTCATATTTTAAGGTACACAGCATCTTTTTTGTAGAATATTATTTTAAGATGAGTTACATTTGTTTATGTTGTGGAACATTTGTTTAATGATGTAAAGATGTGTTGCATTCTTTTCTGTTGCATTCATTTAACTCTGTGAAGCTGTGTTACTTTGCCTGTCTAAAACACCTGATTGGTCTAATGGCCAATCAGCTGAATGACCAATAGCAAGGCAGAGGAAAGGATAGGCGGGGCTGGCAGGCAGAGAGAATAAATTGGAGGAGAAATCTGGGAAAGTGAGATCAAGGAACAAGAGAAGAATGAGGAGAGGAAGACATTGGGGGCCAACCACCCAGCTACACAGCCAGCCATGGAGAAAGAAGTAAAGAAAGCTATACAGAAATAGAGAGAGATAAAAGCCCAGAGGCAAAAGGTAGATGGGATAATTTAAAAGAAGTTGGCTAGAAACAAGCCGAGCTAAGTCTGGGCATTCATAAGTAAGAATAAGTAACCGTGTGATTTATTTGGGGAGCTAGATGGCAGGCCCCCAAAGAGCTATGCATGAAAAAACAGCTACACCTTTTCATTTTGTTTTTAATTTATAGTTATGGTATATGCTTGCACATTAGCACGTAATTTACAATGTGTGTATTCTTACACATTCACATGTAATTTATGATGTGTGTATACTTGCGCATTCACATGTAATTTATTATGATGTATGAATGTTTGCACATTCCCATGCAGTTTATTACGATGTGTGAATGATTGCGTGTTTGCATGTAATTTATTATGATGTGTGTATCTTACACCTTCGCATGTAGTTCATTAGGGTGTGCGTAAGAGTGCACGTTCATGGTGGTCAGAGGCCAGGTCCCTGGAGCCAGTTCTCCTCCATCTTTATGTGCCCGGGATCGAACACAGGTGTTCAGGTTTGTGTGGCAAGTGCCTTTACCCACAATCCACCTCGACGTCCCCCACTGAAACAGAGGTTGCTAACCCTGTAGGCCGAGTTTTATCCCTCCGTTTTTCTTAGGTGATGTGACCGACAGATGTTTACACGCCTGTAAAAGGCTTACTGGTTATGTTGTTTCGTTACCTTTGCAGTGGTGGATAGACGTAACTCTTAATAGGCTATGTAAAATGCTTTATTCTCTGAGTAAGTTTTAACATGAAAAGTGTTTTATTTTAAATGATGAGCACAAATGTGTATCTGTGTGTGGGTATGTGCCTCTGAGTGCAGTGCCATAGGAGTTGGTGTCCCCTGGAGCTTTAGTTACAAGTAGCTTTGAGCTGCTGGACATGGGTGCTGGGAAATGAACTTGGGTTTTCCGCAAGAACAACTGTGGTCTTACCCACTGCGCCACCTCTCCAGTTCCGTCTGTATTAGCTAATAGAAATATTTTTGTAGTCATTTAGAAAGGTAGTTATTTGTTTTTTTCTCCATTTTCCCAGAAATCCTTGTGAGGGCTGGCTTATTTTGAAATAGCTGACCTGCCTGCACATTTGGGGACAGCTTTTAATACCACATGACCTACGCTCACCCCGCGTGTCGAGGACATTGCGTGTAGTTAAGTGACGATGTTATATAATCTCTGGAAATTATTTTCATTAGGGCAATTGTTGATGTGATTGGGGACAATTTATTCCGTTCTATAATGGTCTTGAGAAACACGAACAGAAAACAATACATGATAATTGAGTGAAACCATTAAGCAGAAGCTCTGGGTTTCAGTACCAGGATGAGCTGTTCAAAGCTAGCCGTCACATATTCATTTCTTCAAGCTTAAGTCCACTCCCACATGAATGAGGTATCTTCTTCTCTAGGACTGGAGCCTATGTAGAACTATTTGTGTCTTGATGCTTCCTCCCTCACTAATCGTTACTCTGAGTTCAAAGGCCCTTGAGACATTGAGCTAATTGAGAGCCATGCCTGCCCCTGAGCAGCCAGCACTTCCCAGGTAGCAGCGGAGTCAGGGGACCACTCAGGTGAGCAGGGTTTGAGGTAACAGTGAGACTGCTCCATGGAAACATGAGGGGAAGTTGGCCATGTCATGCCATGGATTCTGTCAGTGGCACGTGGCTGACTTCTCGTTTTCTTCCCGAGAAAGATTTCCTCTGCAGAATTCAAGGCAGCCACTCACTTTCTATGGGATAAGAGGAACATGACTTTCATGATGTCTCTCATGCATTAACAGTTAAATGTACTGCAAATACATTTCCATGGCTTGTCCACTGAAGTTTGCAGAAATTCATCTTATTCTATGGCAGGTTATGGAGCAGTATGCTTAAAGTGTTCATTGTGTTTGGCTTCAGTGGGGCTGATGAGTTTGTCTATAGGCTATCGAGTTAGCTTTGCCTTAGTATTTTGCAGATGGAACTAAAAGACAGCTAAAGTCACAAGCCTGTGTAATGACGGCCCATGACAAAGCTGGTTGCAAACTTTTAACAAGATCCCAGCACCTCATCTGAGAAGTGTATGATATAAAACCCTTCACTGTGGATCCTCCACTCCTGCCCTGGCAAGCACACCTCAAAGGCATCCATTAATGAAGAAACACACTGCTCCTTGTAATAAAAAAACAAAGTTTAATATGATCACTGCATTCTGTACCTCAGAGAGCTGAGACATTAGAATGGAAAGACTAACTTTAGAAAGTCGAGACAACTCTATTATCCAGCATCTTGTTGAATGAGGTTAAAGGTGTGAGCACCCAGCAAGAGACACTGCATGTCCTCTGGGGTGAAAGGTCTCTAAGCTGTGCCCTTTGGGTCATCTCTTCCAGATGATCTGCGTCCCCTCTGTCTCCTTCACCCCTCCCTCTTATTGTGGTGAGAAGTATTTGATTATAAGAATAATGCATCCAGGATGGGAGATTTCTCTGTCCAGAGAGTGCCTACTACACAGGCAAGAAGACTTGAGTTAGTTCCCTAGTAAACACACACACATACACTTGCACACCTGTGCCCACACCCATGCACACACACTCTCTCACACATGCTGGGAGTGATGGGGGAGGGAGAGGTAGAAAGATTCTTGGGGGTTTATTGACACCACACACACACACACACACACACACACAGAGAGAGAGAGAGAGAGAGAGAGAGAGAGAGAGAGAGAGAGAGAGAGAGAGTGATAGGGAGGTGGAAGTAGGAGGATTCTGGGGTTTACTGACCATCCAGTCTAGTCAACTGATGAGCTTCAGTTTCAGTGAGAGACTCTTAAATAAGCAAGGTAGAGAGGGATAGAGGAAGACATGCTGTGTCAGACTCTGAGCTCTACAAACATAAGTACGTAAATAAATAAATAAGACTAAAAATGAAAGCAAACTCTTTGGGGAAATTCAAGCAATCCAGGAAACCACAAAATAAGACAATTTTGTTATATCTAGGACTTGGAGTAGTCAGCACAGCTCCCTTCCCTCTTCCCTGGAGACTGTACTGACATTTCAGCCTCCCCCACACCTAGGCTGTCTTGAGGATGGGAGCATGCTGCTTTGGAGCCTAGCTCACTGAAACCCTTCCTCATCCTTCTCAGAACCTTTCTCTCTGATGCTGCCAGACCGGAATGGAGGACCCCACAGAGTGACCTTGGGATCCACACACTGAATGCAGAAAAACACCACAGAGTCCACAAATAGATACGGCTTCTTTGCCTTGGACCCCACAGGGTCTTTAGACTTTGGGCTCCTCTAGAGCTACCCCCAAGCCATCAGCAGCCAATGCCTTCTGTGTACCATTCTCTTAAGCACTCACCACACCAGGCATGCACTGGACCTGGAAAGCCGGGCTCCCAGGCTGGGTCTTTATATGTCAGGTTGCTTCAGGTGCAGCAGGGCCTTCCTTGCCCGACTAGATGTGTGCCTCAGCACCAACTGAGCATCTGGTATCGTGTGATGTCATGAGTGTTGCTCTTCAGAGGGAAGTTGTCTGACCTCACTTGCATGAACTTGCCTTGTGTGCTTCATATTTGTGTTTTTGTATGGTGAAATGCACTAGAATAGGAGCTGCTATAACTGTCAAGCATGGGAGCCTATATGTCCTTTGGGGAACTTAGGGGTACATCCTGTCAACCTCAAATTGTCAGAATGCTTATAGTGTTGTAGCAGAAGGCTTGTGCTGAGCAGACAGGGGCAATTTCTCTGGGAGAGCAGATCTGGGGAAACTGGCTGGAGAGGAGCGTGGTATGATGCTTTGCAAACACAAGGATGCCTGGAAAGGAGGAAGCACAATGCTGCAGACGTGGCAGGAGGATGACACCCAGCTCCTCCTGGGGCTCAGGTAGAGAGCAGCTAGACCCCTATGCTGGGAAAGCAGAGTGACTTTCCCTGCAACACCAGAAAGAAAGAAAAGCAAGGTATAAGCAGGAATACTGAGGCCACACCACCCTCACTGCTGAATCCTGTTTTGGTCTGTCATTCGAGACATGGCAACTGAGCGGAAGAGTCACATGACTGTCATGGAGAAATGCTGGTGGCATACCCGTGTTTATTGCAGCAGTATTCACAATGACTGCAGCATGGCACCAACCTAGGGATGTATCAGTGGATGAATAAACTAAGAAAACATCATGAATAGACACAGGAATAATATACACCTTAAAACGCACAGCATTCTGTCACTTGAAGCATCATGGACGACCCTGGATGATATCACGTCAGTTAAAAAAAGAACAAAAAACCAAGTGCAGACACACATACGTGTCCCACACAAGCAGAGTAGACGAGGTGCAGAGACACACATATATGTGTTGCTCATACCGAGAGCTGAAGAAGTGCAGAGACACACATACATGTCCCACACAAGCAGAGCAGAAGAGGTTCAGAGACACATATTACATGTTCCACACAAGCAGAACAGAAGAGGTTGGTTGTTATGTAGAAAACAGATTTGTAAGCTTCATTGTTCTGTAGTACTGTAGGGTGACTATAGGTAACAAGATATGGAGTTTCCAAAGAGCCGGGGGAAAGAGCGTGAATATTCCCAGCATCAGACATCATTTGTGTCTGAGTGACCAACATGCAGCTTGGCTGACTTGGCCATGACATCTTAGGAGTGCATGGCAACTATCTTCTTGCTCGTGTATGAGGTATCAATCAAGACAAATAGAAATGGGGGAGGGGCAGTCACAGATGTTGGCCTTGAGCAGGGCTGAGACTCCAGGATCATCGGGGAGAACTGGTCCTCCATGGGAAGTCACCACTAGCTGGAGTTGCAGTACTATTATTCTGTCCAAGCTGCCCTGTCTGGATGATGTGATCTGTGGATAGCGCTGATGGGCAGAGCAAAGCCCTTGACAACTTTCATGAGTCATGTGAAGACCAGGCTAGAAAGCAGGGCTAATAACTTCTCTGGGATGTTCCTGTGCATAGCCTAACAGAAGTGTCAACCTTGACTTTGGGGTATGAGCCCACAGGTGGATTCACACAGGCAGGCAGTACCCACAAGTCTCACAGAGATGAGTGCCCTATGACCTGGGGGCAAAAATAAGGCCTTGGCATGAGGGAGGTGGCACACAGAAGTAGGGAGCAAACAATGTCTTGGTGGGTATACGTGGGCTCTGCCCCTGAACACGTCCAGCCCAGTTTTCAGTGTCCTCAGGAGTGCTGGCCACAGTGAAAGTGGTGAGTGTGTGTGTGTATATGTGTGTGTGTATATGTGTGTGTGTATATGTGTGTGTGTATATGTGTGTGTCTCTCTGCCTGTGTGTGTGTTTATGTGTGTGTGTCTATGTGTGTGTGTGTAGATGTGTGTATGTCTGTGTGTGTGTGTGTATGTGTGTGTATGTCTCTGTGTATGTTGGTCTCCAAAAGGGACACAATCCAGCTGCTCAAACTGAGCCCACAGTGACCCTGGTTTCCCACCCATTACCTGTCACTGCCCTGTGAGACCTTGGGAGTCACAGGGCTGAGTCCCCAAGGACTGGCCAATCACCCTACGCTGATCACAACGGTGGATGATGGGGCTCAAGCCTAGATCAACCATTTAAGAAGTGGCTTATTCCTGATTTTCAACTTGAGATTACCCATAAGAGGTTGAGGATTAGAGATCCTAAGACCTGGACGCTGACCGGCACCAAAATGATCAGTATTTCCCACGGCCGCCTACCCGTCTCCCTGGGGTTCCACAGAGCGTGTGCTATTCTGATAACTCAGCACTTGGTTAAGGACCACGTGGATAATAACTGTTTGTCATTAGGTACTTAATCAATCCATTTTTTTTTTAATAGGCATCTGTAATCTGAAAGAAGGGACAGCATTACCTGACTCTAACTGGACCTTGGCTGGGCAAGACAGGGTGGTTGTGGTCGGGGGTACCTGTGGCTAAAACAGTGGGGTCTCCTTATGATGGGTCTCAGCAGAAGACAGGATATAGAGAAGTGCTTGTTACACGCAATGTGAGGAAAGAGGTGTGGGGTGCTGGGGTGTGCTTCCAAGCTGGGATTAGTGTGGTTGTGCACACTGCTGGGGTGTGCTTCCAAGCTGGGGTTAGTGTGGTTGTGCACACTGCTGGGGTGTGCTTACACGCTGGGATTAGTGTGGTTGTGCACACTGCTGGGGTGTGCTTCCAAGCTGGGGTTAGTGTGTTTATGCACACTGTTGAGGTGTGTTTACATGCTGGGATTAGTGTGGTTGTGCACACTGCTGGAGTGTGCTTACACGTTGGAATTAGTGTGGTTGTGCACACTACTGGGGTGTGCTTACACACTGGGGTTAGTGAGCTTGTGCACACTGCTGAGGTGTGCTTACACACTGGGGTTAGTGTGCTGTGCACACTGCTCACAGTTCAGTTTGGGTGCAATCATTCGGTCTCTGTGTTCTGGTCAGCCAAGTGGACTGCTATCAACAGAGTTTAACGGCACCCCAATCTGTGATGCCCATAAGAGATGCTGTGCTGCGGCACTGGCTATGGTCCTCCAGCAGGTGGCCCCTTCTCAGGTCACTTCCTTCACATATTCAGATCCCTGGTCCTATTTCCGCGTCTGAATGCCTGTGCTCAACTTCTGGCTCAGTCCACCCCAGTCGCACAGCTTTGAGAAGCGGTTTAGCCTCTGTGTCCCAGGATCCTCGTCCCATCACCCGTCAGAGGCCTGCTGTCAAGATCAAACATGACACCCACGTCAGACCCAAACAAGCTCAACAGGCTGGAGACTGGCTCAGCGGCTAAGGGTGCTGGCTATTCTCACAGAGGCTAGATGGGTGCCCAGGACCCGTATTGGGAGGCTAAGTGGTTGTTCCAGCTCCAGGAGATCTGACATGGTCTTCTGGTCTCCTGGTTATTTTGTGCCTGTGAGCATGCGTGTGCACACACACTAATAGACTAAACCTTTTTTTAAAAGAATGAAAGCAGCTAAGTACTTCCTAGTGTTACAGTAAAGAACTACAGCAGGGGGTTGACCGGGGTATGGATCCTGATTTGTTCCTTCCTAGCGATCTGAGTAATACTGACCAACTTCCTTTCTTTCTTTTAAAATATTTACTTTCATGTATGTGTGTGTGTGTGTGTGTGTGTTTGTGTGCACTTTCCACGTCACATGTGTAGAGGTCAGAGGCCATCCCTGGCTGCTAGCTCTGCCTTCCACCTAGTTGAGGAAGAGTCTCTGGTTTGTTTGCACTGAACTGTGCTCTCCAAGTTGCTGGCTCATCTGCTTCCTAGCGATTTTCCTTCTCCCGCCTTCCCCTAGAGGTGCTGGGTTACAGACATGTACCACTGTGTCCTGCTGTCACGTAGGTTCTAGGGATCAGAGCGTAGGTCATTGGGTTTGTACAGCAGTGTTTTACCCACTGTGGCATCTCTTGAGTCCCTTTAACCTGTCCATGCTTCCCAACCCCTCCCTCCAGCACAAAGGTAACTACATTCAGTTCAAAGGCTCTATTGAAGGATTAGTGAGAAAAATAACTGTCTGGTTGGGGAAAAATCCTAAGCGTTGTGTGCTTGTTAGTTTATTCATGTCATGTTATAAACAAGGAAACAGGTGAGTAATTTCCCTGAAGTCAGAGACACAGGCAACCAACTGTCGTGCCGAGACCACAGCAGAGCACAGCCCTGCAATACAGGGGAAATGCTCCTGCGTTCTCCAGCAGGGTTTCTTTATGGGATGGAGAGCCATTCTCACAGCCCCATCACCCCTTTAGACTGAGCCCAGCTCTTTCTGCAGAAGTTCTCACTAGAACCTCTGTGTTGTTTCTGAAATCCCTGGCTTAGGAAGCAGGCTTGCCAGTGCACTGCTGCTCAGCCCCTGTGTGTTTGCTGACAGGTGTTTTGAGAAGACACTGGGCAAGGTTGGTTCTTAGCTCACCTCAGTCTAGGTCTTCTTCATCAGCGAAGCCATGCTTGCTCCCCATAGCCCTTGTTGAAGTTTATCTTCCTTGTACCCCAAATGCCCATGAAAATGGTACACTCTTTCCTTCTTCAGCTCACTACCTAACTCAAAGGCTCTAGAGGTTTAAATAGATCCCGTCTCCCTCAGATGTTTCCCAGCCAGGTTCTGAGCTCAACTCCTGGAACTTCTCTCTTAGTCATCAAACAGCTCCTGTGATAGGGAGCCAACTGGTTTACCTGGTATGCGTGTGTGTGTGTGTGTGTGTGTGTGTGTGTGTGTGCGAGCGCGCGCGCGTGCACTAAAGGCTGCGTGGTTTCTTTCCTTTGTGTGTGGAGAGCCAGCAAAGCTGTGAAGCATCTCCATGGAAACGGGCTCTCCATCCCTCAGGCTGCTGTGATGTGAATACATAATCCTCAAGGCGGGCAGAGACTAATGAGGCAACTTAATGGAACGCACACCAGGACCTTACAGAACACAGCTCCATTCCTTCAGCCTCTAAGTAGCTACAGGCCGCTAAACGGTTTAGGGTGCTGAGTTTTACAAAGCTTCCAGAGTCCCAGTTTCAATGTTTGGACAATTTTGGGGGGTCCCCTCACAGAGTCACCAAATAGAGGTCTCCATAGTAACCTGCAATATAGTCACTTTAAAATGATAATTTCCTCCATAAAGACAAGACTCTCCAACAGTTAAGTAGCCATTTAGATGTCTGGTGTTGGCATAATGACCCTCCCCGCTCCTCCCCTCCCTTGATATTTTTCAGTTCACCTAGAAGAATCCAATGATTTCAAGAGAACTATCCCTGGTGATTTGCAATTTTCTTTTTGCCTTTTTCCTTCCTCCACCTTCTCTATATTAGGGAATTGATCTGTAGGCTCCAGTCAATGCATAGTCAACCTTTCCATACTTCCTATAAGGCTCACACAGTCTGACTCTCGCTGGTGAGAGGAGCGATCTGTGAGCCTTGCTGGACTTCAAAGGTTAGCTAGGGAGCTGTAAGTAGATAAACAGACGCGACAAATCAGTGTGAAGGTGAGCTAAGATCATCCAGTGCCGCTCTTGCCACAGGTGTGCGTGCGCCGGCGCCCTCCAAAGCTCCTCTAGGGTTACTGATGCTGGCTGCATTGGTTAGCAGCTTTCTGCAACACCTCCCACAGTGGACCAACTGGCTACTGGCCCCAGTTTGTTGTTGCTTTCGCTTTGTTTATCATTCCTTTTGTGAATCTTTCTTTCATCTTCCTGGCAGGAAATGGCAAATGCTTCTAAATTTCAATTCACTAGCCATTCTTGCCCACAAGAAGGAAAAAGAAAACCCACCGGATCAGATCACTCGAGAGACAGAATGTGTTAAGGTGTCTCTACTTGTAGAACTGGGACTGGGGTGTCCTTGTCACACAGCCCAACATTGTTCTCTAAATTGCCTCTCTAGTTTGTTAATGGGTGGCATTTAAAACACCCACCCGCGGTATTTTGAGAACGCTCAGAGATGGAAATTCCATCCAACAAATCTGAAGGGTGATGACTTTTTTAGGGACAAAGTAACTTCCCTGAGCCATTGTTCCCCTCAGATAATGAACCCTGCTGGTGGATCTGCCAGTCCCCAGGCACACCCTCCCTGCATCTTCATGCTCATTGGTTTTCATCCGAGCGGGGACTCCCGTCAGTGAAGCAAACGCTTAAAATGGCCGAGAATGGGTTCATTTTCTTAAAACAAAACCCCAAAACAACTGGTCACTAAGAGAGGCCATCTAGATGATATCAATTGAATTCTAAGTAACTTTTTTCTTCCAGAAAAATCTAAGAAAATGAACACGAAGAGATGAAGCGAGAGAGAACAGAGATTCAAAAGCTGGCGAACATTTTTAACTTCACACGGCCCAGACATAATATTGCCTCTGCTGGAGACAAAGGGCCCAAGATAGAATCAGGATTATTTTGAGAATTCATGATTGTGAGTGAAAATGAACTGTGTGGAAATGCTCCTTCCCCACAAAACTCAGCTTGCCAGAACACGGGCGGGGTCTCTCAAGAGGCCAGATCTCTCAGCCTGAGTCAGGCCTAGCTTCCCTGAGACACCCTCTGGGACAGGGAGAGAGGCAGCTGCCCATGCTGGGACTTGACGGCTGTCAATCTATGTATGATATTGCCTCCTTCATGATGTCTGTCAGGCATCCTATGTTGAACTAAATCCCATGAGGTCAAACTTCTTGTCAATTGCCCAAACTCGCCAGAGTCTGTTATTTCCTTAGTTCTTTGGATTGTATCGGGGAGATCACTCTGAAGAGCTTTCTCTGAAAAGGCACCTCTAGATTCCCAGTCATACCTGCCTCCCCCACCCCCCACATCTCATGGTGACCGACTCTCTCTCTCATTCTTAATGAATCTCCTTTTGTGAAACTTAAAGGAAGTCCCTCCTTCCTTCATCATGTTACACACGTGTGCACACACACGCACACACATGTGAGCGCACATACACAATGCATGTACACACACTATATATACCACACACACTACACATACACACAGTACACATACCACAATACACTACACACACACTACACACATACTACACATACACACGTATACCACACATACACTACATACACATGCACACACACACACCACACACACACTACACCTACCACATATACACTACACACACACGCACACACACACCACACACACACATTACACACACATGCACATGTGGACACGTACATGCACACACACCACACTACAAATACCACACACACACTACACATACCACACACACACACACACGCACACACACACACACACGTGCGCGCGCACACACACACATACACACACGCACGCACATTTTTCTGTCTAATGCTCTCCTCTCTACCTTGCAGCCCGAGGCCTTTCTCCTATTAAGCCTCATTCCTGAATGGAATTAGCTGTCAACTTTCCTTCCTTGGGTGAACTGCTACGGCTTTGCCATCTTCTATTATTGTTTTCTTCAATGTCATTGCCAGAATGTCTCTGCATAAAGGCTGGAGTTTACTTTTAAAATGTCCTCCAAAGCCTATGCGTGGTAGGCCTGGGAGGTGGTGGACCCAGGACGAGGTTCTTGAAGAGGATTGTGAGACTGTGGGATCTTGGTCTCTTTCCTTTTTGTGTCCAGGAGGTGAGTGGCTTTACTCTCCCCACTCTCTCCTGCTGTGCCCCAGTTCTCTGTCACACGCCCCCAAACAATGGGCCTGCCAGACTGAGGGCTGACATCTTCAAAACTGTGAGCCAAACTAAATAAACCTCTCACCTTCTTAAGTTGGTTCTCTCAGGTACTTTGTTATAGTAATGGGAAAGGTGCTACTGTGTGGAGAAGAAGAAGACAAAATCTATAACTATGCTCCCGTGAGGTAGCTAATCAGTTGTTAGCAGGCATGGAAGCCATCGAGGATGGACTGCCTTCATATCAGCAGCTTGTGATACCAGGAGCTGAAACTGCTGGACCTGATTCCCGCTCAGAACAACAGCACCTGCGGCCCACCTCTGGCCCCGAGTCCCGATGACATCCTGAACTGCCTGACTCTGTAAGGTGACTACCGGCTGAGGACCTCTGGTAAAGAACAGAGACGTAAATGCTTCTTTCTCTTAACTGCTGCTCCGAATGGTCCAGGCAGCCTCCCAGGAAGCAGTGTTTAGAAACCGTAAGAAGCATGCTTACAGAGGGAACTTGGCAATCCTCTCTGCCACTGTCTACTGACGCCCCCTGAGAGTACCCCCTCTTCACCTTGTTGTAAATTCTTCCTGTCTGCTATCTCTACTCTGTGTTCCATCTGAATTCCAAGGTCAGGAGGGCCAGGAAGCTGAGGGGAGGCTAGAACAAGCTTCTGGAACACTCCCTTCCTAACTGCATGTACACCAGCTCCATTGCAAAGTGCAGCCACCTTGGATTCTGCACGGTTGGGGCTGTTCTCTGCAGCTCCTTCCTGACTTCAGGTACCGGTTGCACACCAGGGGTCCCAGGTAATTTGAACACTTGGCCTTCCTTCTTTTCACAATTCTGGTTACATTCTGTTCTCATTTGATCCCCCTCAGGATGTATAGCGCAGTGATTAATTAATCTTGCCTGGATCTGGAGTCAAACGAGGCCACGCCCCTGGGCAGGTCTGTGAGGATATTTTCTGGAAAGATAAATTTCATCTAATCCAGGGTGGGTGTCATTGTCTGGGGGTGGCCCCCATGTGTTGGGGTTTATGGACAGATCTGGAGTCTGCTTGCCTATGTTTCCCCACTGGTGAGGGCATCCACCCCGCCATTGCTGCCACGGGCAGTGGGCAGTGTTGCTGCCTTCAGAACCTAGCTACGTTGGTCGTCCAGGGACCAGTGGGGACCAGTGGGGACCAGTGGGGACCAGGGCCTCTCTTTTACTTCCCCAGCACCTGACTGGGACTTCTGAGGCACCCAGGCCCACGGAATAGCAACTTACAGATCTCAGTTTCCCCACTGTGAAAACAGCCATTGACGAGCTACCGATAGTGTCACAGGAGCCAATCTGATAAAGCTCCTTCTAGTACTTATTCATCTACAGGCTCCGTTCTTCCAGGGAAACTTCAAAAGTGCAACACAGTGCTGTCCTTGGCCTTGGGCTCTCTCAAGTAAGGATTAGCAAGAAAAAAAATTCCTTACCCTCCCCTCCACCACCACCACCCCTGGCACCATCATCATTTGCTAAAAGACAAAGTTTCGCAACTATTTCCACAACACTTACTCTAGGCAGAACAAGGCATCTAGAGGTGATTTAAAGAGCCCACGAGGATGTGTATACGTTCTGTGCGTATACCACACCACGTCATATCAGAGACTTGAACTTCCAAGAAGGTTTGGGGCCTGTAGTTCCTGAAACCAGTCCTCCACTCATGCAGAGGGATGGCCAGTTACAAACTTTCGGTTTCAGGATGGAGGATGCTCACTGGTGAGTTCTGGCAGCCTGGGGCTTTCATGCCCCACTCTGTGGGGTCAGGGCTTATCTAGGTACTCAATGAACTCAGCGCTTACAATGCTTACTTACTGGGGTTCTGCTACTAGATATGAGCAAGGGAAGCAGAACCAGTGGTCCCTCAGTCAGACTCAAGCCTCCTTCCCCCTCCCTTCTTAGAGGTTCTGCTTGGTCACTGCATCCTGAAGCTACCCAGGACCATTCAGGAATTGTCTTATCAATTTCTTTCTTGTATAAGAAAGACTCTTACATGACTAAAGAAATTCCATCACTAAGGGTTTCTGTTTCTCGTGTCAGAACCCAGGAAGCCATACCAGATAGGGCACAGTTATATGATGTCACAGTCTGGGAATGATTGACAAGCCTCTGACAAACCTCATCTCTTCTGCAGAATTAGATTCATCGTGGTCAAATTTTCACCTTCTCTCTGGCGTGACCGTCAAAGGGTGTACCTTTCATCTCGTCATTTGTCTTGACTTCTGCCAAAGTGCATCAAACTACTGAGGCTCACAAGCTTTGTCCCCTTTCAAAGCTACAAGTTTAATTGCTTATTTTCTTGAATTCTGTCTCTCTGAATTCTGGTTCTACATGGAGATCGTTCCCTCGGTGTGGGTGTTTGGGCATGTTTACTGCTGGTCTGATTCTGTTTCTCTCCCCTTACCTGGAACCGATAATCGGTTTACCCAGGATCCTCTTCCCTGAAGTGAGTGGCGGTCAGACACCTCAGAGACTTCAAATGCAAAGCTCTTTCACGTCGAGGATTGCGTATTTACGGGTAAAGTGCCCAGTAGGCCAGTCCCCAGATGGGCATTCTGCCTTCAGAAGCCGTGGATTCATGGGACAGGAGGAATTTTCCAAAGTGCTTTTGTTTTACCCCAGAGTCAGAGCATCATCAGTGCCCCTGGCTGGTGATTCACAGTGAACCCTTCGGTGGCTCCACACCATTCAGCTGTCACCACCTCCTCCTCTGCTCCCCAAAGGAAACCCAGACTCATCAAGCAGTCACCCTGGATCAGAAGGTGACACTTCCCTACCAGTTATCTGCTCCTGAAGTCATGTATGCCTCCATTATCTGAGCCGGCGAGAGGTGCCGGGGAGAACCCACACGTAGGAAGTGTTATCAAGCCTGTTGTTAGGATATGATTCACAACACTTTCCAGGAGATGGAGCTAAAAAGCTGGACTGCCTGCCTCCAGGCGAACCCATCTGGGGGTTGCCCACTTGAGTGGAAGTTTGACAGGACAACCATGATGGACGAGGCACACTTGAAGTGTCTTATTAGGTGGTGTTTCAGAATGGGAAGCTGGTTTTCACAATGTGGAACGTGTACCACATGGTCTACCAACGGTCGCTCCTCCTCGTGACTGGAGAATGAGACTGTATGCAGGCAGATGATTCCTTCCCCACCTCAGGACCAGATTCTTGCCAGGATCCTAAAACCAACTTAGGAGCTCCTGTAACCTGGGATTCCAGTTTCAGGAAGGCTGTCTAGCCCTTTCTTCTAGAAGTTTCTAAATGACCATTGGTTATGAAGCTGTGTGGAAGATGGCCTGTCTAAATAAACCATGCAATTATGATCTCCCTGGCATAAAGAAATTGCCAAAAGAATGCTCAACAAGAGAAAACGTTTGTTCATCTTTGAATTAGATGGCAGAACCTGTGGCTTAGTTGGACTTACCTAGTGAGGAAGGGTCATCTGGTGGCAATTGAGATAAATTCTGTTCTCTTTCTTGAGGATAAAGAACTCAGTATTAGTCACTGAGGAGAGGGTCCACTGCCTAGACATCAGAGTCAACTCTGTGTCTGTGTGTGTGTCTGTGTGTGTGTGTGTATGTGTGTGTGTTTGCATGACCAAAAGAAGGCCAGAGTTCAACCCTGGGTGCCTTCCTCCTTGTTTTCATTCTTTGAAATAGGGTCTATCCAAACCCAGAACTTGCTGGGAGGCTGGCTGTCCAGGAAGCCCTAGGGAGATCTTTCTCTCGCTCCCCTAGGAGTTACAGGCGTATCGTCATGCTTGGCTGACATACAGGCTTTCTGTGTTGCTGCTGAGGCTCTGAACTCAGGTCCCTATGCTTGTACGACAGACACTTTGCTTCCTGAGCCATCTCCTCAGCTCCCAGTCCACCCGATTTTAACGAGCATTTGGATTGTGCTTGCGTGACAGCACAAGTCATGTGACCAGAATTGCCGTGATAGAGGGCTCCTGAGAATATGAGCATGTTGGTGAAACAGGACTTCCTAACATTTCCTAACCCCACAGAGTATCACACATTGCCCTCCACACATGAAAATGCCACCCCAGAAGGGAGAACAGGTCACCTGAAATGAAGCACATGGGTCCAGAGACAAGAATCTAGCCAAAAGAGGACAGCAGTGGATATTCTAAAACCGAGTTCAAGAACGGTCATGTGTGATATGAAGGCATTCTTTAGTGGTAAAGAGTTCAGCTTATCAGCCCATAAAAATGTTCAGTGTTAGAGATCTCGAATATGTAAGCAAACTTGAGAAGAAGACAAATAGAGGTTTGATAGCCGCAGAGGACTTTATTGCTTTGCTCTTTGGCAATGGATCGATCATCTCAGTAGAAAAATCGATATGGAACCGGCGGGAATGAACCATACTCCAGACCTAATGGGCCAAACAGAAAAGTACAGAGAATTCCATCCAAGCAGCAGAGCATGCTCTCCTCCCAGAGTGCAGAGCCTTCTCTACGTAGACCGTAGGTAGGGACACAAAGCGACTCTTAATAATTTATAGGCTTTCAATCACATGAGTCTTTTTCCAGCCACAGCAGTGAACGCGAGGGAGACTAGAAATAGGGAAAGTGGAAAACTTGTGAGTAAGTCAAACAACATCCCAGAGCAACCAATGACTCACAGACGGAACTGAAGAGACAAAATGTTTTCTATGAAAATGGAAACGAGGCGTATCAAAACTTATGGGAACGAGCTCAACTGCCTCTAAGAGGAAGGGGTACGGCAATAAATGTGAGAATTGATGGAAAAGACCTCCACATCCACACCTGGTGCCTCAGGGAGCTAGAAAAAAGAAAGCCAAACCAAGACTGAAGAACAAGAAAACGGTCACAGTTGCAACAGAAGGCGTGGAGACTATAAAACAATAGCAAGAACAATGGGGCCAAGTGTTTGTTTCCTGAAAAGATAAATAAAACAGAACAGACTTTAGGTGTCTGAAGAATAAAAGGGAAGAAGGGCTAGGAGAGCCACGAGGGACAGAAGAGTTCAGAGTGGAGCTCAGCTCAATGCTCATGAGACTCAACCATGACTGATGAAGCAGGGGCTCACGAGTGATCTGGAAGGAACCAGTGGGTTCTATAACTCTGAAGCCTAATGAGATTGATCCAGAGGAGGCAGCAGTCCTGAGATGACCAATATCATGTTAGGACAGGGAATCCATAATCAAAGACTCCCAAAGAAGAAAAGCCAGGGACCAAGCGTATCCTCTGGTGAACTCTACCAAACATTTAGGAACTATTTAATGTCCATCCTTGAACACTTCCAAAAAGTTGGAGAGGATAGAACACTTTCGAAAGAGATTTCTGTATTTATAAAAATTGTTATTTTGCAGAAAGTATTGACTTTATTTTTCTTGATATCAACAAATTACCATAACCGCTTTTCAAAGATATTTTTATTCTTTGAAAATTTCAATATTTTGATCATATTTACCCACCTGCTCTAACTCACCTCACATTTATCTCGGTGTTGACTCCTCTCTATCACAGTAGAACAGGCAGAAAGGTGGCAAGAGACAGATGCAGTGGCTGACTGCAGTTAAGTAGTGTTTTCTGGACAGGGCAGGGCAGTTGCTGGCTGAGCCCAGGAATCAAACCCCCTCCCCCCGCAGCCCCTCATCTGGGCCAGGGAATGCACGGTACAGGGTGGGCACTGACACATGGTGAGTGGAAAGGATTTCTGCTGCTTAACCTCACAGGTGGAATGCAGGTGTATTCAAAGTGCAGGCATCGCTAGTGAGAAAACGTGGCATATTAAAATGCTGACCGTAGTGGACGTTGGTCAGCAATGATTTCTTTTTTAGTATCTTATATGAGCTTCTGAAATTGCAAAGCATAACCCTTGGATCTTTGAGAGAATCCAATAAAGAATAAGCTGATGAGACTTGAGCTGAATAATCTTTCTTTTATAGAAATTTTGGGATGTGGTGTGTGTGTGAGAGAGAGAGAAAGAGAGAGAGAGAGAGAGAGAGAGAGAGAGGGAGAGAGGGAGAGAGGGAGAGAGGGAGAGGGAGGGAGGGAGGGAGAGAGAGAGGGGGTGGAGGGAGGGGATAGAGGCCAGAGGTCAATGCTGGATGCTTACTTTGGTCTCTCTCCACTTTATTTTTTAAGGCAGAGTCTCTCACTGAACCTGGAGCTCACCTTGTCCCATGGCTGTGCTGGGATGACAGGTGCCTGCCATGGCAGCTGGTGTTTACACAGGCACTGAGCATCAAACTGAGGTCCCCATGCCTCTGTGGCAACAACTGTGTGAGCAGAGACATCTCCTCAGCCCAATGATACTAATTGATAAGGGCCTTGATAATGATAACCAAAATGTGATATATGAGGAATGACAAGACTGTTTGTTTTTGAATGCCCAGTAGGGGATAATTGCCATTATATTTATTATGCCTTAACTTTTCATATATAAATAGATATTCAACATGTAACATTAGCCTTCGATACACCTATTAGCATATGCACACACATATGTACATTCAGTGTAACTACTTGTGAACACAGGTATTGCTTTGAATGAACGTGACTATTAGCTCCGACCCTGCTGGGCAGTTTTGTGACGTTCACTTGCAGACACTCAAAGAAGAGGACTGAGTGATTTACCCACAGCCTCGTGGTACCACAGCCACCACTTCCGTGTCTCTACAGACCCTCTCGGCTGTAAGGCCTCTTGGAAGAACTTCATCATCAGAGAATTTTGCTGATTACCTAGAAACTTTAATGTCTGCAATTCTGGACCTCTGAGCAGCTCTCTGAGTCCGTGTTTAAACACCAAGCTACCGCCCCTGTCCACCTGAGCCTGAGATTTAATATTTTCTGAGAAGAGCAAAATGGAATCAAACCGGAAAGACGCCCCAGCAACACAGGAGGAGGGTGCCTGCGGCATTGCTCTGTCGTGCCCTGTGCCGTCTCTCGCCAGGGGTCCTTTGTTTTCCTGGGAGTTTCATCTGTCCCAGTGCAGGAAGACTGGGCAATTTATTACCCGGGTGAAGTCAGGAAGCCCTTAGACCGGCTCAGTACACACATCTGTCACCAGGATGGAGAGCCAGGTTAGGAAGTGGGGTGAAGAGGGGTGTGCAAGGCAAGGAGAAGGCAGCAGATTATTGATGTAAGTTCCCCGGAAGGGCTGGGACTGTCCAAGTGGGCTGGACTGGATAAGAAGCCAGCACGATGGTCTTGGTTGTTATACTCTGAGTGTCTGAGACATTAAAACCAGTGTTCTTTGCTGCTCACCCTAGCCAACTCCTCACTCTCATCTGCAGGGCATCATGGGAGCCCAGCTCCTTTGAAGGTTGTGGGTGGGCAACGTCTTTGAGTGGTTGCTTAGGTATCCTGTGGCCTTGCTCAGGACCGTGAACTGGGTATGTTGATCTTATGGGCCTTGGTTTTCAGGTTCCCTCTCTGCTCACTGAGGGTATAAAAGAATGCTTTCGGCACCTCAGACTCTAGCCTCACAACCCAAGCGGGACCCGCACCACTGTGGGAGACTTCCTCTCTCTTTCTCCCTCTATCTGGCTTGGAACCTGTTGTTCTTAGAGGTTGATGCAAGGAGGGAGATGAAACTGTGGGCGGAAGGAGGGGAAGGATCCTGAGCTTGGCAGGCGGTAGGAGGGTGGAGCAGGCTCTCAGAGTCAGGTGACAGCTTGTGGGCGGAGGGAGGGGCTGGACAGGGAGATGAGCTGATGCTGGGGGTGGGGGTGGGAGGAGGGAGGGGCTGGACAGGGAGATGGGGTTGCCTGGGATGGGAAGGGGGGAGGATGGAGGGGTTGGACAGGGAGACTGGGTTGATGACAGGGTGGGTGAGGGGGAAGGGAAGAAGTGTGGGGTAAGAGTCTAAAACACATTTACTGCCTTCTTTGGGCTGCAGTAAAGGCAAGTTGGGGGTGAGTTTCTGCCCCCTCCCCCCTGTGAGCAAGGGCTCCGGCTTTGGAGAAAGGTCACTTTGCAGTTGTGTTGGAGCCCCATTAGCTTAGAGAGAAGCCAGCAGAGCTGGCGGTGTCATGGCCGGGAGATGGCGGTGGTAGACAGGGGCTCAGAACTTCTGGGAGTGGTGGTCCAGAGCATGGGCTCAGGCCACTGCCCCCTGGTTGTCAAGCTGGGCTGGCTGCTGGTGGCATGTAGCTACTTTGTCGGTGGTCTTCACTATAAAGGAAGTGAAGACTGAGCAAGGACCACGGTCCCTGTGGTCCTGAGCGATGGGGACAGATGCTGAGCGAGGTACCATGTGGGGGCTCATGACGTTGGTGCCTCTGGCACAGGGACTGATGAAAGCAGGTGAGGAGGGCAGGAGAAAACATGGATTCCCCCGAGCTGGGTCTGGGGTGAGGAAGAGCTTGAGGAAATGAATGAGTGAGGACAGGGATTGTTTTGAAAGTCAATAGGCAGGTCCTAAAAATTGCTGTTTGGGGAGGAATGCCACTCATCCCAGCTTCCGGGACAGAATGACAACCCTGCTCTAGAGCCAGCTTCCTCTGCCACCCCCTCGCCTGCTCCATGTAGCTGCCAGTCCCCAGGGCTGCGCCATCCCTGTGTTCCTGTTTGTCCTCGGACACTGCCTCTCAGTGGGCCCCAGTCTCAGGTGTGTCATAAGAAAGGAATGCTAATGGCTTAGTTGTCTCCAAAGTCAGGCGACCAAGCAGATGGCTTCCAGGAATGGCTCACGTTGGCCATTTCTGAATTAATCATGGAACAAGAAGATCATGAGAGGAAGCGTGATGGCTGCCAGTGGGGCTTGTGGGCTCGGGGAGGGCGTGGGAGTCAAGAACAAACTCCTGTCAGTCGTGTGAAAGGAAAAACAGGGGCTGCCTGCCCCCCCTTCCTCTGACCCCTGTCCTCCCCTGCCCTCCCTTCCTCTGCCCCCTGCCCTCTCCTGCCCTCCCTTTCTCTGCCCCCTGCCCTCCCTTCCTCTGTCCCCTGCCCTTCCCTGCCCTCCCTTTCTCTGCCCCCTGCCTTCCCCTGCCCTCCCTTCCTCTGCCCCTGCCCTCCCTTCCTCTGCCCCTGCCCTCCCCTGCCCTCCCTTCCTCTGCCCCTGCCCTCCCCTGCCCTCCCTTCCTCTGCCCCTGCCCTCCCCTGCCCTCCCCTGCCCTCCCTTCCTCTGCCCCTGCCCTCCCCTGCCCTGCCCTTCCTGCTTCAGTATGGACCCAGCTTTCAGGCTTTTAACCAGGAGCAACTATCTCCTCTCTCTCCCTGAAACCCTCCGTGCAAATCGAGGGATGTCTGGAGACTTTTGGCTCTCACATCTACGAGGAGGGTGATACTGGCACCTAGTGGGTTAAAAGTCAAGGATGCTGCTAGACATGCTGTCGTGGGTAAGATCACAGCAGCATCCAAATGTCAATGGGGCTCAGGTTGAGAACTCCAAAGCCTATTTTTATTTTTATTTATTGGTTTAGTATCAGAGAAAGAATGTGGGGTAGGGGCCAGAGAGTGATTTTTTTCCACCTCCTCAGCTGTTTATTAGAAGGTGAGGGTCACCATGATTCCTAAGATCCAAGAGGAAAAGTCATAAACTTGAGAAAATGAGTCTACTTGACTTCCATTTGAATGAAGACCAATAATAACTTTCAAGAATTTCAGGCACGACACCAAAATGTGCTTGTTGGTTTTGCTGTTTTGTGTATCTTGTGTGTTCCTAGCAGTGGCAATTCTGTGTGCACATGTAGAATGTGGGTACCTCTGCATGCATGTGTGTGCATGTGTCATTCAGCAAGCACCATCTATCTTGTGTTATGAGCGACGGTTTCTCACTGGAACCTGAGTTCTACTGAGCTCACTCCTTGACCGGGCTGATGACCTAAGCGCTCCGGAGACCAGAAACATAAACATACAACAATACTCTGTGCTTTGCATGTTCTTTCCGGCAATCCAGTCCTCACACCTGTGCAGCAAGCCGTGTTTAGCGACAGCCATTCCCCAGCCCAGGTGATCATAGTCTTACAGGGAGAATACAACAGTTTCTCATACTGTAGACAGGTAAGAGGCTGCCACCCCACCTCAGTTTAAGGGTGAAACTGAGATGATGTACCGTGTGGAGACCGCTCCGCTGTGATCTGGGCGCATGAACAGTGGGGTCTCCTGTCACTCTGGGGTGGCTTCCCTTAGCCTCCATTCCATATGCCCGTCGTTATACAGTTGGGGTTATAGCGGAGACAGCGGGAGCCGTGTGGGTGAGAGGAAGCCAATGTGAACCGTGCAAGGGTGTGGACTTCATGGCAAGAGTAGTGCTCCTGTTTTCAGTGGTCAGCAAATTAAGACTTGTAAGAATGCCTGCCCGCAGCAGTCAGAGGCCTCAACTGGACTAAAAGCCGTGACTATCTAGTTACCCCAGTGGGTGGAAGATTCCCATGGAGGTGAGTCCTGGGATCAGGGGAGGGTTGTCCTACCAGAAGTGGTGTTTGGTACCCTGAAAAGGATCCAGTAATCGTAAAGAGTGAGTTCCAGGTCAGGTGCATTTTAAATGATGCTGTAGCTCTCTGAGTGTGAGCCTGAGAGATGGGTGGTTGTGCTGAGGGTGGTAGTGGGAGATAGTTAAGTCCCACTGAATGGGCCCTGTGGTCACTTGAATGTAATTGGCCCCCATAGTCTCATAGGGAGTGGCACTATTAGGAGGCGTGGCTTTGCTGGAGTGGGTGCCACGTTGATGGAGGAAGTGTGTGACTGTGGGGGTGGGCTTTGATGTCTTTTGCATAAGATTCACTCAGTGTCACTGTTAGTAAACTTCCTGTTCCCTGCAAGCCAACATGCAGCCAACACCATGCCTACCTGCACACTGTCATGCTCCCTGCCATGAGGATAATGGACTGACCCTCTGAAACTGTAAGCCAGCCACCCCAATTAAATGTTTTCTTTATAAAAGTTGCTGTGGTCATGGTGCCTCTTCACAGCAATGACAACCATAACTAAGACAGTCTTAGTACAGAGCCCTGGAAGCATTTTTTTTTTTTTAAAATGGCGCAACACTTGGCTTTCTCTCGCTGGCACACTCACGCCTGCCCACTGAGCAAGAGAAGGGGCCAATCTTCCCTCATGGCTGCTGACTGCATGACAGAAACAACCCTAGACCAGTGAAACCCGTACCTACCACTGTGCAGACTTTAAATTGAACACATTAAAATCCAAACCCGCTGCATCGGCGTCTCACATCCTTCCTGCTATGGCCTACAAGCTCCTCCTCCTCCGCGTTTCAGCTAGGCCCCTCCCTAAGCTCAAGGCCCAAGAAACTACAAGTCCCCGTGCTTCCCTGCCCTGTCTTTCTTGCTGGCCACCCCCTTCTCTGGTGCACGTTAGACCCACCCTTGGGCTGCAGGCAGTCTTTCAGTTTGTCTGTTCTCCAGGCTTCTGCTGTTTCTCCCTACTTTTGTCCAACCTGCAATCTCCCCATACATGTCTTTGTAGACCCATTCTAAAACAGTAACCCACTTTAAAACCCAAGTACCACCATCTCGTTACTCAAAGGAAGAGTCAAAGCTGTTCGCATCTATTTTATGATCTGACCTCCTGTCTGCGGTCAGTGCTCCGTCCTTGGAGCCATTCTCCTGGCTCAGACCTGTTCAGCTGTGCTCTTTGTCTCCTCAGCAGCCTGCTGGGAGCCCGCTCACCCTTCAGGTGTCCTTCAGGCCTAGGAGCATGCTGGGGTCTGAAGGAGGAGCCTCGCAGGCCTGTGCCTGCCACCTGTGTCTACCTGACAGGTCACCATTGCAGCGTGGGTTCCTAGAGCTTTGGGTGTTGACTCCCCAAAGGCTATGTGTGGCGCATGAAGCCACCCGTCTCTTTGCCGTTCCCTGCCTTCACACAATGCCAGAGTTCCACCAGTTGCTCCTCTTAGGAGACATGATTAAAAACCACTTTGCTTTAATAGAGCTAATTTAACGTGTGGTGATTGTAATCGGTTCCATCTCCTCATTTCATTTGACAGGGGAAATTTTCAAATCTGAGCTGCGTTGGAGCTGGCTCTTTAATCAGGGTGGGAATTCCCTCTACTTTAAAGTACAGAGACGAGAACTCTTGAGCACCTCCAGGACGGGTCTTTGGCTCTGGAGATTGCTCTGTCTCTCCCTGGCTGGGTAGGAAGAGTTTCCAAAGCCTCTGAGAATGAGGGTTCGGGCTGCCACTCCCTACTTTCTTTCCCATGGGCACTGAGAAGCCTTTGCCCTTTCCCAGACTCTGTGTTATGATTGTGCTGTTCATGTGGGCTGCACATGCAGGGCAGAATGACCCCTACAGATGACTGTGAGGACCACCAGGGACACTGGTTGGGAAAGGAAAGGCTTGAGACACATGTGCCTGAGACAGGCTGGCAAGATGGAGGCAGAAGGAGAAGAGCAACTCTAGGCCCATCAGGATCAACGACATGCCTATCGGGAGACCTCCATTTAGCGAGGCAGCAATGCCCTTTAGATATGACGCTCTTTGGGAGGACGAGGCAAAAGCATAGTACAGGATTCTAGCAGGGACTGTACAGGGACCTCATGCAGCAGGAGGAGGTACCAGTCCAAGCCTCCAACCTGTTTCATCCTTGCAACTCCATCACCCCATACAGATCCTGGGTGCAATCCCCACATATTCCCATGAGCTCTGAAATGGGGGCCAGGAGAAACAGCAGCAGGCAGTGACCATGAGGTGGTTTACCTATACAATTTATGCAGGGACAGCCCGCACAGGCACTGGTAGTGATTTTAGAGACCCTTGGGTGTTTGCATGGCCCTAAACCTCCAGTTTGTCGTCGTGGGACCTTTCACGTTCTCCGGTGTCACCTCTGATGATGGCACAGTTTGAGTCTTTGTGTGTCTATTTATAGACCGCGTTTAGCTCCACTGGGCTCTGCCTTTCAGATCAATTTCACTCAACGGATGGGCATTAGAGTCCTGGGTACTGGAAGGGCAAACTCAGAGCCCTCACTGTGAGATTTCTGGATGCTCCTTTTTTAAATTTTTTAAAAAATATTTTATTGTTTTGTGTGCATAAGTGTTCTGGCTGCATGTATGTCTGTACACCATGTGCATGCCAGGTGCCTGTGGAGGCGCAGTGGAGGAGTTGGGTCCTCTGGAACTGGAGTTACTGATAGCTGTGAGTGGCAGCCAGGGGCTTGAAATTGAGCCTGGGTCCTCTGGAAGAGCAGTTAGTAATCATCTCTCCAGCCCCGCTCTATTCTTTTAAAATAGGGTTTCTGACAGAGTAAGCAGGAAAATGCCCATTTCATAGAAGCAGACAGAGATTGCAATGTAAAGGCTATGTAAAAAGCAGCCGTCAGAAGGTGGGAAGGAGGCAGCCAGTTATGGTCTGTGTGCTGTGCTGTTGTAGAGCCATCGACTCTCTTGCCACCTCTGCTGTTTCTCAGCGCTTCCTCTTTGCCCCTGTCTCACTGTTTCTCTTTGTGATTGAGTCTCTCTTCTGAGTTCCCCGCTGTACATTCCTGTGGTTTTGCTTTCCCTGCTCCTCCCCATCACTTCCCTTTCACGCTGTTTTTATTTTCCTCTCCTTGCTTCGAAAACGAGACATAAAATATTTTAAAGTATTGTATTTATTAAACATAGTTGCTTTTTGCTGGACGCGGTAACCTATTGATATTTTTGCTTCTCACGGCTGTGTTTTCTGAGGTGGCTGGTTGGTGGCGTGGGCTGGGAAGACGGAGGAAGGGAGGTGTGGCTTCCCGAGTCCTCAACAGCATTTTGATAGGTTGTGCTGTGAGCAGCTTTGCTGTTAGTTCTCCTCAAACACAGAGGCGATCTGGTAACCAGATGGCTTCTGCTTGGCAGTTTGCCCAGTGAAGTGTTTACCAGCTCTGAAAACGCATTTCAGAGCGCCGCGTCCTGGGTATTCGTGATTCTGTTTATGTCCCTTTTCTCCGGTGGCCACGGATGCGATGTTCCCACTCGTTTATGGAGTGGTAACTGTTCATTCTCTCCGTGGTTTACTGATTTGACGCTCCTTGCATAATGTTATTCTTATTTCCTTATCAGTGTTTTATGCAGAGTAAATATGCAGTTGTATACTTCATCATTCATGAATTTAATCTTAATACCATGTTTATTTGTGAACCCACGATTCTATTTCATGGAATCTACAAGATTATAGTCTGGTATACATCACAAAGTTGCACATCTTTCTAAGAATCAGTGAGTTGCTACATTTGCTACGTTTGGGCACAATCATGAAGTCTTTTCTTAAGCCTTTAATCTCCTTGTACTATGGACATAGCTCTGATTCCCCTCTGAAGACAGAGTAATTTAGAACAGCTGTCCCCTTTTCTCCTCTCAAGAAGTCAGAGTTCAATTTTGATCGTGTGTGAGTAGATTAAGCCAGAGAGTGTTAGACATGTGTGGTGAGGCTGAAACTTTGTTATAAAGCCTCGGCACTGCTAGATTCTCAGCTGGTACTGTTTTAGTGCTCGGAGGAACTGCCGAGCAGGGCATAGTGGCTCATGTCTGCAAGCCAAGCACTCACAGGAGTGGGAAAGGGCTGCAGAAAAAATAAAGGAAATTGGGCAAAAGGGGCGAGGAGAAGGAAGGCGAAGATAACGTATGAGTCGTTTATATTGGCCCTTAGGATTTGGAGATTAGAACTTAGCTTTTGAGCTTTGAATAGTGAAGGAGTGGCCACTCTCCATGATCTCCTTATTTGTGTCCTATTGTGAAAGGTGCGCGATTTCATGCCGGATCTGACAAGAGCACAGTTTGAGAGGCTTTTACTCCTTGTAAAGACCCAGTTTGTGGGGCCTCAAACCAAGTAGGAAATGTTCTCAACATGTGTAAAGTCACAGGTAGTCCAGGATGGAGCAGGGAGCCGGGCAGAGGATGGTGCAGAAATGAAGGAGCCAAGAGACCGTGTGCTCCTGTAACCCTTAGTTACGAGATGACATTGGCCTGAAATCAGAACTCATTTGGACTTGTTCAGAGGCTCCGGATCAGGAGTTAAAGGAAAGCAATAATGGAGGCATTCTGACATCTTATTATTCCAGTCTCTGTAGACTGGCAAGTTGGACCAATGTCTCAGCCTTATGGATGCAGCAAAACTTTTCCTGGGTAAGGCTCCGAGGCATGACAAAGCCTTCCTCTGGCTGGCGTGTGAATGTTGACAGTGTACAAAAAATGTCCACCATGGCTGTCTCCCCTCATGTTTACACCCTAGAGACTGCTCTTGTGCAGACACAAGCTAAACCTACCTCCTTGTTCAGCTGTATGCAATGATCCTACCTTCCCATTTAACCACATATAATGAACACACACACAGTGTCCAGGGTGCTGTGGCTCCTCCATCAGAGCAAGGACAGTTCACCCAGTCTCAGATTTCTGTAGCCTTGTGTCTGTCTTTACTTACTTCCCCATTGCCCCCAGTGAGGACCCAGACCATGGAAGGATGAGGCACTTTGCCTAGAGGAACCGTCAGCTTTAGCAGTCACACAATCCAAACATTAAATGAAGGCGGTTCATAGCTCTGAGGATAACGCAGAAGGGTTTGCGGTTCTATGTGGATGCTGTTTTCTGGAGCGGCACATACTTCCAAAAGAAACAATAGCCAGCTCCTTCCCTATCCCCAGGGTTTTAATATTTAAATGCAAAGAGAGGACATTGCATTTGTCATTTGAAGAGTGACTTATTGTAATTATTTTCCCTTACTTCTTCAAGATACTTTGTGGATTCCATGCATTCAGCTTAAGAGCTTAGGGCATTATGACACCGATCATTCAGAATGGAAATTACCGCAAGCTGCTTATAGTTCAAGCACTTTTATTTCGTCTGTTGGGAAACTCTGAATGACACCTGGTAGGTTTAACCATGACTCATCACCCCGGCCTCTCTATATACCACCCAGCCCACCAGATAGGCACACACAAAACTTCATCCAACCTGGGCTGAATCTCTAACAAGTCAGGATGAAATTATTGTGGATTCCCAGCCCCCAAAGCAGTAACACAAAATAAAATAAATCTATTTCCATTCTTCAACTCCACTCATGGGCAACATTTTTAGTCTGGAAACTTGATCCCAACCGAGATGGATTTTGAGGATTGTATCAAGCACACAAATGCAGTGCAGTATACTAGATCAGATGGGCCTCAGCCCTCCCCGGGAATTAAAGGTAAGTACAGGCAGACAGACAGGATTTTCTCTTTGTGTGATTTTTGCATTTCTCCATTCAAAACCAAAAGTAAATAATAAATGTCAGGTTACTCACTCATGGATTCAGTTAACTTGGCCATTGTCATTTCTTCTTTGTGCTTTTCCTGGAGAGGAGAAAAGACAGTGATAAATAGATGTGCCTGAGACTGGGAGAGAGTCGCACGCCAGCTGCAGCTACCTCGCTCTTTTCCTTTTTCCTAGGTCAGATGTAGTACAGCTCTGTGACCAGAGAGTCACTGGAAACAGGACTGTTAGGACATTAGAAACCTTTCTGTCGCTCTTGGCAGTGCGCGTTTGTCACACTGATCTTGGGTATATATATCTGGTGACGCACGACTAGTTTTCAAAACCTCGTTGACACTGGATTTTTGACAACCATATGCCAAACTTTTGCTCTCTGTTTTCCCTCATGGAACTCTCTCTCTCTCTCTCTCTCTCTCTCTCTCTCTCTCTCTCTCTCTCTCCCTCTCTCTCTCTCTTTGCATTTTTAGAGCTGATATTATTGTAGTCATTTAGTTTTCAAAAAACTAGATAGATTTTATGCATCTTCTTTTGTCTTACTTCTCGGTTCCTTTGGGACTTTTGGGTTGTCATCGTCTTTGTTTGATTGTTTTCTAACCTCATCTATTTTGAGCTGAACACATTTTGTTTCCACTGGATGCAGGTTATAACCCACTGAATCCAAGAGTCAAACTGATCCACCCACGAGACTGAATTTGTCCTAATTAAACAGACGTCAGAGCTACTGAAAAACGGCTCCTTTCTGAGAGTTCTCTCCTGTTTCTTCAGACGAACTTGGGTTTCCTCAGTTCCTGATTCGGGCAGTGATGTCGATTTTACTTCTCTCTGGACTGTGTGTCTGTTTGTGGGACTCAGACATTCTCTCCAGAAAGCATGGAAGATGGTCTAGGAAAACTGCGCTCGTAACTCCATGCTCGGACAGGAGTTACATGAGGGAATAGCTTTCAATATGTGTGTGGGCGTGTGTGTTTGTATGGGCAAGTGTGTGTTTGTAAATGTATGGGCTTGTGTGTGTGTAGATGGATGGGCATATGTGTAGATGGACATGTACGTGTGTGTATGTATGGACATGTGTGTGTATGAAGGCATATGTGTGTACATATACATGTATGTGTGTATGGGTATTGTGTGCATGGACTTGTATATGTGTGTGTGGATGTGTGTATAGGCATGTGTATGACATGTATGTGCATGTATAAGTGGATATATGTGTGCATGTATAGGCATGTGTGTATATGGACATGTGTGTGTGTGAATGGGCATATGTGTGCATGCATAGGCATGTATGTGGATGGGCATGTGTGTGTGTGGATGGACATGTGTGTGTGAGAACAGACAAGTGTGTATGTATAGGCATGTGTGTATATGGGTATATGTGCATATGTATAGGCATGTGTGTGTGGATGGATATATGTGTATGTGAACAGGCATGTGTGTATGTATATGCATGTGTGCATGGGCATATGTGTGTATGTATAGGCACGTATGTGTGTGGACATATGTGTGTATGTATATGCATGTGTGTGGGCATATGTGTGTATGTATATGCATGTGTGTGGGCATATGTGTGTATGTATAGGCATGTGTGTGTATGGTCATGTGTGTGTATGGATGGGCACGTGTGCACCCAGGTGGACATGTGGAAGTCAGAAACAACCTCAGGTATGAGCCCTCACTGTACTTGTTTGAGGTGAAGTCCCTGTGCTGCTCACACACCTGGGTTAGCTGGCCTAGGAGCCTCAGGATTCCTCTCTCTCCTTTGGAATGCTGGGATTGCCAAGTCTGATTTATGTGGGTTCTGGGAACCCAAATGCAGGTCCTCATGTTGTTGTGTAGCAAGGACTCTGCCCACTGGACCACCCCCTACTCCTCTAGCCCCACTTCTGTACCTGTGACTACTCATCAACGTGGAAAAACAACCTTATAAATCGCAGCACAACACACCTGATGCCTTAATCCATTGAGTCTCGAGCACACAACACACTTTTTCCCGTGCTAGGAAACACAGATGACATCGTCATCTAGTGGTTTCCGTGGCTTTCATCTGCGGGGCCAACCCAGAAAGTCTCCATTTAATTTATTAAATGCATTCATCCCCCATTTCATATATTCACTCATGCTCTTTTGCGTACTGCAGCTGCTTGGCTAGCACCTGAGGGGGAGCCTGCAGATGTCATAGCGCAGTCGGCTAAACCATCCCACCCTTCCTACCGCGCTGTGCCCACACAGAAAGGTGTGCTTTGATGGAGTGGCAACAGGATTCTCCAGCCACACAAGCCTGTGTTCATAACAATTAAAGTAAGGCACTGTCTTTTATTTAGGGTACCTAGCCCATCGGAGTTCATGTAGAGACTCTGAGAAATAGCATGTGTGGGCCAGTGGGGAGACTGAGTGTCCCATAGCACAGAGAAGACAATGGCCAAGAAGACCCTGTCATGGTAACACTTGCTCACACGAACATGCAGAGCGTCAGCTGCCTGGACCAGTGGGCCTCAGCAGGCTGTGACAGTTCAGCACGGACTCAGGAAGCTTCAACCTTGGCCTGCAGGAGCCTGCTCTGCCACTTAGACTTGGCTTCACTTCTAAGGCCAGCTCTTCTGCTTTGTGTCCAACCCCCCTGCTTGTTGCAGCCACACCCTTAACTTATTCCTCCTTGCTTTGCTGGCTCTGAGTTCCTTCAGACCTCATTTGCATCGCTGTCCCCTTCTTCCTGGTCTGGAGGTCAGACACCCAGCAGAACACAGAGTGTTGGCTAGTTGTATGTCAACTTGATACAGCGAGCGTCATCTGTGGGATGAAGGGACCTCAACGGGGGAAATGCCCCCACAAGATTGGCCTGTGGGCAAGCCCGTGACACATTTTCTCCTTTGATGATCGATGTGGGAGGGCCCAGCTCACCGTAGGCAGTGCCACCCCTGGTAGTCATGCATGCTATAGGAAAGCAGACTGAGCGAGCTGTGAGGGGCCATCCAGTAAGCAGTACTCACCCATGGCCCCTGCATCAGCTTCTGCCTCGACTTACTGCTCTGACTCTCTGGGTGATGGGCTACAAGCTGCAAGAGGAAATAAGCCCTTCCTTCTCCCACCCCCACAGATACAGAACCCCTAACTAAGATGCAGAAACACCAAGACTCTGGGTGTTCTGTCCTTAAACATTCCCTTCAAGTTAGCCAGTCTTCTCGTGCGTGGCTGAGTCTCTTCTCACTGCCTGCTATGTTCCAGCCTGTTTGTCTCACTGATGGGTGTACCCTGGAGTTCTCTGTAACTCTAGTGTGGTGGCCATCTTAGTCTTAAAGATACTGGATCCCAACTGTATCATCATTTTCCTCTTTCCTGTAGTTAAGGAGAAGCTCTGACATCCTGAAAGGAGGGGTCTGTAAAAAGCCTAAATTTAGCTCTCTCAGGCTGACTCATCTATAGCATAATGTACAGTGGAAATCACGACATATGTTTTGGGGTAAGGAGTTTAGTCATTCCCCTGGATGTCTTTAAACTCCTTATGGCCTTCCCTCATTATCAGAAAGTTGATGTTTGCAATTACATGGCATGTGGACCCAATAAAGCCTGCACACTCCATTCCTGGTCCCAAGTACACGCTCTCCATCCTAAGCCAAGGCTTTCCTCCATAGTAAATGGCTTCCTGGTTGTTGGATTTGCATTACTGGGAAGAGATTCTGAAATAAATCCCAGTGGAACTGGAGGATGTTCTGCTAGCAGTGATCAAGTCCAGCCGCACAGAGATGGCAGCTGGTAAAGTGAAATCCCTGGAGAGGGTGTGCCTTGCCAGCAGGGAGATTTTCAGCGACCACCCACTTCCTCTTTCTCCGGACCCCACTTATCTGGTCTTCCCAGGTCCTGTCTGCTCAGAGCTGTCTTCCCTTCCTCCACCTTCAACACTGAAGGCTGGTTTTCAATTGCACCTCGGGGAACCCTCACAAACACCAACATGACCTGGCCACCCTGTTACAGTTTGTAAACTTTCCTCCCCAGGGTCCTGATTTGAGCACCTGTTGCTCAGCTGGTCTCTCTGCTTGGGGGAGATGGTGTAACCTACTGGCTGTGAGCTTAGCTGGTGGATGTCAGGCTGGATAGGCAGGTCCCAGAGGGTGTTCAGTCCCCCAGCCTAGCTCTCTGCTTCCTGCCTGCTGTTGTGATGTAACATAACCATGCTGGGAGCTCCCTTAAGAACCAGGGACAGACCCTCTCCAGCCAAGGTGCACCCTCCTATGATGGACGGTGGTCCTGATGCCATGACCCAAAATAAGCTGTTTAGAATGTGGTCATAGTGACAAGAAACATATAGGTATTGGCTTGAAATTCTTTGTTCTAGCTAAAGATGCTGTAGGCGTTGTCTTCGGTCTGGGCTGGCTGCCCTAGCCGATCCATACTTGCATCCCTGTGTCTAATGAATCCCTGTGCCTAACTGAGGAGCTATGGACAGTTAATAGCTTCTGGGGCAGGTGGAGTTAGGTTATTGTTTTAAGATGTGGATCCTGGTAGGTCAACTACACTCCAGTGGATAGTCCCATGACCAGGAGTTTATGATGTAGGGTTAGAGGTGGGGGAAGAGCTGGGAGGTGTTAAGGGGGAGGAGCTTGAGTGACTGTGATCAAAATATATTATGCAAATTTTTCAAATAATATATATATATTTAAATATCAGAGATGAGCTAAATAAAAATATATAAAGAATAAAATAGCTGTGACTTGCTGAGCACAGACCCTGCCCGATGCCCTCTGGAGCAGACCAGACTGTGCCTTGGTCCTAAGTGATGACTGACAGCCTTTTGAGGTGAGCAGACAAGCAGCACTCTGTGTGCAAGGGACCTTCCGGTGCCATCTCCTCTTTCCGTGGGGAGCCAGGGGTCTGCGCTGGAGGACACCATCTGTCTCAGTCTCCCAGTGGAGACTTCAGGAGACTTCCAGGGCTTCAGGGGTCTTCCTTGTTCCAAGAATAGTTACACTGGTTTGCATATTAGCGTCTTGACTGCTAATGTGTCCATCGTGGGGCAGGCATCGTGAGGATGAGGAGCAAATCTGAATGAGGGAGTTTGAAAGCCTAAGAAAGAGGGGCTGCTGTCTTGGTTTGACCCCTTCTTAGCCATTTACTAAATCACTGTGGGCATTTCAGCACCTGCTGTGGAGTGGATACGCGTGGTGGGTGAATGCCCTCATCCACAGGCCCTCTGTAAGGCACACTGTGGGCAAAGACACACTGAGGAGTTAGGGCCCCCTGTGTCCCTAATCACTGCACCCGTCAGCCACTGTGACGCTGGGAGATATGGCTGCTTTCAGTCTGAGAGCAAATACTGACATTTCTAAAGAAAAATCTTTGGAGCTGACAGGATCCAAGAACGCCAATATCTCAAGGTAGACTCACCAGGGGCATGACCATGTCATTGAGCCCTACCGTATGGAAACAAAGCACCAGGATCTGACACCTGGCATCCTGATAGCTCTGAGGGCATCCTCCTGCAGTGGCACTCTAAATTCTATGAAGCAACAGAGATGTTAGAGTTAAGCAGAGGCATGATGACGTGTTTGAACCAAACATGTCACAGAAGCTGAAGGAAATCTCACCGTCTTGTTAGAACTGCATCAGACTCCCCAGCAGAGTGCTGACTCTCTGGGGTAATGAATATTTAATGTTATGTCTGATGGTATTCTCTCTGACACACCTGGAAGTCAACCAAGGCTCAGTGGTTACTGTGTGATTGTGTGTGTGTGCCTGCGTCTGCATGCATGTGTGTGTGCATGTGTGAGTGAGCATATGTATATGGGTGTATGTGAGTGTGGTGGGTGCGTTTGTGTGTGTACATGCATTCTTATGTGATATGCATGTCTGTATATGTGTATATGCATTGTGTGTGCACATGAGTATGATGTGTGTATGTATGTGCATGTGGTCTGTGTATATATGCAACTCTGTATGTGTGTAGGGGGTGTGTGCGTGTGGAAACAGAGGTGGAGGAAGGAGGTGAGGTTCATAGCATAGAGCTTTCAGAGGGTGGATGAGGCTCTCCTGCTGCTTGGGGTCCCCTCAGCCCCAGAGCAGGGGCAGCTGGAGTCACAGCCAGCATGTGGTATACACACCCCACCTGCCACCACCCTGAAGCAGGCTTTGAAGGATGAAGGAGATGCTCATTCAGCCTGATATATTTTAAACCAATCATATTTGCATCTTGGATATTTTTATCTTTCTAAACTGTGCTCACACTCACCAGAAAACTGTGATCTCCTTTTCAAATTACAAGCCCTCAAAGGAAAATTTCTGCAAGGTGAGAGGCAATAGTGCCATTCTGAAAACTCTTGTCTCCAAATGGGTATCTCTCCCAGGTTAATACAGGGCCTCAAGCTTCTCCTTTCTACAAATGTACCTGCGATGTCTTCTGGCTTCTCCCCCTTTCCTCGTCTGGCTTGAGGCCATCCAAGTCACGAGAAGACACACAGAATGAAGGACAACCTCAGGTAGGCAGCCAGCTAGGTGATGCTTGCCTGTGGCATCATTTCTGTAGCCTTGAATAACTCTTGAGAAATGCAGAAGGCTCAACCACTAAATAACTCTTGGCCTCATGCAAAACTCAAGGCAGCGGGCGGCCACCACACCAGGATGGTTTGAAGACAATGTGTATTTAGAATATAATACTATTATAATACTATGCAGTTATTTCCTGCATTGAATTAACTGCATTGAATTGAAATACTCCTTCCTGGAAGGGAGGGGTGGCTCAGACGACTCAGAAACTTAGCCTCGAGCTGAGGTGGAGTCATTGAAACTGTCACACTCAGGACAGAGGGAAAGAAGAGAGGTGGGCAAGAGCCAAGGCCAGAACCCGGGCAAGCTCCTTGGTACCCTTGATGAGCCAAGGGAAGTGGCTGGTGACATGCGTGTGATTCTCTCCTGGATGGCAAATCATCCAGGGGTTTAAAGAATGAAGCCTTTACAATCAGACAGCTGACTCTCACCGCTGCTAGACTCAGCTAAAGACCCGCTAACCTGTCGATGGGAGCGAGTTCTGTTGTGCTATTGAGCCACGGGGCGTCGATAATGATAATGTTCTCTGCATTTCGAAAGCCAGAAGGAAGCATTCCAAAAGTTTAGTGTAAAGAAATGATCGCTGTTTGGGGAGATGGATGTGTTTTCTCCGATTTAAGCATCGCGCAGTATACACACATATCAAACACCACATGGTACCGCACAAATCTATACAGTGAAGCGATTTTATATACCAGTTAAGGTCAATTTAGTTTTACAGAAACTCCAAGGTAACCTCAAAATTTCATGATTTGGGGTGAAAAAATGTGTGGGGGGAGATTTTGAAGCAGAGGAGAAGCTTTCATTGGGCAGCCTTGTACTTTTGGTAACATTGCGACATAGGAACACCCACACTGCCGCCTTTCTAAGGGCCGTGACTTACAGTTGCCCTGCCTAGTTCCCTCTGGTGTCACCACTGTGGCCTGCTGTCACCCTGAAGGACTGGGATGTTTCACTAAAGCTAACTCTGTCCAGCACTCAGGAACATGGGCGAATTTAAGGAAAGCAGAGCTCTGAGCTTGACCGAGTTTGCCTGTCCTGATGCCCAGAGCAAGTCTGTAGTGGGAACGGTGGCTTCAGAGCAACATCTCAGGGAGTTTGTCTGTTGCGTGTTGAACACATGAGATCCCACCGAGAGACACAGGTTTGGACTAAGACTTAGAAACTGCTGAACCCCATAGCTGCCAGCATCTCTCTGAGTTCCTACCCTGCAGGCATCCTCCCTGGGGACCAAACTTGAACACCATCCCAATGTGTTTGGTAAATTTCAGGTGAGTTCCTGGAATCCTCCAAGGTAGACGACTTCTTTGCACATTGATGAGTAACTCTTCCTGTCTTCTTAGATTCCAGGAAAACAAATCCCAGTGTGAGCATCATTACCTTACCCAAGCCCTACCAAGCAGTTTTCTTTATAGGAGGCTCTGAACCCGATACACAGCCCAGAGCATGCCTGGCAGTAAGGTCCCAGAAAGTCTGGGCATGCTGCTTGGAAACCACTGCCCTTTTCCCTGACAGATGCTCCTGGCTCTGAGATGCACGAGTTCTAGGTTCTCTCCCCAGATTCCCAGGACTCAGCTGTTAGTCCTGAACTGCGGGAACAACCTAGCATTTCCACTCAGTCTCATTGCCTGTGACTTATCTTGAGGGCAAGACTTGATGCCCTTTGCTTTTGTTAAGTGGAGTTGTTTACTGTAGATAACTGGTGATGGGAATTGGGTTGACGTGATGAGGCTGGGGCAATGCAACAGCAGAGTGGTCTCCTTTGGCACACAAGGAAATGCTTAGGGTACACACACCTGGCCTATAGGCTGTCCTGATTTAGGCGGTCTGCGGTCCCAAGGTGATACAGATAATGGTCACCAGAATGTACCATTTGCCTGTAGTTAGTGTTATGGTAGAAAGTCCCCTGACTGGTAGCAGGCAAATATTGGTACCCTCAGTGCTGAGCTATCTCTGCTAGTAATCCTCACTGGCAGGAAGGATTTGGAATTCCCATAGAGCTGTGGTGTGCTTATGAGAGACATTTTCCATGTTTCCCCTCAGGAACAAGTTGGCTGCATTAGTGATGGACAAGAGTTTCTCATTCATTCATTCATTCATTCATTCATTCATTCATCATTCCCTGAGGACCAACCTGCATAAGTCTGTGTTAAAGCACAAGAATTTGGAGGGTTGAGATTAACTTTCTGAGATGAGGTTGATCAGAGGGTGAAATTTAAGCCTATTTAATATTCAAGAGTCTAATTAAAGCTGCCCCAAGGGGTAGAAGACAGAGAAAGCAGTGGAGCATTGCAAGGAGTCCATCGTAAACCAGGTCACTCTAGGGCCAGTCATTTCCAGGCGGTTGGCACAGAAGCACTAGCCCTGGGGGTGGCCATAGCAGCCCTGGCCCCTGGCATCACCTAGGAATCCCAGCTGGTGCAGGAGCCGTAAGACGCAGTGCGAGAAAGATGCAGTTCCTAGACAGCTCAGGTGCATCCGTCGTCATTAAAGACACAGATCGGGAGACTGTTTTCAGAATGATACTTTGAGAAATTCTCCTTGAGCAAATACGGCTTTTACTGGAGCTGAAGATTGAGGAAAATTCGTGGGTGGAAACTGTGTCATTTTCTTGAGCTTCCTTCCGTGTGCCTTCATCTTGAACTTGCATTTAGGTAGCAGAGGCCAAGGAGGAAGGTGACCCCATCACTAAACACCCAGTCATTGGTCTCTGCGGCAGAGATCCCAGAGAAGTCGAAGGGTATCACCCTATTCTCTTTTATTACTCTGTGGCTTTCTTATTTTTTTCTATTTATGATTGATTTCCTAGTGTTAAATTAGTTTCAGCATTTGAAAAGACAAGATATAGACACCTCTCCCCATTTCTCTCACCAAAGGCAATTTTAAAATTCTTTATACTATGCTTTTAACTTACTTACCTTTTGTGTTTGTATGTGTGTGAATATTCATGGACAGCATGTATTTTCACGCATGTAGAGTCCAGGGGAAAAACTTGAGTGTCTTTCTTTGGATACCATCTACCTTATTTTGAGACATGGTCTCTCTCTAGCATTCTGAGTTCACCAAAGTGGGCCAGGCTAGCTGGTCAACAAGCTCAGGATCTACCAGTGTCTACTTATTCAGTGCTAGAAATATAAGCTTGCTTCTCCATACGTGTCTTTTTTTATTTAAAGAAAATATGAATTAATGAGGTTCAAACTCTTGTCCTGGTTCTTCTGAGGGAAACGCTTTAACGACTGAGCTAAATCTCAAAATTCTGCACATTGCTCTTTAACATACGGAGGCTCTGGAGGGAGGGTGAGGGAATTAAAGTGATCCAGACAGTGGCCTGGGACCCTGTCGGCACAGATCCTCTGTGTTTCCTCTTTGCTTTCTATGCCCAGACTGGACATTGCAGAAGCCAGTGTCTCAGAAACTTCAGAGGTACGATACAGAAGACCCCACTGTCTCCAGCCAGACGTCCGAGAAAGTAGAATGTTCAAACAGAGAATTTTTCTAATAATTTCTCTGACTCTGGTCAGAAAAGAAGGTAGTAGCACCCACACAGTCAAGGTCAGATGAGGAGTTTAGACCTCTAAACTTGCCAGAGCATGAGGAGACAGTGTGGAACCTAGGCCATGAGGAGACAGTGTGAACCCTAGGCCATGAGGAGGCAGTGTGGAGTCTGGGTTTCCATGCTTGCAGAGATTAAGGAGACCCCTGGGGGATCATGTACCCTGATCTCACAGGAAGAGGAGACTCTGCCCATCCACACTGAGGTGTTAAGTACAAGATAGAGTTGGGACATTTACCACTCCTTAACCATACTCAACTACAACCAAACTACATTCACAAAGGGTCAGTAGAGACCAAATTGAGAGTAATGATGAGACATCCTTCATGCTTCAGTGACTTGACACTGGAGGCCCAGTGACAAGTCTGACCTTGTTCCCAGCCAGGGTTGACATGGATCTGGATCTGCTGATAACCAACTGGCGCCTCTCAGTGACCAGCGGGGTGATACCCTGTTAACCCACCAGAGGGGTTTCAAAGCAGACCCATGGCAGCATGAAATTGAAATGACATACAGAACCTTACAACACTCAAAACATCTAGGTTCAACTGAAAAAGAATCACTTTTAACACCAGAGCCAGGAAGCTCAAGTTGGATAAAAAAAGGCAAATCCTGATACTGCCATAGCATACATTTTAGATGGACACGGGGCTGAAGCCATGTCATGCTCAAGACAATTATGGAAGTGATCAAACACACAATAAAAAAATTCAAACAAAAAAAGTAGTAGACCTTGGGGAAAAATTAGAGGCTGAAATAAGAACTGAATGGAAAATTTAGAGCTGAAAACTACAAAATAAAATGAAATAAAACTAAAATAAAATTCTCAGTGGATATGGTGGTCAGAAGCCAGAGCCTTGATGATAGAAGTTACCAGACTTGATTAGCGTAGAGAAAGAAAATTAAGAGTATTTATCAACACTTTAGGTCCACGTGGGGTTGAAAGAGAAGATGTACCATTGGTGACACATCATCAAGGGGAGGGGACATGGGTGGGACTGAAAGTGTTCAAAGAAATAGCATATGTAACTTTTCCTAAATTTATTTATAAAAATGCTAACCCACAGAAGCTAAGAAGCTGAGTGAATCTCAAACAAGAAAGCCCAAAGTGACTGATACAAGACACAGCATCCATGTCTGAAAACCAGACAAAACAAAAAGGGGTTGAAAGCAACTACAGAGCGATGGTGCTTATAAAGGAAAAGCCATTCAAAGGGGAGTGGATCTACAGCATGACACAGAGACCAGAAGGAAATAGGATCATTTTCAACTCTTGAAAAAAGATGGAAGGTGAGAGAGATGAAAGAGGTGTGTGTGTGTGTGTGTGTGTATGGTGTGTATGCATGTTTGAGGATGTCTGTGGTGTGTGTGTGTGTGCATATATCTGTGGTGTGTGTGTGTGTGAGAGAGAGAGGGGGAGAGAGAGAGAGAGAGACTACTTTAGAATTCTCCATTCTTTTCCAGTCTGATGGTTAATCTTGATGTACCTAGAACATTAGTAAACACAGGTCTGGGTTTGGTCACCAAGGTAATTCCAGAGAAGATTAACTGAGATGTTGGATATGTGTCTTGAATGTGGACCCTTGAGGCCAGGATGGATTAAAGAGAAAAACAGAGAGAGCACTTTCTCTCTCCCTATGTTTCTTTGAGATGGATTGAAATCACCCCCGATGCTATGAGGCAAATCAACACTTCTCCTCTTGGGTTGTGCTGCCAGGTACCTGGTACAGGGATGAGAACGTTAACTAATGTAACTAGGAAATGTATCCTCCCTCACTTAAGGGTGAACAAAGGCATACTCAGATGAAAGACAAAGAGAATTGGTCATCAGCATGCATATCCTTAAACCGTTGCCTAAAGGGAAGGGAAATGATGAAATACCTCCTCTTGAAACATCACCCAAGTATAACAGATGTGGATAGAGCCAATATGGAGACAAAGAGCTTCCTAAGTGATGTTTACTGTTGAAGAACGACTTACAGAAAGGTCGCGTTTGGTCCTTTGTGCATGTGCAGTGACATCATTAAAGGGAGGAAGGAAGGTGGATGTACAGGGCCCTATGTTTCCACACTTGTCTTGAAGTACAGGTAAGTTAGCACAGAGAGTGCCGTCATGTCCAGAGAAGCTACCAGGAGCAGAAAGACAGCAATACCTGCAAACACACTGACATTGAAGAGAAACCAAAATTGAATTCTGAAAAAAAAAAGTTTGCTGGGCAGTGGTGGTGGCACACACCTTTAATCCTAGGACTCAAGAGGCAGAGGTAGATGGATCTCTGTGAGTTCGAGGCCAGCCTGGTCTACAAGAACTAGTTCCAGGACAGGCTCCAAAACTACAGCAAAATCCTGTCTTGAAGAAGAAAGAAAGGAAGAAAGAAAGAAAGAAAGAAAGAAAGAAAGAATGTTCACGTGACCCCACAGAAATTCAGATAAAGTAGAGCAGAAAGTCACAAAAAAATGAAGTAAAAAAATTAAATGGCATATCTAGTCCTTTACCTGTTAGTAATTGTATTAAATGTAAGGGGTTTAAACATGCCAGTTTAAAATCAAAGATTAGTAACATAAATAAATGCGGGAGAATTGTCTGTATTCTGTTAATCATGTTTTAAATAAACGCTGATTGGCCAGGCAGGAGGTATAGGTGGGAAAACCAAACAGGAAGTGGAAATGATGCAAGAAGAGCAGGAGAATTCTGGGGAGGAGGAAGTTGATTCCTCCCTCTCCTGCCCAGATCACCAAAACAGCAGGATGTGATCTGCCCCACTGAAAAAGGTACTGAGCCACATGGCTACATAGATCAAAAAAATGGGTTAATCAAGATGTGAGAGTTAGTCAGTAAGAAGCCTGACCTAATGGGCCAATCAGCTTTATAACTTATAGAAGTCTTTGTGTGATTTTCTCTGGGACTAAACAGCTGGAGGGCCGGGCGTGACAGAAACACAAACAAGTAGGCCCAGCCTTCTCATGTTACATATAAATAACAAATCTATCTATAAGCTGAAAGTACAACTATTTAAATGAGATGCTTAAGTGGGTTTCATAGCTGTGTAGACTGAAAGTAAAATCCTTGAAAATTATACGCTATAAGAATATGCACAGAATGAAGCAGACAAGCTACCGACTCTCATAGAAGGTCGACCAGAGCAAACCCAAAATGAGGGGTGAAGAAAAGCCTTAGTCGAGTCAGAAGCTCTGCCAACTAAGGAAATAGAATCACAAGTGGGTGGATACAACCCAACATCAGAAGCATGGGATGTGTGGACAGAGCAGAAGCATTTAAAGTGTAACGAAAGCATCAACACATCGCTTTCAACAATCGCTGGGACCGTGAGCGAGGACATCAACCAGGACCCAGCAGCGACTCCGCAATTCTGTCACCTAGCAGGATGAAGTCAGTGTTAGCACGGTGTCCATCCAACAGCAGAATGCACTTTCAAGTGCCTGCAGAACATGTCCCAAGGCGGTCTGCAAGCAGGGATAGATAACAAACATCAGCCAACACGGAAGACTTGGAACCACACTGAGCAGACTTTTGGATCATTAACTAAAAAAGGAATTATTTCCCCTTTCTTCTATCCCCCTTAACTGTTTCATTTTGTGCTATGCCCCTTTTCTACATCCCTGACTTTGGGTGACTTCTCTTGAAGTGCTATAGGGAAGGCTTTAGAGTGGGATGTGTCTTTTCTCACCCAGAACTATAAAGAAACAAGAGGACTGGGTTTTGCATTTTCTGAAGTCTTCTTCTCTTTCCTTTTGGAGAACTTCATGACCCCCACCTTGTTTGGCTGGAACCTTACTACATAAAATCAGAGGGTGATGGGTCTGATTCTGCTTTACTGAAGATGGGCCTGCATCATGGGTGGTATTTAAACAGTTCTCCAAACCCAAATAAACACACGATTAAATGGAGCAGAAAAATAACTTTCCTTATGAGACCTGAAATCCAACAACAGACTTCCAATTCATAAGGCAGGAGTCAGGATGGCTGCATCTGCTGGGCAACCGCTCTCCCTGCGGGCCAGGCGTTGCATAAGCACGTATTCACGTGACCCTCAGTACTGCTGAGCTGAGGAACCCTAGTCTGCCAAATGTGGGGATTTTATCAAAGCCACATATTCCCCATAACAACTTCCTCTCGGACAACCCTGGGGTCTCCGATTTTTGGATCCATACATAGCGGAAAGGAAAAATGACTTCCCTCATCGTGAGCTGTGAGGTGGGCTCTTGGCCAAGCACAGCCAGGGGCCTCTGTTTCTGACAGGCAGCAGCCGTTCAGCTCCGTGTCCCCAAGGACAACAGAAGGCAGAAGGGAAAGGAGAGGGGAGAGAATCCAGGGAGCCCCAGGCAGAGGTTCCTTCCTAAGGCCCTGTGCTCCACAGGACTAGGTAGTGGCAGATGGCACTTGCATTTCCTTTGGCCATGAAGTCATGGGCAGAGGCATGGGGGCCTCGTGGACGGAGGGAACACGTCCAAACACACTTTCTGGCCACTCTCTGGGATCTCTGCACTTTGAAGCCATAGAGCTTGTCTTGAGAGCGTCACAGATGGAACTCTGCAAGCTGTTCTGGGATTGGTGTGCCTGAGGGGACAGCCAGTTCAGCCTCAGATCCCGTGGCAAGGATCCCACCCCACCCCCACCCCACCCCCTGCAGTTACCTCGCTTGCCCTCTCCCTATCCTCCCCATCGATTGCTTCTGGTCCTAAGCGCTGTGATTTTTTGTTTTAGGCAAAGCCAGCCTCTCTGTTCCCAGCTCTGTCTCCATACAGAGGAGCAAGTCAGGACTGGGGACCAGGTGTGCTTTGGAGCAGTGTTGGGAAGGGATATCTCTGTCTCAGGAGAATCACACTCAAGCACTTGCAGGGAACATGTCCTGACATCTGAAATAATTCTCAAATGTAGAGGGGGAAAGAACAAAGAGAGGGTGAGGACTGAGAGGGACACACTCTTGCTTGGTTTCCTCCAGCATGGTCCTCTGGCATGGTGGCGCCGTTCTTAGGTCAGCACTCTGGATAGGTGCAGAGTGGAGCCACCACCCACAGTGCAGAGTTTCTGCGGGCAGAGCAAAGCTATGCCTTGCGTCAAGCCACTCGCTATGGAATCATCTAATTGTAAGATACTGAGGCAAAGTCTTCTCTACTTCCTCTGGAAAAGAGGAAAATGTGTGTGTGTGTGTGTGTGTGTGTGTGTGTGTGTGTGTCCACACGTGCATGTGTGCATGTTTGTGTATGTGTTGTGTGCAAGTGTGTGTATGTATGTGTGTTGTGCATTTGTGTATGTGTGTATATGTGTGCACATGTTGTGTGTGCATGTATGTGCATGTATGAATGTCAGAGGAAAATCTCAGGTATTAGTTTTTAGGCACCTTCCATGTTTCATTTGAGACAGGGTCTCTCATTGGCCTAGAACTTTATCACACAGGGCAGGCTAACTCATGAGTTCCAGGGATTTTCCTGTCTCCATTTCCCTTCTTGCCGGTCCTGGGATTGCAGACACACACCATCATGACCAGCTTTTTGTATGGTTTTTTCGGGTTTGAACTCAGGTCCTCACACTTGTGAAGGCAAACATTCTACTGACTGAGCATCTCCCCAACACAGCTTCATTTGGATGGGACTGGGAAAGGCCTACTAATCAGGGAACTGATGAGGAAAGCAGGAAGACCTAGGTTTCAAGCAGCAGATGGGGCCTGTGAGGAAGCACTGGGTAACAAAAATGTTCAGGTACAGAAATCTATAGCAGATCCAGCTAGCCACATTCCATACACATCTGCACACCCCAGATGCAAGCTATCTGGCTCACACGCTCACTGGGACTTTTCTGTTTCTGCCTCCTCTCTCATTGTCAGAGTACCAGGGTCACAGACACAGACCACGCTGTCTGGCTTCACCTGGGTTCCAGAGACCCAAACTCAGTTCCTCACGCATATATATAAAGGAGAAGTGAAAAGTGGCAGTAATGTGAAAATATTTCTGTAACCAAGTGCGCGTGGCATGGAGTACGGGAAGCCTGCGGTAGTGATAACTGAGAGCTTTTTCCTTACAGAACAGGAGGTGCCAGGCATGTTTGAAGCAGAAGCCTCAAGTAAGGGAACCATAAGAACATTATCCAAGGAAATAAAGACCATTGCACATGGACTAGGAATAATGGAGGATTTAATCAGAGCCAGGTAGGGAAGAAGAAGGAGGGAACGTAGATGGCACAGGAAACTGAAGGAGCGGAATGTAAATACGACACAGGGCAGGGAGCGCCGTGTCTGTCTCAGCAGCAGGGTCTAAGTTCAGGACACAGCACAGTCAGTGACGGCACTGTCAGCCTACCAAGTTCACAAGCCTTCAAAGCACAGTGTATCAGAAACAGAAACAAAGTGTATAGATCAAAGCCAAAAAACTATAGCTGAGACTTGGAGGCTTAATGGAAAATGAAAAAATAGGACCAAATACAGTTTTAGGAAATTATCATTTAAAAAATTCTTCAAAGTACATTCTTAAGGTAGAAGTTACTTTTTAAAAAAAAATACGTAGGTATTTTGTTTGTTTTTTGCTTTTTCTTTTTACTGTAGGATTTTTTGTTGTTTTTCTTTTTTCTTTTGCTTGAGACAGGTTTTTACAGTCTTGATTGATTCTGAAGTTTCCATGTAGCTGAGAATGATCATAAATTCCTGAACCTCTTGTCTTCATCTTCCAAGAGCTGGGATTACAGGCATGTACCACCATGCCTGGTATTTTTGTGCATATTTCATTTTTAAGAATAAAACATGTAGTTTAAACGTTATAGTGTGTGTGTGTGTGTATAGTTTGTTTACACACATGTTTGCTTACATGTGTGTAAACAAGCGTGTGAGCATATGGACAGACCTCTGCTAAGGCACGCAAAGGCTCCCAAGAGATCTTGTTCTGGGTTATGGAGAGGCTATGGAGGCTTTCCCTGTGTATAATCTCTGAGCAAGTATTTTTTGCTTTAACTGTATCTTTATATTGCTTTCTTAAAATATATATGGCACTCCCGAGCTACGCACCAGGCACTGAGTATCTTGGGTTTTCATTGCGGGGCTTCTGCCAGCCTCCTGGCGGGATTAAGGCCTCCTGCCATCTCTCCAGTTCATGCTGGGTTTGTGTAGACCAGCAAATTGTTTTATTGATTTACTTGCGTTTGAAAATTTCTGTTTTCTAAAGAAACTTGTGGTCAACTAAAAGAAAGGTAGAAAATAAAATCTTGACTCTAAGATTCAATGGAGTGAGACCTGGAACTGTGGTGGGTGGTGGAGGGTCTTCCTTCCATCTCCCCACAGAACAGCTCTCAGTTCATCTCCTGCAACCTGGTCTCTCTGCCTTCAGACTCTCTCCTCTCTCAGATTAGATCTTTATTACCCTCGGACCACCTCAGCTGTGACAATATCCCACCATCTTAAACTCTTTCATCGGAAGAGTGCAAGACCTCACTCTCTAAGAAGATACCAAGCCTGCTTCCCTCCCTCCACATAGCAGCTGGCTTAGTTTGAGCCACGGTTCTTTCTCCCCTGGAGTACTGTAACCGGCCTCCTTGTTTCAAACCTGGGGTCTCTCGTGGCCTATTCTCTACATCATCATTGCCTAAGTCATCATTGGCTTTAAAGCACAAAAAAGATCATTTCTCCCCCTAGCTTGAATTCCGTGGGGACTTTCCAGTGTGCCTGGAGCAACTCCCTCACTGGGTGACATAAATATTCCCATAAAATCCTCTGTTCCTCTCTGCCTTCCTCTCCCTGCCCTGCCCCATCGTGGACTCCCACAGCCTCCAGATTTCCTATTTAAGCCAAGTCCAGGTTACCTCCAGGACCACTTCACTTCCCAGACAAGCTCTTCCATGTCTTCCCTGAAAGGCTTTCTGCCACATCATCCAGGTGCTGCTTAAAGCCCCTGCCCAGAGGTCCTCCCAGACAAGCTAGCTTAGTGCCCCTTCTGTCTCCTAGGCTCTTTGGACAACACCAGGAGAGATTTATTTTTTTGCTTTTCTTTCTGACCACATGCATTGATGGAGTGTGTCTGTCTTCCTGGGTTTAGATCTGAACACTTAAACTGTGTGTGTGGTGGACGGGAGGCGGCACTGAGATAGTCTTCAAATTCACCTTCATCTGGAATCTAAGGCAATAGTTCAGAAACCGCTTATGGAAGGGGCAGGCTGGTGGTGAGGATGGCCTAAGTATTTGTTATTGTTATGAAATAAGAATTCACTTCATCACCATCCCCTTGGCTCTCCACCCTAGACTGACAGCTCTGGGGCATTAACTGGCTAAGACTTCCCCAAAGAGTACCGCAGTGTGGGTGGCTTGAAGAAGACCTGTATTGCCTCACAGTCCTGAAGTCTAGAGATGCGAGCTCAGGCCGGTAGGGTTGGTTTTTCTGAGTCTTTCCCCCTTAGCTTGAAGATAGCATCCTTCCCCCAGTGTGTGTGTGTCTGTGATTCAATCCCTTACTGTCAGGACACCAGTGGTATTGGATTGATGACCTCATTTAAACTTTGTGACCTCTTTAAAGAGGATCTCCTAATGCAGACATATTCTAAGTTAGTTATAATTTCAACACGTGAACTTTGCCGTCACATGTAAGCTCATTTCTAGGCTTTCAGGAATGTGTTCTTTAGCACATTCCAGTTGTTCTGAAGCTTGGCGGTACCACCAAACCGTCTGGTGTTTTGTCACTTGTCTGTGAAGCCTGAGGCATCAGAGGTGATGATGGGGGTGTCTGGGAATACCCTTCACGAGCATCAACTGAGGGACTGCAAGCATTGGACTTTGTTCCCTTATATTTAAATGACTCTCTTACATCCCAAGAGCACACAGGGATTCACACACTTTGTCAGATGCTCAGATTTGCTTCTGGGGGACCTGGATGAGGGAGAAGAGAGCAGCTTGTATAGCATCCGGGGATGGGGCTACAGGTCAGTGTCCGTCTCCAAATGTGGCCGAAGCTTCTGTATGCCATCATAAACCATCCCACCGTCTGGACAAGCCTGTTCCCTGCCTGGTCCTGCAGTTCGATGTCCTCATGAAGCCTGGATGCAGCCTTCCTACAAGGGGTACCGATCTCACTTAGTATGTCAAGTGGCCGACAGTTGGACTTTCTCCTGTGAGTCTATAGAGGGAAACTATTTCGATTCTTCTTCTTTTATCAATAAACCTCACTCCTCACATGACTCCTTTCATCCAGGTGGTCTGCATTCCAAGATCCCCACAGAGGCCTGAGAGTCTTAAACTCTGGATGTAGTGCTTTATAAAACACACGGCACAATAACCATAACCAGTAATAAAAGCATGCAATTAATACAATATATTGTAATAAAAGTTATTTAGAATATGAGTTATTTCTAGAGTGATCTATGTGATATTTTCCGGCCTTCATTAAAATTTCAGAAAACAAAGGATAAAGAGAGACTGTGGCTCAGTACCTGAAAGAACATATGAATTTCAAGATTATCTTAAATATTCAGAGTCAGAGGGAGTGATTATTGACACACACTAAATAGTCTGTGTCTTTTGGTAGGGAGTCTTCTAATGTACCCTTTCTGATCTCTAATTGTGATCTGAACACAGAAACTGTACCCTCCTACACACCCATTCAGTCCTATCTGGGAACACCGAGAACTTAACTGTCCATGAAAATTTGTAGCTAACCGCATGTGGAAAGCTCAAATCTCAGAGACAATTATGATCCTAATTTCATCTAAAACACCGTGGGAATCCTGGAAACTGTACCTGACGCCTTCAGCATCTGTTCGTTCCTGAATGGGCTTCCACGTAAAAGGCCAGGGAACCAAGAAAGAACTGGGGCTTCTTCCTCCTGTGTGTGCTGTCCGTGGGTTGTACTAGTCCAGTGAATTTGAACAGTTTTGGAAAAGAGAATCGTTATGCCTCTAAGGTGGAAGCTGCTCAGCTTTCCCATAGACAAGCCTGGAGCTTCCATTGGAAGGAGGCAGACAGACAGACTGACTGGCGCAGGATGCCATGTGAATCCTTGGTTGCTACATCAGATCTCAGAGTTGGATTAAAGACAAGGGATGAGAACTACACAAGAAAACACAATTCTGAGGATTTGCCAGAGGCACGGAGATCCGTGGAAGATCTAGGAGGATTCTGATAGGGCAAATGTGAGAAGATGAACAGAAGACAGGGTTCATAAGAGGCTGAGACCCCTTGAGAGAGACCGAGGCTGAAGATCAGCCCAGGCAAAACAGAGGAGCTGGGCAGAACATTTTGCATGCTTTTCTCTTTGCTTTGGAAGCAATGCTTTATTTTGGACATATTCATATTTTAGATGGGAGACTCCCGACCTATTAATATGCATTCCAGAGGATTATGCCAGAACTAGTTTTTTTTTGCCTCTAAAGACACTGAGACCATGACTTCCAAGAAGTGGATGTGGCTCTTTTGTCAAATGCCATGTCTCCAACCTCCTAACCTAGATGATTTTGCCACAAGTGCCAGCTTAGGTGTCTTGCAAATATACTTTTCAGTGGTTGGGCGAGGTGTGGAGAGAGTTGTGTCTATTTTATTATTGAGCCCTGGGGGAGTTTATTCTTCTAGAAGTACATCTGGTGCTAGATATTTATGCTTTTGATGTTTCTGACTGAATTTTGCTATATTCTCACTGTGGGGTTGACATCTAAAATTGTTCTTTATGCTTAAGGAAATAATGTTATTAAATATTATTAAAATGGATTCTTACAAGTTCTTTGTGACCCGTGACAAAATGCATAATTAATCAGAATTAAACGCTAATGGGTTTATAACACAAAGACTCTGGTTCTAAAATAAAACTTAGCTGACTCTTGTGCACACTGTTCAGTTTGTGAAAGAGACAAGTTGTTCTATGGCTTTCAAAAGTCACGCTGCTTTGTATTGTCCTCCAACAGCATAGAGGTTAGCACTTCAGGGGGCTTTGTGCGGAATGGTATGTAGTGGCATTTCAACTGCATTTTAATAACTGTCTGAAGATCTGAGAGTAAAACAGTCCCACTGGTCAGCCTTACAGACCAGATTATGGTAACACACACCCTTAATCTCAGTAGCCACCCTAGTTGTCATAGAAACCGGGTGGTGCACACCTTTAATCCCAGCCCTAGAGAGGAGTATAAGACAGAGTGAGACAGCTCTCAGACACAGTCTCACTCTGAAATTCCTGGAGGCAGGGTTGCCATTTCTGTGTAAGGTTGAGGTAAGAACCAGTGGCTAGCTGTTTTACTTTTTGGATCTTTAGGATGAACCTCAATTTCTCTCTCTGAGTTTTTATTAATCATGCTTCATTTGGTGTCCATTTTTTTTTGCCACAAATTTAGGAAAATGACCTTTGCCTGCGGCTTTTTAGTCACTGGTCCAAGCCAGAGCTGGAATTGGAATTCCAGCTTCAGGAATTGGAATCTTAGTTGTGATAAAAGATAAAGTAGATGTAAATATTGTAACTGTAATTCTTGCTTAATAACTGTTTTGTTGCATGTAATCTTGCTATGTTAAAGTTAAAAACCTTCCTTTTTATTTAGACAGAAAAGAGGAGGTGATGTGGAACTCTCCTCTGAGTCCCCTCTGTGTGCTGTGATTAGCATTAATGAATAAAGAAACTGCCTTGACCTGTTGCTAGGGCAGAACTTAGGTAGGCAGGGAAGACAGAACTGAATGCTGGGAGGAAGAAGGGTGGAGTAAGAGAGAAGCCATGGATCCTCCGCCTGAGACAGACGCTGTTTAGAATCTTTGCCAGTAAGCCACTGCCACTTGGCGATATACAAATTGATAGAAGTGGGTTAAATTAATATAAGAGTTAGCCAATAAGAGAATAGAGCTAATGGGCCAAGCAGTGTTTTAATTAATACATTTTCTGTGTGATTATTTTGGTTCTGGGCTGCTGGGAGGCAGGCCCTCTTCCTACACCCCTCTATATGCTGTGAATACCACTGGTTAATAAAGAAACTGCTTTGGACCTATTGCAACATGGGAATTCCAAGAAGATAGATGTAGAGAGAGAGTGGGCAGAGTCAGGGAGAAGCCATGTAGCTGCAGAAGGAGACAGATGCCTGGGAACATTACCGGTAAACCATGAGCCTTGTGGTAAAATAAAAATAATAGAAATGGGTTAATTTGAGATTAATGTAAGAGCTAGCTAGAAATACGCTTAAGCTATTAGTCAAACAGTATTGCAATTAATATAGTTTCTATGTGATTATTTTGGGTCTGGGTGGCTGGGAAACAAACAAGCAACCTCCCACTACAATGGTGAGCTTCTGCCATATGATCAGAGTGGAGGCTGAGATGGAACAGCATGGGAAGACAGATCCAGGGGCTGGGTGGAAGGTCCATCTGACAGGGACTTGCAGAGGTCTATGTGCATGGTTACAAGCCATGTCAGAAACAATAGCTGGTTCTCATGTAGTTGTGCATCTGTCCTAGCTGTTACAGGACCCGGGAAGAAAACATTCAATTCCTGAATAGTCTTCCTTCTGAGAAACAGTAGCTCCATTCATTACTTTTTTCTCATCGTTGTGATGAAAGCACCAAAGGAGAAAAAGGTTCACTATGGCTCAGAGTTTGAGGTGCCACCTCATCATGGCTGGAAGTCAGGGCAGCAGCTGTGTGAGGCAACTGGTCACATCACACATGCACTTAAGAAGTAGACAGACAGCAATGCTGGTGTTCAGATCATTCTCACCTTTACTCAGAAAAGGGTCCCAACTCACAAGATGGTTCTGTTACCATTCATGGTGCGTCTTTGAACCTCAGTAAGCATTTTGGGAAACCCTCTCGTGGATGTGTGCAGTCAGATCCGTATTTGCTTGGTTCTCCATCCCACCATGTTGACAATCACGAGCTAGGAAGGTGGCTAAGTCAGTCAATCACCTGTCTCACAAGCATCAGGACCTGAATCCCAGTAAAAAGCCAGGTGTAGTACCCAGGGATGGCAGGATGGGCACCAGACATACATGGTTCCCAGGGCGCTGTGTGACCAGCTACTTTAGGTTGCGGCCTATGGTGAATCTGACAGTAAACACATGTCACCAAGTTCATGCATCAAGGATAGAAAGAGGGAACATTACCCCAGGGTCCCAGACTTCCTGTTTTGCTGAACCAGAAAGCCAACTTTCCTGTATCTTTATGTAGCTTTAACCAAAGCAGGAAACTTGGCTTTAGCTGGACAACAAATCCAGTTGCATTCATAGGTAACTACTGACCATTGGCCCCTGTCAGTTGCTTACTAGGTGGGAAGGAAGGGTGGGCAAGAGAAGTGTGGATCAGAAACTCTAGAGGGGAGTAAGCAGGACTGTTCAGTCTCTGGGCAATCAGAACTTCAGCTCAAGCACCTGAATCCAGGTCAAGAGAGGCCTGGAGAGCGCAGAGGGAACTGGAGAGAGCCAGGGGAAGCGCGATGGAAAAAGGAGGTTATGTGTCTGCACGTGGAGATCAGAACGTACAATGAAGACTGCTGGGTGTGTCCGGTGGAAAGTGACGGACCTATTTGCAGAGCAACCATCTAGGTTTTCTGATTCTTGCAATTAATTGTTGCTGAGCTGTTTTTGTGATCTTTGTGAGTTGTAGAGACCTGGTGGCAGCACTATTATAATTAGCAAAATTAGCAATGCAAGATGATTACATGACAGTGTAGGGGCCTGCGAATACATTCTGCCAGATCGACGTTCAAACATCTCCATGGAAGCGGCCATCCGTTCTTCCTCCAGACTATACACACCCATCCATCTTCAGCTTGCTTCGAACCCACCGTGACATCCGTATGATTTTCCTTGCTATTTAATCAACGAGTTAAATAAAATCCCCGACACACATTCATATTTCATTTGCATGAGCACTAGGGCTGGTTTTTTTTCCAGTTTTTAGAGAATCCTTTTTAACACACCCTGAGGTGTGTTTGATGTGTGCATGTGCGCGCGCACACACACACAGAAGTGTCCCAAGCAATACTGACTTCAGAGGTGAGGTTTACAAACCCACCCAGTAAGGGAACTTAGCAGTCCCTACTCCCAAGGATGATCTGTGCAGCCAGCCTGGCAGCATGGGGTGATCAGAATGAAAGCTTACTGTGGTGTGTGTGTGTGTGTGTGTGTGTGTGTGTATGTGCACGCACGTGTATGTGTGCGTATACATGTGTGCTCACTGTCTTGTCCTCTGGTGACATTCATTTTTTCCATTTGTTTGTTTTTTAATTTAGATAAGGTCTCGCCATCTTGGAACTCACTGGCTAGGCTAAGCTGGAATCTAACTGTATTTTGACAACTAGCAGCCATGCCTGGCTAGCATTTTTAGGAGTTCTGGGTACTGAACTCGGGTCCTCATGCCCACACAGCCAATGCTTCATTGGCTGAGCCATCTGCCCAATCCCTTATTTACTTGTGCCTTTATTCAGGCCAAACACAAATCATTAACCTTGCCTTTTAAGGTGATGTCAAGAGGTGTTTTCTAGGTTTTGAGGAATCACCTCTCCTTTCCATCTTACCTTCAGATAAACATTTGTTTGCAAATTAGTCATTTGTACCCCACCTGCTTCTAAAATCCACACCTGACGTGGACTCCACACAGTAAGAAAGAATGGAAGCTCGGGTAACAAACAGACCTTACCTTGCAAAGAGCAATGTCAGCTGTAGAAGCACCGAGCAGATGGTGGAAAACCATATGATTAAAAATAACAGAAGGCTGGATGGTAAATACGCTACAACAATTAGACTACCCCGGAGCTGAACAGAAGGAGGAGACCAGAGCTTGGGCGGGGGGGGGGGGGGGGGGGGGGGGGGGGGGGGGGGGGGGGATTCAAGGTCACGTACTCAAAGGTGTTAACCATCCCCCCTCACACTTTGGATTTTTGTGTCCGTTGTCTCCACAGAACTGGATGTGGTCTTACTTCACTGTGACTTAGTCTGCATCTTGGGGTGGCTGAGAAAAAAGGCGGCAACCTTGGAGGAGGTAGAAATCGCTAATTCTTTAGTCTAGGTGGAGACCTTTGGGCAGGAAAGGGGAGACAGGATTCAGATGGGAGGATCAGACTGCAAGGCCAGAATGCCTACGCCCTGGGGGTCTTTTACTCCCGCCCCGTGTCTCTCGCCTCAGCCCCACAGTGAGAGCAGGGGGACTTTGCCAGGGGTCAAGGGTCACGGGGTGGAAAAGAAAGCAACTCTTTCCTTAATGTTTCCACCTGTAATGAGAGAAGATGACCACAGACTTCGAGGTGAACTGTATGAGAACCGTGATTACAGATATTTGTGTTATTGTCTAAAATGCAACTTGTAAAAATTTAAGAAGGTGCTGTAGGATTGAATCCGGTGTGTGCTATGGGCTCTGGGGGATGTCTCCATTGGTAGAGTACTGGTTGCAGTGTGAGGGTCTCCAGCCTTTACACAGAAGCTGTGAGCAGGGGTCTGTGGCCCTTGAACTCGGCGGGGGGTGGGGGTGGGGGTGGGGGTGGGGGCAGAGTCCTGGAGCTCACTGGCTGGCCAGCTCAGCAGAAACGATGAATGTCAGGTTCAGGGAGTGGCGTTGTCTATAAGGTGGGTAGGGACTGAGGAGAACACCTCATGCCAACCTGTGGTCTCCACTGGAATGCACACACACGTGCACACACCACCCAAACATATGCTGACATCACACACACGCAGGGTGTTTTTTGTTTATAGCCACGTTAAAGTATCACTCTTTTCGCTATCTTCGGATTGCTGTTCAGAGGTTTCCAGACATGGAGGGCAGAAGGCTAGTTTTCCAGGAATGTAGGAAGCATGGCCGTGGGCCTCCAAACTCCAGAGACCCTGGTGGTCCATGTGTCCATGAGGGAAGAAGAGTTGAGCATAAGCTCATTAAGACATACAGATGGCTGCCTCTACAGCCAGGGCCAGTCTCTCGGCTCCAACTCACAAGGCTCTAAAGCTGAGTAATAATATTCTGGGCAGATTTACAATGGGCTCCCATGCCGGGCAGGGCAGAGTCCGGGTGCCGTGGGGCTGGCAGTTATAAAACAAGGCAAATGTGTTCCTGGGAACACAACATTCGTGGAAGCTATTTGTGTGGGCGATGGTTTTACCGCATGGGTCTCAAGCTGTTCGGCTGGTGTCTGGCGCATGGATTGGAAGAGGGGAATGAAGGCAGAAGGGGTGGTGGAGTTGCCTGTTGTGCGCTGGGCAAGAAAGGACAACAAGCTTTTGGGAATCTTGAGCTGCCAGTCTTGGCAGTGAGCTCTTTCTCGGGACTGTGGCTCCTGCCTGTGAAACAGTCATTTGGAGAGTTGGGGAGTTGGGATGGACCCTGTCCACTGGGGGATGTGGAGGAGTGGGCATCCCTGTCTGTGAGGAGATGCTATTGGTGAGGTATTAGGGCCACATTTCTCTGGCTCTACGTGTCCAAGGCACATCCCACACACAGACCACTCCATTCCTAAATTTAATTGCTTTAAAATTGTAATTTAATCAATCAATTATTAAGTATGTGTGCATGTGTGTGCATGTGTGTGCACATATGAGTGCATTGCTATGGCACACATGTGCAGGGCAGAGGACAACTTTCAGGAGTCTGTTTCTCTTCCCAGCATGCAGATCTGGGGATTGAACTCAGGCCGTCAGACTTGGCAGCAAGCGTTCTTACCCACTGAGCCATCTACTGAACCTCCGCTTTCCCAGAATTTAATAATGACTAAGAGTTTCGAATACCTGCTGTCTGTTAGGTACTGTTTCATGCATGAATTCACAGAGCTGATCTGGGAAGTGTCTACACAGCCTGGAATGGAAAATAAATCTCATTGTAAGTCAGCTCCTTGCTTGACTTTTCAGTATAGACTATTTATGCAGGGTGTCAGCTTCAATAGGTCTCATATGGCCTGGAGTGGTGTGAAGGAATGAGAGCCCCTGACCATCCTGTCCTCTTCCACTGCAGGACAACATGGCTGCTCTACCTTTACATTTGCTCCAAATCCATTGTCATTCACACTTCTGAATGAGGTGCCTAGGTTTGTCCTGTGTCGGCTCCCATAGGGGTGGGCTCGAGGGAGCTGTTCCTAGTGGCTGTTCCCGTAGTGGGTGGACGGCTGTGGTCTTTTAGCTTTGGTAGTGGCAGTTAAGTGGAGGACTGCATGGCTCCTGAAAGGCAGCTTGCTAGGGGCAGTAGGAGCTGGCGTGCAAAGGGTTGGCACAGTGGAAGCAAGCTGAGACAGGGTTTCCTTCAGACCCCGCAGAGACCTCAACCCTCCTACGTGGGTGTCCTGCAAGGAGTGCCTTGCTTCTGCAAGTGTGACCCATGGAGGTTTCCCTGGTCTCCCGTCAACAGGCGGGTGTGAGGCTTTGTGTGCTGACCAGATCAAAGTGCCGATGTGAAGGCAATAGCGCCAGCATTAGCTGCCATTAAACAAAGATCGCGGAAGCGGATCAGACCCGTTAAACATCTGTTTCAATTGAAGCCCAGTGTCTATCTCCTTGGATCAGGCCCAGATACCTCGCTGGCAGGAGCCCAAACCCGTCTAACCCATCCCTAGAGCTGTCTCTTGGGCTCCCGGGAACCCAGACTGCCAGGCAGAAGACTTGTCCCTCTATCTTGCTTTCAGAACAGTTAGAATAACTCGAGGATCTTCGGACAGGACGGTGGAGATGTAGTTGAAACAGTTCGAGTATTCTGTTTGTGTGTGTGTGAGAGCAAAAACAGCTCCCTGAAGACATTTAAAGTATCTTAAAATCGTTTGCGAGAATCCAAACACAGGGCATTGTAACAAATGAATTCTGTTATCATCAGATGTCCCATTTTATAAAGAAGTATGCAAAATACACGGTGATTTTTTTCCCCTGTGGTGTCATCACACCAAAGGATAATTTGACAACTGCATTGTCCCTCCTCCTGCCCACTGTCTCTGTCCTGAACTTGGCCAGCTGCTCCCAGGAGCCTTATGGCCTGAGCTGGGGCGTTCCTAGTCTGCAGCACTGACTCTGCCATGAGTTCGAATCTTCAGAAATGCCCCATCATCTCTGTCATTCCAGCTTGTTTTTTTTTTTTTTTTCATACTCAAGCTTCTTTCTCCTTTCTGGAAACTTCCTTCCCATTCACCACTACATTCCTTTTCTGTGTTTACTCCCCTTCTCGATGATGAGGGCTCCATCCACTTCTTGTCTTGTTATTGAGGGCCCCACTGACTCTCCTGGGCTGTCTGCATAGTGAGAACTTGGAAGGGGTGGAGAGACTCCTGAGTGGACAAGCGTGATTACAGCCAAAGATGGGGTGGGGGCTGGTTAAGCCCCACGTGTGAGACTGAGACAGGAGCCATAGAGGTGGCAGAGGACAGCATGGACCTAGTTATCACAGGCTGTGTGCTGTGTTCCTTTCCCTGACTCACCCGCGTTCTGCTTTGATGTAGCCATAGACTAACGCAAAAGTCTATCTTGAGTCCGGACTGGATGTTCTCTGTGGCTTGGGATCATGGGAGGCTATAAGGGCAGATGTGGACCCTGGACACCTCTCGACCTGTCCACCTGGCAGAATGTCCGGTGGAGAGCAGGCAAGAAGCAGACAAGAGCCCGGGCACATTCTCTCCTGGATACCTTCTTATGTGACTCATGGCTTTGCTTTAAATCTAGAAGAAGTTGTCCGAGAACACACATGATTTTGTGGATGGATGGGTGTCCTGACAGAATGCCGACACAGAAAGGTGGGATTGTATTATGAGCCTGATGTAACAGAGGCTCGGTATTTTGCTGTATTTCCCATTCATAAAGCAAAGCCACCTGTTTCTTCTCCTGTTTTGTGATTTTTTTTTAAAAAAAGGCAAAGCCTTTTGGAAGCCTATTAAGAAACATCAAAGTGATTCTTGGGCATTAAGCAGCTGTGAAAATGTTTTGATGGGTTTAAAATAACAAATAAGCCAGCAACATATGGATTTCATTTTTCTTACATTTAGTGTATGGATAGTTACAAAGCAAGCTAACCATGAAAATACAGTGTGGCTCTTTTCTTATTGAGGAAGGAAGCGGATTATTAAATAAGCAAATGTAGATATATTATGAAAATTAAGTTGTATGGGTCAGGAATAGGCTAAGATCTCATGAATTGGTCAATGTAGAACAAGGCAGAGCTGTAGAGAGTTCTAGGTGTTCTAAGCTCATTGACAGCAATGTGGAATTGAGAAAGAGAATGCCTCTCTGGGACAGCCCAGCCAAGACTGGAAGGATAACCCTGCTTCCATGGTGCTGAAGAAACCGAACTCTGCAGAAAACTTAAGAAAAACAGGAGAAAACCCAGAGAACTGGCCAGAGGTCTGGGCTAGGGGCAGTCACCATGTAGCTTTTGTTCATCTCACCGGGGTCAATTGGGTAATGGGGTCTCCTGGCTTTTAGAAAGAAGGTGGCAGCCCCAATGGGAGTCACACCCTCCAGTGTGGATATGATGCTGATGGTTGTGGCTTGGTGGGCTGGCGAACCTCAGATTCCAGGCTCGCTGAGCAGCTTTCTGGTCAGTTTGGTTTCCTCTATTGGTTTTCTCTGGAAGAAGGGACTTCCCAAGTTGACTCTGCCCTTGGTACACTGACATTCTGTGTCCTTAGTTCCTATGAGGTTGGATCCTGTAATCTGACCATCTCTATAAGTCCTTGGAAAAGTCTAGTTAATTCTACCAGATTCAGGTTGAGACCTCAGAACACAGCAGTGATCCTAATCACCCCATTCTGAGTTCACCCAGGACCCCGTTGTCTGGGAGATGGGAAATCGTGGCCCACAGACTCATCTGCTCTGCTGGCAGAGCCTCCAGAGGAATGGAAGCTGCCACGGTGCAGACGGAGCAAGCATGTTCTTATGACACAGTAATATTGTAATGGCTAATGGCAGTGGCTACTGCTTGCTCGTACCTGGCTTAGCTTGTGACAAACATTTCATAGGAGTCATTCCAGGAAACAGTCACAGGGAGTCTTAAATACTGACGGGGAAATCAAGACAAAATGATGTTGATAGTCTTTCTAAGACTCCATCCCTGGGGCTTCCTGGTTAAAGCCTGGCAGACAGGCGTGATGTGACTAGATCTCTTCAACCCTCCAAGTCAGTGGACTGACCACATGCAAGACCTGAGTGTCACTAATTCATAACTGCCTGAGTTATGAATGTCCATACTCTCAAAAAGTTTCCATTAGTAATTCACTTTAGGGACTTGAGGGATGACCCACTGGTAAAGTATTTGCCACACAAGTGTGAGAGGATCTGAGTTTGGATCCCCAGAATGCACATAAAGTGAGATGCACAGTGTTCATCTGTAATCTCAGGGCTTCTATAGCGAGAAGGGAGGCAAAGTCAGGGGCATCCCTGTGCACCACCTAGCCTGGTGTGCGCAGTGGATGTCAGCAAGAGGCCACGGAGGGAGGGCGACAATGGTGGTTGTCCTCTGTCCTCAACAAGTGCACCATGGCATGGCGTGTGCATGCTGGCACTCACAAACATGAACACCCCCACACAAATATGAAAATATAAAAAGAGAGAAAAGGATTCACTCTCTAGGGACCAGAGAGAGAGGAGATAGTCAAGTCACCCGCTCCGCTCCTTCTCCGTCTCTCCTCAAACTCTAGCATCTTTGCTGTCCTGCCTCTTAGACAAACACTGCTTCTTTCTGTGAGAGCTGCTACAGCGGGAGGCGGTCTCACCCACCTTGTCCCTCAGCCCAGCTCTGTGCTCCTCAGACTGACATCTGCCCACTCTTCTACTTCACCCTAGAATGAAAATCTTAGCTCCCAGGCTTCTGTCAGCATCTCTGCTCATGTTGACAGCAATCTTCCTGGTAGATGCTCCACCCTTGCCTCTCTCTCTGCCTGGTAGATGCTCCACCCTTGCCTCTCTCTCTGCCTGGTAGATGCATCCACCCTTGCCTCTCTCTCTGCCTGGTAGATGCATCCATCCTTGCCTCTCTCTCTGCCTGGTAGATGTATCCATCCTTGCCTCTCTCTCTTCCTGGTAGATGCTCCATCCTTGCCTCTCTCTCTTCCTGGTAGATGGTCCGTCCTTGCCTCTCTCTCTGCCTGATAGATGCTCCATCCTTGCTTTTCTCTCTTCCTGGTAGATGTTCCATCCTTACTTCTCTCTCTGCCTGGTAGATGTTCCGTCCTTGCTTCTCTCTCCGCCTGGTAGATGTTCCATCCTTGCTTCTCTCTCCGCCTAGTAGATGTTCCGTCCTTGCTTCTCTCTCTTCTTGGTAGATGTTCCGTCGTTGCTTCTCTCTCCGCCTGGTAGATGCCCCATCCTTGCTTTTCTCTCTTTCTGGTAGATGTTCCGTCCTTGTCTCTCTCTCTTCCTTTTTCACTGTCTTCAGCTCATCATGATCAGGGCTTTGTCCCTGGCCTCCCTGCCCAGCTGCCCTTGGTCCAGTCTAGACCCCACTGACTCCCTGCTCAGTGGAAACCATCACCAGAAAAAGAGTCATTTTCTGCTCACTGCCAGTAGGCAGGCGCACACTCCCCACTCCGTCCCCAAATGTTGCCAAACCCCCATCTTGTGTAGCTTTCAGGGGCCTCTCAGTCCATAATTTATTGTTTTTTGATTACTAAATAATTCAGAGCTCTCATAGTGTCATTGGTGACTCATTTGTTACAAGGTAATTAGTAAGTCTGACTGCATATTTAGCTTTGAAATAATGAAAAACCAACAGGGGTGGCTGATGGTATTAACTAGCGTTTGACAGTCTCAGATTTGGCTGTGCAATTTGTAGGGCTCAGTGCAAAGGAAAAATGCAGGGGCACTTGTTGAAAAGATGACTCAGGTAGGTCCTGGGAAACTGTGCTGGCTACACACTGGTGACAACTGGGGCTAACTCTAAGGTTCATGGGTCACATAAAGGGACTCACTGTCACCTCTCCCAAATGCTTCGAGAGATATACCCCTGTTATTTCCATCTTTATAGATGAGCAAGCCGATGTTTCAAGATGAAATCTCTTGTCTGGATCCCCTAACTAATACAGTGCAGGCATGGCAGCCCCAGAGGAACTATGCTCACTGACCTGGATTTTAATATTCTTGTCAACTATTCATTTCCTTTACAAATAACATTATCATACTTACAATTACATGATATTCTTGAAACAGTGTCTCTTTATACATCCCAGAAATTCATTAAATAGCTCAGGCTGCAAACGCCTGATCCTCCTGCCTCAGTGTCCTGTGCACTGGGATTACAGGCACGCACCACCATACCTAAGTTAATTAACATTCATCTCTGTACCAAGATGTGGACGAGTCATAAGGTGCAGTTTCACCACCATCACAGACCAAGCTACTTCAGCCACATGTGCTCCCTGCCACAGAACCAGGAGCCCAAGTAAACATCGCCCATAGATGCTTCTGTCAAGTACTTTGTCATGGAAGTGAGAAAAACAGTAGATTGGAGGGTTGTTTTTGGGTTATGAATCTGTATCTACATGTGTCTTCATGTGTATACTTAAGTGCGTATATGTGTATGTGTTCATTATTATTAACCCATGCTATCCATCAACTGATCAATCCACCAACCAATCTCTCAATCACCATTGATGATTGATTACCTATGGATAGATACCTATTATCTATGAATAGACCTGTCTAACTATCTGTAATGTGTATTTTGTTTATAACATATGTTTAGATAAAACCAGGATGTCTATGCATTAACACTATAGTGTTATAAGCTATTTCTTTGTGCTTTGCCCTAGTATAAATGGTGCTAATTACCCTCTGATACCTCAATAAATGTTAATTCCTGTGCACTTGCCAGAAGTCCAGATACTTCATTTGTTGGACATGTTGGAAAGATAAAGCGCAAGCTGGAGAACACAATTAGAGGAAAAGCCATGGACCATGAGTGTTCTCAAAGAAGGCCACAGTGACTTAACTCTGAAAATGTGCTCTGGAGGAGCCACGGGCAAAGGGTTTCCTTGGGGGTTGAGGCTCTTCCTGGGGAAGCCTGTTCAATGTGCTGTCAGTGGGCATTGCAGACACAGTGTTGGGCACTGAACTCTGCAGACTCCAGGGAAGCATAGCCACACGTCAAAATGCCACCTTCAAAATAAGTCGTCTTTGAGGATAATTGAATTATTCCTGGGCATAGAGTTATAATGTCATATCCTAGTGTGATTATTGCCTCATTTATGGAATAATTTTTAGAAGAATTTCCTTCTCTAGGGAGGAGCTGAGCTAATAAGCATGGCTTATAAATATGCCCATTTTCAACCTCTTTTCCTTAAACCGTGATTTGAAATTCCAAGCAAATAGCTGTGAGGATTTAAAATGATTTATTTATCAGTGTTTTGAGCTAGGCCAGAAGTTAGATGACCTGAAGGCAGTGATCACTTTTGTAGACGTTGCTGTGGGTTGTCACTTGACCTCTGACCCATAGCCAGTCTAGTGGCCTGGGAAGAAGCAGACTCAGGTGACAGACAGCCTTGGCAGCAGGCCTGGCGTTAAACAGCAGGAAGCCTGTTTGTTTCTCGGGTGTTTGTGTTTGTTCAGCTGAGATTCTGTTATAACACCCAGGGCTCTAATAAACTCTGTCCACCAGTGATTTGAAGAGGAAGGGAAGACGGTAGAAATGGTGGAGAGGAACGGGGATGGCAAAGGAGACAGAAGTAGCTGCCAAGAGGGTCAGCTTCAGGTTCTGGGGATGAAGACGTGGTCCTCTGTTACGTTCCTCGTGCCCCTACTTGGCATGTTGCGCACTTCAGTGTACGTTGCTGAGCTGTGAGCCTCCTGAAGGCGGGGCTGTGCACTGGTCGTTTTTATGCCTGCATATTCCCCTTCAGTATGGTTTGCAGTACCCGAGAAGGCAAAAGAATGTTGTCTTTTACAAGTCACTCAAAAACCTCTGATTGGGCTATGTGCAGCCAAGAAAAAGATCTGAGTATGGAGGGCTGGAAGCACAGAGGAGCGAGGCGCCGAATGTGTCCTCGGCTTGCTTCCCATCTATTGGGCACAGCGAGTTTGACCCGGCTCTGCAGAACATGCCCACCAGTCAGGGTACTAGCCACTGCTGAATCTGAGGACTTGGGAAGGAAGTGAGAAACAGTTTTGGAGCCAAGTTGGGATGTGTTATTGAACTTGAGACAGCACCCAAGTCTCCTGTGACTCCCTGGTAATGACCTATGTGATTCCGTGCTCTTTCTCCTGGCTTCCTGGGACTGAGGCAGCAGCTGAGTGGGCACCTTGCCAAGGAATCAGCTGTGACAAATATGGGCTGCTGTGGACTCTGTCACTTGTGAGCTAAAGCTGCAATCTGCCTGGGTTCACCTGAGGTCAGTGGCAGACACGAGGGGAGGCCTATTGCCCCACATAACACATAACGTTTCCCTTCTCCCTGAGGACGCCTGGGGTGGTTCGATGCTTTAGAATTATAAATAGTTTGACCAGGCAGAGTTTGACGCCAATGCCTACAGAGGTGGACAACTTCAGTGTCTGCCTAACAACCAAGTGTATGTGAGTGTGTGGTGTGCTTATGCTTGTGTGTGTGTGTGTGTGTGTGTGTGTGTGTGAGAGAGAGAGAGAGAGAGAGAGAGAGAGAGAGAGAGAGTGTGTGTGTGTGTGTGTGTGTGTGTGTGTTGGGGGTTTGTGGTTGGGTTAGAAGAGTGATGGGCAGGTAAAGGGAGTGTTCAAAAAGCAGTAGAACTCTCCCAAGCCTGGATCTGAAGAGGTTTGGTGTTATTTGAAGAACCCAGAGTGGGAACAGAATCCTTTGGTCTGCTGACACCCTATTTCTCATTTCAAACAGGAAAATGAGTTAGCAAGGACACGGAGAGATGCAGTTGAGGCCACCATTGCCATTTTCCTCTGGAGGCTCAAGAAGTGTGTACTGAGCCCTTTCCCTGTAGTAGGAGCTGAAGCTGGTACTCTCACCCTCTTTAGATGAGATTCTGTCCCTGTCCTCAGGAGCTGTTGGCTTAGAGGGAAGACTGAGCAGAAAGTGGAGTCTACGGAGAAAGCACAGTTTCTGTGTGAAGAACATGAGGCCGATGTGGTGATCTGGAGACCGCCCAGGGCTGGACAGCGGGGCATGGGTGGTATGGTCCTGATGTAGAGAAAGAACGGCATCCTTGTCTTGTGGGTCCCTGGGATGGAGCTGCACAAACAGTGTACTCTCCATGAGGACCAGAGGAGGAAGCTGTTCCTCACAGTGTCAGAGGCTGGGAAGTCCCAGGCCAGGCTCTGACAGGGCTTAGCTTCTGGAGAAAGTCACCTTCTCCCTGTGTTTTCACATGGCCTTGGTATGTGCATGGGAAAATTCTTTTTATGTGGTTACCAATCCCAGCATGATTGCCTTAGAGTTTGGAGCATAGAGTTTGGAGATGCCCTTGTGACCTACCCCCGACCCCAATTGCCTGCCAAAGCTCACATCTCTCAGTGCTCCCCAACACTGGGGTAAAGGCTTCGGCGTGTGACCTCTGAGTGGAGGGATGACTGGGATATGTGGGGCAGGGTCTGTAAGTCACAGGGCAGCTGAGCCAGGCCTGCCTTCTGGAGACGGAAGCAAGGCTACAACAAGCAAGAGGATGAGCAACGTGCTCCCAATGAAGCTTCCCTGGGAGGCACCGAGCACCATGGCTTGGGAGCATCCAGGAGAGCAGAGGTCTTTCCCCTCTAGTGTATGGAGGTGTAAGGGTTCCTATAGACACCGCCAGGCCTGTTCCTCGAAGATGCTGTCTGGGTGCGCTGCAGAGGTGGGCTCTTCTGTGTGTACAGAGTGGCTTCTCTATCCAGTTTCCCATGGTGGGTCCAGGAGGGGGCTACTGCCTTGGGTGGAGAGACGAGCCTCTTGGTGCTCAGGGTACACGGGGCAGTCTACTATCAGTATCTGGGTGACAGAAGTGTCGTGGAGCAGTCTGCTCTATCAAGGTTGACTTGACTAAGCCCCATGCACCGAGGACGGGGAAAGCTGGGGCACACGAGCATATGTGTCGCATGGAGGGGATTTAGGGTGCTCTTTAATTCTCCTGTCCTCATGGTGACACTAGGTGAATGCTAAATGCCCCCTCTGCTTTCTTCCAGGAAAGGATAGCCCAGACAAGCAGAGCTCGAAGAGACAAGCTCCAGCCTCCTGGGGTGGGGTGGGCGCAGATGTGTGGAGGGCTCAACTCAAAGGCATGCCCAACAATTCCAAGATGGATCACAGTGACTCCAGTCCTGTCCATGAAGGACTTTCAGAATTTGTGGGCTGCCTCCCTGCACAGAGAAACAACTCTTTCTTGGTCCCAGGGCCCCTATATATGCACATGTACTCATAGGTAAAAGTTCCTGTTCCTTGCACCTGTCTTACTTAAGGAAGTTTCTAGCAGTATAGAAGTATAGAGCCAGCAGAGGTGCAGGCATCCACCTCACTATTGCCCATGACCCAGCCCCAACCTGAGCTCCTTCATCACCCTCCTCTCCTGAGCTCCTTCCTCAGTACTAGCTCAGATGTCCTGTCGGTCTTTGTCCCATCTCTAATCTACGGTGTACTGCAGTAGCAGTCTGAAGGGGTTTGATTGCCCACTGCTGTCCCAAGTTGCTCCCCACTCAAAAATTTTCATGACTTCCCGCACACCAGGAGTGAACCCCCAACTTCACCAGCATTCAGGATTCCACACTGTACCTGCTCCACTCACCTTCTGTGGTCAGAATACCTTCTTGGCCTCACTCCCAGGCCTCAGGTGGTTTGGAGTGAGGCCAGGCACTGGGCTGAGCCTGGGAGCCCAAGACTTCAGGAACACTGTGCTTAAACAGGGGAGCTACTCTTTGCATTTCTCTGACTGAATACCTGCCAGGGAGCAGGATTTACTCTGGATTACAGTGCAGAGAGTACAGTCCATCATGGAGAAGGAATCATGGCTGCTGAGTAGCTGGGCCTGTTTGTGGTGGCTCTTTCCTGTCCGCCATGCTTCCTCAGCCCCAGAGACCAACATGCCAGGATCTGGTTCCCTAGCCCATCCCTCCTCATCCCACCTGCCCACGTCAGTTTCTTTGTACCTGGAGAAAGGATGAATGAGAGTTTGTTTAGAGTTTGGAGATGCTTCCTGGAAAAGGTCTTTGGCACAGTATACTACGGGAGTCCTACATCCCGGCTGAGCAGAGGGAAGGGCCATCACCATCCTCGCTCTGTACCAAACATTGCCTAGATGACACTCCTGGTAGGAAGAGTCTGAAAGTGGTCCCCAAGATTTGTGCTGCTTGCTGGACACACACACATTCTCTTGGCTGCTCAGACACTGAACTGGACAACTCTGTGAAGGGTAATCTGCAGATGTCAGTGGGAATATTAGCTGACTTGAAGGGGAAATGAGGCCATGAGTGGGGTGAAGCTACTCACACCAGCACTAAGATATCATGGTGTCCTCCTTGTAAGAGACAATTGAAGCTTGGAAAGGTTCAGTAAGGTCCTGTGGAATGATGCACATGACAAGAAAAAGAGGCACCTAAGGAGCGGAACATAGTTCCTGGATGGTAGACCAGAGAATGGGAAGCTCAGTTATACATCCTGAAGGAACCGAGTTGCCAAGGACAACAAGCCTTTTCAATAGGACTTGAAACAAATGCAGCTCTTGGGTAACAGTCTTGTAAGAGTCCCTTTAGGCTTGGACTTCTGGTCTCCAGAGGTCAAGAGAGGATAGGTGGGTAGCCCTGGAGGGTGCTGGGTCTGTTATGCAGCAAGAGCTGAGCATTGCAAGCCCTCACCTGCCATGCCAGCCTCTGCTCTCCTTTATGACCTCCACATTCTACTACCACCAGGCTGGTTTGTGAACGGCACTAACGCCTTCTGGTGGGGTCGTCCACCCGGCCACAGGTGGGGACATGACAGGCATAGGTTTGTGGTGAGTCAGGCATCTCCCTGAGCAGAAAGGGTTGGAAGCAGGAAAGTTGATGCCAAACGTAAAGTTTCTCTTTGATACCTTCTGACCAAATTCCTTATCAATTGACTGTGTGTGTATGTGTGTGTGTGAGTGTGTGCACAGATATATCTTCATCAGCAGACTCCCCTGTTATTATACCTCTGTACCAGAACTGAACTGGGTCACTTTTTTGAGACAATGTCTCACTATATAGCCATGGCTGGCCTGTAACTGACTTGTAGCTCAGGCTGGTCTTTGGCTCACAGAGATACACTTGCCTCTGCCTCCTAAATGCTAGGGTTAAAGTTGCTCGCCATGATGCCGTGAAAGACCAGGTAATTTTTGATAGTGAAAAGGGACGTGGAGTTTTTCATGCTAGCTTCTCCCTTTTAATTCAGTCCAAACCTCTAACCCACGGGACAGTACCATCTACCTCTCCTAACCACTAGTTTCTTAATAGATGCTTGTCTCACACATGATTCTAGATCTGGACAAAATGGCCAACAGCGCCAACCGTCACATAGCTTTATGCACGGGGTTATGACATCTTCTCACCTGGTACTTTTACGGGATGGGTCATGTGATGTCTGGATTGAGACTGGGGACAGGTAAGCTCTAATTGCATGAGATTCTTTAAAGTGCTCCAAGGAGCAAGGGGATCCACCCCTGAAACCAAGGACATGCTGCAGACTGATGCTGAGGTGACACGCATACACATGCACCTTCGCAGCAAGCACCTGCTCACGCATGTACCTGCACACACACACACCCACACACACATGCATGCACTTGCACACACATGAAACTCTACACACACGCACCTGCACACACATGTACCTGCACACACACATGCATCTGTACACATATGCATTGTATGTTCAAAATATAGTATTGTTCAGAGTTGCTATGTCTAGTACAGCAATTAGTGTGATGTAGATGTTCAATAAATACCTGAATGAAAACATTTTCCCCAAAGCATCCACAAAACTGTCATACATTTATCCAATGGCATTACCCACCTAATCTGTGCCAAGCCACATCTGTGATGCCAGACAGACATACATCAGTAAAGAGTACAGATAAACCTGCTCCAGAAGACCTCCCCAGCATGACAGCAGAATCTAGTCTAATTGCCCTGGCAGAACAGAACGTAAGGAGCACCGTGGAGGGAGTTAATCCTGGAAAGAGCGCACAGTCCAGGCTGGATGACACATGCACACTGGTTGGAGGAACATGGAGATGGAGGCTCTCCCTAAGAAGGAGGCAATTTCAAAAAGGGGAGAATAAAGAGAAAGCTGAAGGAAGGATCTCCTGGCTGTACCACAGTCAGTTCTGAGCCTTTGCCATCTGCAGCTTGAGGAGCAGCTGAGGTCAGCAGAATGGCCCCAGACAGAGGCTACAGCCCACCCACAGCTCCTGACTAGAAAGGAGATAGGGATGTTTTGTTTGCAAAGAAAAGAAGGCAGCGGGCCATGAATGTCTGCCCCTCGCCTGCTCCCACTCATAAGTGGCCTTTAGACATAAAGCAAAGAAAAACCAGCGTACAGTCCACAACCACAGAGAGTCTAGACAACAAAGAAGACCCTAAGAGAGACATACATGGATCTAAATAGAAAGGAGAAAAAGACAAGATCTCTTGAGTAAATTGGAAGCATGGGGATCATGGGAGAAGGTATAAGGGGAGAGAGTAGGAAGGGAAGGGAGAAAAATGTACAATGCAATACAAATAATAAAAGAAAAAAGATAAAAGGTGGCAAAGTCCATAAAATGATCCAGTTTCAGCCAGAACGTGTGAAAAACCTGATATGCTTACTACCTATGCGTCTCCTCCTTCCACTCCTTTCTTCCTTGATCTCTTTTCCGGCCTTCCTCCCTTTCTCTCTCCCTTCCTCCTGTTCTCCATCCTGTCTGGAATCAGTCAATAACCGAGACGATAGCCACAGCCTCATGGCAATACACAGATTAATAGAAATGGGCTGAATCAAGATGTAAGAGTTAACCAATAAGAAGCTAGAGCTAATGGGTCAAGCAGTGATTTAATTAATACAATATCTGTGTGATTATTTCGGGAGTCTGGTAAGCTGGGAAACAAACAAGTAGCCTCCTTACTACAAAGTCAAAATTGGGAAACTGCTTTCAATGCAAACTCAGAGGTAGTGGGTTAGTTTCCAAAAGTGAGGCCACACATATGCACACTCCAGGGTGGATCCAAGAACCCACTGGGTATAGATACAAGCCTGGGGTGCTCCCCCTGACCCAGCCTCAGTGTTGCTGTGGGCTGGTGGGCAGAGTTCTATGATTTACGTAATGTCTTTGGGTTACCTTCTCAACCGAGGATTAAGCTGAATGTAACCCAGGGTGTCAGATCTGAGATCTTGTATGTGTCATGGAAGATGAGGCCATACACTATCCTAAAGCTTCATGCTTCCCCTTAAGATCCCATCAGTGTCTCTAACAATAACATATCTGCTTCCTGAAGCAACCTATAACCTTGGTATTGGAAAAAAATATTGTAAGATGGCAAAATCCCTATAATACCCCATCCTCTTAGAGACAGAGGACATGCAAGGGAACTGGGAGTGGTTTTCCTTCCTCCACTGCTGTTTCGTAGCTGGTGAACGTGGTACACAAAGGAGTTAGACCGCTTGCCTGGTAGAGCCCTGGATCTTTCAAAGCTCCCACGGAGTGGCACAACACGGTGAACTCCAATTTCTTAGACCCTGTGAAAGTAATATGATTACAACCAACAGCATAAGGCCTTAGATTTTGAGCATTTGTGCATCAACATTTGTGTGTGCACAAAGGCCCGGGTTCACACACACATACAGATGTAGAGGTCAAAGGTCAGTCTCAGGTGACTCTCACAGGCTTCTGAGATTCATCGGTTAGATTAGACTGGCTGGCCAGTGAGCCCCTGGGATCTGCCCACGTCCATTTCCCCAGTGCTGGAATTCCAAGAATAAATTGTCATCCCTGGTTTTTATGTATGTACTGGGAACATCCAGGTCCTCGAGCTTTGTGTATTGTGTGACAAGCATTAAACCAGCTAAGCTATCTAAGGCAAACCCAAAGAACAATATGAACACAGCAACACCAGAAACCAAGGACCAGACTCTGTTCCAGTTTCTCCACGCCTCAGAGAAGAAAAGCCATCCACTTTGTTCTCCTTGATATGCCAGGTTATTCCTATTCCTCTATTATTCACACACGGCACCCAGGGAACACATGGAATACATGTTTACACTAGCGTGAGCTCCCTGGAGAAGATTTACATTCATATCCGTGCATTTTCCTGAGAATTTCGTTTACAGGACCCAAGCGTTTCTACTTCCTGTGAATCTTTGCTGACCTTACAGACATGGCTGCAATTTGACTACAGTTCTCAACATGACCCTAAGGTGACCTGGGGGTTTCCCCCTTAGTGCTAAGGAACTCCTGTTTGCAATAAAAAGACAGCCTTCTGCATATGGGCTAAAGAACCATGAAAGAATCTAGTGTGAATTAACACTTGCTAAGATTAAGAATACCTTATCAGCCCAGTAGAGACATATATGGGAAATGGGCGGGTGGTTTTGCTTCTCCTGCTCCAGGCCAGTTTTGTGTGTCACTGGACCATAAGGTGATTTTTTAACTACGATAATATCCAGGGTTATGCACTCACTTGGTGGGGGCGCCATGGACATGAGTTTAGCATTGTCCAGGTGACTGTGGTCAAGCGATTTTCGGTAAGCTGTACTGTCTGATTCTGGAATCCTGCCTAATAGCCGTTACCAACCCCTGCCTGCTGTGGCCTGATAGCCGAGTCGCTCAAAAGATTTAGCATTGCTAATCTAAAACAAATTCCACCTTTACACACAGCAGACTGGCACTTAAGATGTTGCTCTTAGGTGAAGGTGAAAGCAGCACCGTTTCCACAAAACAAGGAGAGCTGAGGTGGCAGTGTCTTAGCTCAGCGGGAGTGGGATGTGGCGGTGGAGTCTGGGGGAGCCAGAGGGATGAGTCGGGGTGGATGTGCTCAAAATCCGCTGTACATGTGTGAAATTCTCGAGGGACAAATAAAAATGATCATTTTGAGCTTTGTAAAATAATCTTCACTTATTTTGAAGTTTTAAATTAACTCAATTTCTTTGCTGAAGTGGGCCATGCTTCTGGGGTCAGCCTCAACCTGAGCTGTGTTCCCCTAGAAGCCATTTTAGATGTTTGCTGTGGGTTTCAGGTTTCTCTGTGGCTGGCCTTCACATTGGTTCAGAGCCAGGATCTGCTCTGCCTATAGGCAAAGATGTGTTTTATTTTATAGGCAGAGAAAACATTTGTCATTTGACATACGAGTGCACGTAAGATAAAACCATACAGTTGCGGAGTGGGGGGGCTAAACAGAGAGCTGAGTCAGGAAAGTGCTTGCCTTGCAAACATGAAGACGTGAATTTGACCCCCAGGACATCTATAAAAGTCAGCTGGGCGTAGAGGCGTGTGCTTGTAACACCAGTGTCGGGGAAGTAGAAACAGTCAGATCCCTGGGACCTGCTGGCCAGACTCGAGTACTGGTTGAGTTCCATGCCAGGGAAGGATCCTGTCTCAAAAAAATTAATACGTTATATGGCGGTACTGGTCAGACGGCTCAGCAGGTAAAGACACCTGCAGCCAAGTCTGGCGACAAAAGTTTTGTCATTGGGACCTGCATGGTGAGAGGTGAGAATCGGCTTCTGAAAGTTGTCCTCTGACCTCCACATGGCACATACAGCAAACACACACACACGCACACGCGCGCGCGCACACACACACACGCACGCATGCACACATACATAATGTAAAGAACGAGGGATGGTGGCAGCCGAGGAATCACTCTTGGCATTGTCCTCTGATCTCCACATGCAATGCAGCGCACACACACGTGCACGCACACATACATATATACGCATGCACACACACAATGTAAAGAACAACGGATGGTGGCAGATGAGGAACTGTTCTTGGCATTGTCCTCTGGTCTCTCTGTGTAGGTACACAAATATGCATATGTATAACATGAAAACACACAAAATCATATGGCTTTGACGCATTGACTAAATAATATTTGCTATGTGGATGAAACAATATTGTTTTCGCAGCCCAGAGCTCTAGACGATGAAATTCCCATCATCATCAAGATCAGTCAGTATCTCGTTTGTAACCAGCCGTGTGTGTTTCCCACAGTGCTAGGGAAAGACATGTCCTGAGGCCCTGCTCCTCCGTGTTGCCAGCCAGTGACTGTGGTTCTTCACCCGTGATGCTGCAGCTCCCGATCCTCCTTCCCAGCAGGGCTGTTTATCCCTGGAGCCAGCGCTCTGCACCTGGACCCTGGCCACGCGTGGTTCCTCCTGCTCACGCTCGCGGGGCACAGTGCGGGAGCTCTCCTTGGACAGGGTCCATCATCAGCTGACTCCCTGAGCTCCTGAGTGACCATCTGCTCCCAGCACTGCCGAGGGCATACAACCTGGATCGTTTCTCTGTTGCTAGTTTGCTGCTCTGAGCACGCTTAGGTGTTCTCCCTTTCCCATCTCTCTCTGAGCTGTCTCCTAAACCCAACAGCTCTTCTCAAGCTGCCTCACTCACGGCTGCCAGATAAAAAAACCTTGTGAATTGTCTAGGTTGCTACCAATAGAAGCAGCTACTTTTCAAAGATCTGCACACTCACATACCATAGGAACACGCTCTCCACGCGTGGTAGACAATGGCCCTTCTTCATGTCTGGTCTCTCTTTCCCCCCTTTTCCCTCCCCCCACATACACACAAGTGTTGGGGATGAAACCAGCCTCTTTCCATGCTGGACAAGATCCACTCTCTGGCCCTACTCTGACTCACAGAGGTTGGATTCGCTAATCCCTGCCTGGAGCTGGGATGACAGAGTAGGCTGCTGTTGAAGGCCAAGTTCTGGAAAGGAAGACAGCCAGGAGATGCTTGATGTTAAAATAAATGTCATGTGACCATAATTCCCCTCACCTCCCTGAAGGAGTGTCTACCCTGATAAGGCCTCTCTTCCTTTTCCTTAATGCAGCACAGCATCTTCCTTGCTGATACTGTCTTTAAAGAGTGATTTCACAAAAGAAAAGAAAACCTTCTGGGTGGATTAGCTATAATTCTCAGGGATGCATTATCAATACAGTGAGAACAGAGGAATCTTGCTTAATCTGTGAAACCTGAAGGACTCAGACGGATTTGATTTGCTGGGCTGAAAACCTTGCCTCCTCCCACCCCTCCAGGCAGTGAGCTGGGATGAGACCTCCCACAGCTGTGGAAGGCAGGCCTGTGTCCCGTCCTTAGAGCGACTTTGCTGGACTCTTCAGTGAGCGATGTTTGGAGGCTTCGATGTGGAGGAAGGCTGAGAGGGGCAGCCTGTCTCAGACTTCCTCATTCCAGAAAACTGTAGGAAAGGCTTAGTGAGTGGCTCAAACTCCAGCATGCACCAGGATCCCCAGAGGGGTGTGCAGCTGTCTTGCCCAGCACTGGGGCTTCAGATCGCTGTGTTGGGGTTAGCTGGGGGACTTTGCATTGGAAACCAATGGGTTGGGGCACACTTTACTGAAGAAGGGGACTTCTTTCTTCCACAGAGATATGTCTGTAGTGACTCAGGATGTATGAGGAGCACTGGCTTGGAGCAAAACTCACTACAAGTGCTGATAAAAATGGGAACTCCCTAAAATCAAAGACTTTACAGTCAAGGACTCCAGACCCAGCTGTGTGGAAACTAACAGCCCCTTCATTGTCTTCTTCATCTTTCTTTCTCTGTCTGATACTTCACTGCTTTGGACCCGGCCACTCCGGGAGAGATGACAAAGGTTTTAAACCACTGAATATATGTGACTTTGCTCGACTCTGTAGGGAGCGATGTTTGGAGCCTTCAAGGTGACTTGGCTTGACTCTTTGGGGACTCTGACTCTTCTTCACCTGTGATAAGTCAAAAGTGAGCGGCCAGTGCTGCAGTGGTGGCTCAGAGCCTAAGAGCATGCATGGCCCAGAAGTCCTGAGTTCAGTTTCCAGGACCCAGAGCGGCAGCATAACTGCTTGTCCTTGGGCTCCAGGAAATCTGATGCCCTCTTCTGACCCGCACAGGCTCCTGCTTGTACTCACATACACTCTCCAAGTACAAGCACATAAGACTTTTTAGAGAGGAAGAGAGAGAGAGAGAGAGAGAGAGAGAGAGAGAGAGAGAGAGGGAGATAGAGAGAGAGAGAGAGAGAGAGAGAGAGAGAAAGAGAGAGAGCTGAAAGGTGTGCCCCTTCCTTGTTATTGCATTGACACTGTACCCCTTGAGAGTAGGGGTTTCTATTACTGTGAAGGCATGCCATGACCGTGGCAACTCTTATAAAGAAAACATTTATTTGGGGTGGTTTGCTTAAAGTTTCAGAGGTTCCGTCCATTATCGTCACGACGGGGAGGTGTGCAGGCAGATATGGTGCTGGACGAGGTGTGCAGGCAGATATGGTGCTGGACGTGAGAGTCCTACATCTTGACCAGAAGGCAGCAGGAAGTGGAATGCCACACTAGGTACTATCCTGATCATAGGAAACCACAAATCCCGCCCCCACAGTGACACAATTCCTCCAACAAGGCCACATCTAATAGTATCACTCCCTGTGAGATCGTGGGGGCCAGTTACACTCAAACTACCACAGACGACATCCTGAGAGTGTCATGCTGTAGTTAGGGTGTGTCCTCCAGACTTTGTCTCCAGTGCCACAGAGCTGGGAGGTAGGGCCTGCTTGAAGGGATTGGCCAAGGAAGTCCTTGTCCCCAGAGACGGGTGCCATGATTGCAAGAACAGTGAGCGGTTCTCAGTAAGTTCTTCCCCTCCCTGCTCTTGTTCTTGTGTTATGGTGCCTTCTGTGTCTGTGTCCATGGTGGGGGGAGGTAGGATGGAAGCTCTCACAGGTGCTCCTGCTGTGCCTATGTAAGGGTTTTCTCACGGCTACAAAAACTAAGACATGCGGATGCACACGCACCCTCATGCACACCCCACTGCCGCCTCTCTCTCTTTCTCTCTCTCTCTCCCTCCCTCCCTCCCTCCCCCCTCCCTCTCTCCCTCCCTCCCTCCCTCTCTCTCTCTCTCTCTCTCTCTCTCTCTCTCTCTCTCTCACACACACACACACACACACACACACAAAGCATAGATCTACTATGAGATGCTATTTGTTTTGGAACGGTAAAGTATTTAGAGTAGTCAAGAGTTCTTTAACTCAATCAAATCCTCCATAGAAGATACGTAGCAGTAATATTTATTATTTCAGGTTGGGTCCTGCACGAGTGGATTATGGGTTTTTTTCTCTCATGAGTAATATGTGTGTATATGTGTATGCATGTGTGTTTGTATGACTGTTTGTGTGTGTTTTGTGTATATGTGTATTGTGTGTTTTGTGTGTATGCGCGTGCATGTGTGCGTACGTGTGTGTGTGAGCTTACGGTTGACATCTGGACCCTTTATTGATTGCTCTTTACGTGACTTCAGGTCTGTCTCTCAGTAGAGCTCAAAGCTCACCAGTATGGCTGGTCTAACTAGCCAGCTTGCTCCAGGGATCTTGTCTCCGCCTTTAGAGTACTGTAAGTACAGATACGTTGCATCTACAATGGAGTCATCTCCCCATCCCTTGTCTGTGGCCTTGACACCTGAATTTTGGGAGCAGGAAAGATGTGAGGGAGACAGAAATGTTGGCATTCATGCCATCCCTTCCTGCCCTCCCTCTCAGTCCTACTTCCCCTTCCAGCACTGGCCCTCAGCATTGGCTCCGCCCCTTGTTTCTAGTGGGAAGATGGCACTCTCAGTCCCCAAAAGTACCCGCTCTCCAGAGTCAGGCAGGGGCTCTGAAACATCACTTATAAAGTGAGCGTTTTGTTTTCAGGAGACCTTGGGCTATCGTTAGGCAAGTTCAACCCAAGCTCACAGCGAGTGTCTAACCTATAGACAGCTATGTGATACCCAACAAAACACAAATTGCTAGTCAACAGAGAGCACCAAGCATTGGAAGACAGCATCTAATTCTCCAGCCTGCTTAGACATGGCGTGGGTGTAATTGTCAAGGTTAGAAAGCCACTCGTGAGCAAGGGCTGTGAAGTGGGCTCTGCTTTGTGTCTACTTCAACCGTTCAGCAAGTGCAAGTCAAATCATACGAATTTGCATCTCTTTGGTTACGTGTCATCTACACCCACTCCAGGAGCCAAAAGCTCCCAACCGATTTGTTTTAAATAATACATTACCCAAGAGTAGCTTAAGGGCACCACCAAATTCTGCCCCTCCCAACTGTGTGTGGTTGGGACATTCCAACAGTTCCGCCTCCCGCTTTTTATTCCTGATCCATTTTAGGCATATATCGTTGGTGCCACATGTTTATAATGGGCACATATGCTGAGCTATCCAGTGCATGATCTCCAGAAATTTCTTTTCTCCTGTGCAGAGTTGAACTATGATTTCTAGGTCTTCGTGCAGTTGGGTATGGCTTTAAAAGACAAGCAGGAGTGGTGGCCTCTTCTCTCTCTGGTCTGCCAGTTGGCATTAACATTTGGGAAAACATGTAACTTGTGTTTTATAGTAATGGAGTCCATCCATCTAGGTCCCCACATAGCATCGACAAAATCCATTGGTAGGCATGAGAAGAACCTTCTATTTTGTTCGATTGCTTTACTAGGGGATTTTTCTGCTGCAGCACCAATCTTGTGAGAGATCTAATCCCAGACAGTAGCAAGTGCCCCCACTCACAGTGCCCAGTGTCAGATACTGTATGTACTTCACTGTTTCCACACACACCCATGATAGCATGGCCTCATGAGCTGGGCAGAGGGAGAAATCAACAATAATAGCATGAATAAAATAGAGCCACACACTCTAGCAAAACTTGTATGAGTGTATGCTATCCTAAAAGGCTCAAGACAAATATTAACACTCAGGGTAACTGAAACCCTAGAAATCCTTCCGATGAAGGCAGTGACTCTAACACAGCACCCACAGCCACAGGTAACAAAGGCACAGCGATGCCTACTATTTATAAGATACTTCCTTCATGCTGGGTGTTGCTCAGAACGGGACCCTGTAGGCCAGTCCTCCACGTCCCTGTGGAGATGACTGTGTCATTATTTTAACTGAATAGAAGAAAGCACAAGCACAGAGATGGTGTAACTTGTCCCACAGATGATATAATTGTCCCCAATTATCCACTTTCTGTGATGTTTTTCTTTTTTACTTTTTAAATCTTATTTTAGACTGAGTCTCAGCATGTAGCCCTGGATGGCCTGAAGTTCTTTATATGGACCGGGCTAGCCTTGAACTCGTAGAGGTAGACCTGCCTCTGCTTCTCAAGCACTAGGATGAAAGGTCGGAGCCACTACCATGACCAGCCTTTCACTTTCAGCCCTGGAAGATGAAGCCTATGACTTCATCGTTGCTGAATGGTTGTGGTAGCTCACGGTGGAGGAAACCCATGGCTCCATCCCATCAGTCACTGGCAATGGTGTGACATTGCTGACACTCTTCTCTCCCTCACCTGGGAAGGGGGCATTCCAGGTCAGACTGATCCTTCCGCTTGGATCTCTAAATGAAGAAGACACAGGAGCAGAGCCTCTTTTGGCCAGCAAAGGTGTATGGTTCAATGGAATAATGTTGTATCATCAGCAGGGCTGTTATGACTCCACTGAATCTAGAGAGAAGGGGCTGATATACCAGAACCTCAATATAAACACATTTACGAGACTCCAGAGTCAGGGCTCTCAACCAAAGAGCAAATGACCTGCCAAACATACTGCCACACACACAAGAAGTCCTGCTGGGCGACATAAAGTAAATAAAAACAAACAAACAAACAAACAAGTCCTCATGCTTCATAGAGGAAAATCGATGCCTGTACATTTAAAGAGAAATTCTGCAGAACGGGGATTAACTGAACCTGAAAAACGTGTTGTTCCCATGGTGTATTTCTGCTCTCAGGTTGTCTCACACAGCATCTGGTGGGTGAGGATCTTTTCACCCACAGATGGACTCGCTGGTTCTGTCGTTAAGATTTCACACAAAAAGTGGTACATCTGTGGCTAAAGATTCGAGGCTGGGATGGAGGGTGGTAGAGAGGTAGCCAAGATCTATTCGCTAAAAATGATAGACCCAGATCAGAGTTGACTTGTGAAGAAAGGGGTTAAGACATTCAGTTCAACCTGGATGCATCTGCAGAGATGTGACTCCAACCACCATTGACACACAATTGAGAATTAACTCTGTGTACTGCAATTAGCACGGCTGATAGATGGTCTTACTGAATTCCGAATAGCGTAGAGATTTCAATGACTGTTTGAGCATTGATCACTGAGCAAAGTAATTCTCTGAGGGTTTGTTTAAGTAACTATTCATTAATAAGCAAATGAATATAATTGGTTTAAGGTACGGCTGCATGAAGGCTATAGCTTAGGACGTGGTTAAAGATAGGTGGTCTCTTTATTAAAGGCAGCTAATGTTGCCATTAATTAATGCTGTTGGTAGTTTAAGCAATACAAGGAAGACCCTTGGATTCCACTAGCTTGTCAACTGTGATCACCACGACCCATCTGTAATGGACTTAATTATTTCTAGAAGTCACTATTTGCCATTGTTCAAAACACATTTTGAAATATATTTCAATCCCAAATGGCTGCGTGCTAATTTGCTAGATTCCAAAACACTTCAACTAATGTGAATGGAAACCAAGCTACAATGGAACCTCTAATGGGTTGGAAGCTTTTTAATATGCTTCCAGCCTAACCAGCAATTCCCACTTCCCTGATATCAGGACATTTCATAGTTTGGTAAAACTCTGGATGGATTAATTCTCCTTTGGCTGTTATGTAACAATTATTACAAAGTAAGAAAATAATAGGTACGTACCTCATTAAGTTCTGAATCTAAATTAATTACATTTAGACACCTGATTTCATCAAACTTAAAGTTCTGATATACACCATTTAAAATGTGATTTGGAAGGAATGATCACTTTGGAGAGAAACAGGTAACTGCCTTTCTCCGTGTCTCCTGCCCCTCACTCAGTTTCCCTCTGAACAGCTTTTCTCTGCAACCTCCTTGCTACTATTGTTTTATTCGATCAAGGATGAGGTTTTTTGTTTTGTCTTGTTTTAGGCAGAGCTTCCCTTCATATAGACTCCCATCAGCAATGAACTCTGGAAGGCAGACTCATTTTTTATCTTTGAACACCAAAGGTTGGTGCTAAGGCTCAAAAAGGGGTTATTCGCCCATTTTAATCACCAACAGACCTTCCCTGCTGTTCATTTTAAAGTTATTTTTCTATTTTTAAGAAGTCTATAAAGTAGAGGTGGTTTGTAACAGGCAGGGGGGACATAGGCAAGAACAAAAGCATTTGCTTAGCTCAGAGGAAACCATCTGTAAAAGTGCTACCGGCGCAGTACAGACCTGGGCCACAGACACAAACGCACTGTTTGCTGATGTTACAGAAATAAGAAAATGAAGCATTGGTATAATTTTCGAAGAATTTAAAACAGAACTGAAAACAGGGGTGGATCTTATGAAGTTGTTCTCCTTAACTAATCTTACTTGCAATGCGTAAACCAATTAATCTGGAGTGTGCCATTGACGACATAAGGGACATAATGGCACTTTATTCGGTAATTAGCCACCCGGGAAGTAGACAAGTCATAGTCTGGAAAATTAGTACTGAATCTGTGAGCCTGGAATCCACCACGACTAAAGGCTATTGGTCAATAAATCAGTTGGTTATTCCATAGAACCACTGGAACTAAAGACGGAGAAGTTTCCTATGCTTGGCTTATACACAGCCTTCTCAGAGTTTGTGGAAGACTTTGGACTCCCACAGTATCCAACAGTCTCCATTATTGCAGGTCTCTAATCTCCAGTTCCCTTCTGTTGGTAATAGCAGATGGATCGAAGCCAGAGTACAGCTTGTTTAAGTCCCAAAATACTCTACACATCACTTCTATTTCAGATAACAAGCCGAATAAATTAAAACATGGATAAACTTGTCAACACCCAACAGAATCTGACATTCCAGAGACAGTATGATCTCTCACCCATTTGCCCGTGATCAGAAAGCCCAGCTCTATCTTTGCTAGCTAGAGAGGAGTTAAAAAGTATAACAGTTATCAACACACTCCTTTAGCCACATCAAAAAAACACTCTGTATGCACATCTTTAGGAAACAGCTCCACATCCAGGGTGCTGGGAAGCCCAGCTGTATACCAAAGTATATTGTGTTTACCTTTATAAATAACAAGTCAGGACCAGCTCAGGATCTCACACACAAGCGAGCCCTCGAGAGGAAAGGAGCTGGGGATATCCTAAAAGTGTTACTGACATTTGTTCTTCTCCTTAAACCTTGGAGAAGTTCCACAATTTACACTGTACCCACTGCCCCTAGATGCCACTGTTCAAGGCTTTTTTACTTAGCATGCAACTGCCTGCACTATTTTCTTCATCAACCATGATCAGTGGGGACCTAGAACCACTGATGGAAAAAGCAAACCAGAGACCAGCTTCCAGTAAAGCAAGGTTGAATGGAACCTTGTACTCACCTGAATCAATGTCTAAATGAACTTGAATAATAAGCCTCTTCCCCTGCACGAGTCCTCCCCTCTTTCTATGAACAGGAATGGTCCTGTGCACTTCGCTATATCTGGAATCCTGGAAAACCAGCTACCTTGCTCATATGCTGACTCAAAGAGCTCACAACCGGCTTCTACTTCCCTATCCCAAGAGCTCCTCACTTTGCTGAGGAACTGGTCCAAACTAAATGAAGAGTAAACTGCTTCTTCACCCTCTTGGATCTAAGGACCCTAGGCAGGAGTTGGTTGGCTGCTCTCATACGGGCCAGGATGCCATCACACCACCTTCCTGACAGTGTGTATAACACAGATTCACAGGAGAGCGTGAGAAAAGCAGGAGCCAATGGTGCTTTCTGTGAGTCAGAGACTCTTGGTTCAAATTCAGCTGTTTTCTACAGGGTCTCTCTCTCTCTCTCTCTCTCTCTCTCTCTCTCTCTCTCTCTCTCTCAATGTGTGTGTGTGTGTGTGTGTGTGTGTGTGTGTGTGTGTGTGTGTGTGTGTGTGGTGTTTCCCTTCCCTAGGAGGGATCTTTTCTCTGTTCTTAGGTCAGCTTTAGTCTTCTGCAGTTCCAGTTTATTTTATTTTATTTTATTTTGAACAATCACTTTGATGCATCATCATGCATGGACTGGTTGATTTGCTGTCTCCTGTGTGCCACGTAATTTCATGGGTAATCTGATGCCCGTTTTCAGTACAAGCAGGGAATTTTTTTAGGACATGATTGCCTTCCTAAGACCTAAAAGCTCTAGAGGTTGCTAGCTGGGTCAGCCATCCAATCAGGGAGGTGAACCCGCTGCACCTTGCTCTGGCCTTGGTGCTGAACCGGGAGCTTGCTTGATGAACCGCATTCACGGACATGGGAAACTTTGCTGAGTTGGAGGAGAGCCTGGCAGGGTCTAAGTACCCTTTCCATGGGTCACCCCTGGGAAACTGGGCCCAGGTGATTCCCTAGGACCCCCCTCCATATTCATGGCGGGCATTTCTTTGCCTGGAGCCAAGAAAGTTTTGTCCAACGGTTTTTCCTGTCACTGGCGCTGCTATGTCCCCTCCCACCTGGGTCGCCATGGAGACTCAGCTCCTTCTTTCTCCAGGCAAAATGGGCGAAGCTTAGTTAGCTCAACCCTGACTGTAGGAAGCCCACTTTCTTCAACATTCCCTTTAAATGTTTTCAGCAAAAGAGAAAGGTAGCCAGAGCACAGTGCTTGCAGAAAAGTGGCACAGTGTGGGTACCCGTGTGCTCCCCAGGACCCCAAGACTTTGGATAAAGCAATTGTGGGCATTGTAAAGATGCAATGAATTGCCAACTCCAAGATACTGGAGGGGTTCTCCTCTTTTGTGTATTTGTGTGGGGGGAATAGAGGTGGAGAAAGGAGTCTTTGGAAAATTCTGTGATTTCCTTTTCCGCTAAGCTCACCTGGCTTCTGTGGCCGTTTCTAGGAAGATCTGTTCTCCCCTTAAGAGTCTCTCTGTGTTGAGCCCTGTAAAAATACCTGTGGATCCACCTAGGACTTCATTAGGCTTGGGGAATACGAATGCCATTTCAGTTAAAAACTAACCCAAGCTTAAAGTCTTGATGCAAATGAACACTTACCCAGGAGAGAAGCTAAGCCAGCAGAGTCACCCAGTCCCCTAAATGGCATAAACACCTCCTTTGGTCCAAGCTGCTCCTTCCTTTCAGTTAGTTTACTTGTGAGGACATCTTCCTAGTTGGTGTCTTCAATCAGTCTGCCACATCTCGGGTTTACTGATGAAAACCATGCGGAGTCCTCTCCTGTCTCAGGGCTTATTCCTTCCTTCTGTTCACTTTCCCTCCTTCGCATCCTCTCCTCTTTATGCCAAAACAGAGCCATGCTACAGCCTTCCACCAAGACAATGGGCTTTTCCTAACTCCCCCTGCCTACATCCGCCAGCCAGCCGTGCCTGCCTGCCTATCATCAGTGTGTTTGATCTTCACCAGAGGTGCTGAAATGAGGTCCATAGTAATTGACCCATTCTCTCCCGCCCAGGGCAGGCAGACCCCTCCTCCCCCCCCCCCCCAGCCCCAGGCGAGTTTTTAAGCTGCTAATGAAAACCCATGAGACACATTTCCTTTTGGTTATGTAACTAGCTTTTCCTGCCTCTGGTGGACTTCAGCATCATGTCTCCTCGGAGTGGGGAATGCAAAAATCCACCAGAGGGGCTGGGGACCTGAAAGCCAGGACCCAAAGGCTTGGGGATCCTAGGACGTGGAACATCTGGCTGGGATCCATGCCAGCTCCTAGCCTTCCAGCAACTTAGCGCACTGCTTACCTTGTGGCGGACAGGGTGGGTTCACTTCATCGTGGTCGCCTCTCTTGGAACGGAGCAAGATTTGATAATTCACTCCTCTGTGAATGGCGAGGGAAGAAAATACAAAAAGAAGAGGTAACAGACGAACTGGAAGCAGATGGTCCAATTTCACATCAGCCTCGGCAGGCTGTTGGGAGACTCCATTCTTCTGCTCACGGTTGGTCCAGCTTCTGTTCCAGCTCCAGGCTCTCCGATTCCCGCGGATCCCCACCCTCCGCCGGCCCAACCTCTCCAGCCAGGTGCTGCCGTCTGGTGACTGGCTCCCTCTGGCTGGAGGGCTGGGCGCTGGGGCCACCGCGGGGCAGAGGAGTGCGCGTGTGGGCAGCGACGGAGGAGGGAGTCCGGCAGCGACGGAGGGAGGGAGCCTAGAATGGCAGGGGGTGGGGGAAATCCACGTTGAGGAGCAAAGTGAAGGACCTCGTAGGGAGACTTCATGAAAGCCGCAGATTCAGTGAATCCTATTCGGCTCCAGCCCCACGGGCTGAACCGCGCTGTCAGCGCACTAAGCGACGCTTCTCTTCTCGAGATAAAAGCGGGCACAGCGCCGCACGCTGGAGAACCAAGGTGACACAGAGGCAGGCATCAGCATCGCAGGAGAGGCAGCGGCGGGGGCCCAGAGATGGAGCCGATCGAGCCGCCCACCCTCCTCGTCCAGCTTTCTTTCTTTCTTTCCTTTTTAACCTACGATGGACTCTGGGAGGCGCGGGAACAGACAGGCGCCGCTCCTCCAAAGATAACCTGGAAAAGGCTGGAGGAGCCTTTGGGGCGAAGATCCCCAGGGACACCTGTCCCCTGGTGTCACCAATAAGTCCTAAACTCCAGCGTCAGCGACGCCTGCTTGCTGTAGCTTTTCTTTGGGCTTGGTGAAATGTGAAGAGTGGGGTCTTCAGGAGTGCACATGTGAGCCCGGAGGGGCACAGCCAGCAAGAGTGGTCTGAGGGGAGGTCCTGCACCCAGGGCTTTATTCGCACAGACCCAGATTCGAGAACCATGGTACCCTATGCAGTCCATCCTACCCACTGTTCCTGGGACCAAGTGCTAGCTGCTGGCACTATCCCTACTTTATTTTCACCTGAGATAAAGGATGTGCACTTTCTGAATATTATCCCAATTTCCTGCAAACTCATACCCTTTGGACAGCCACCTACTTTGGATTTAGCCTGCTTTGTATGGTTATTCCAGAGAGCATCCCACAGGAATATCTGATACAACCCGTCTTTCTCTTAGGGTCATTGCAAGCAGTAGATCATTCCCAAAGCTGTCTCACATCTACCTTTCACCCAAGTACAGACTGTTGTTCATGCATCTTTAACCTAGGGAGAAATGGTTGAACGGGAGACTAAAGGCAATCCACACCACTGACCGATAATTCTATAGTGGTTCAATTAATAACGGGCTATTTTGTACTGCTAAGTAAAAAAGGCTTTTCTTCCCATAAAACACACAAGTCAAGAAAGTGACTCCTCCTAATGAAGGGACTCATCAAGACTGCTCTTAGCGATGGATGATATTTCATTCTCAGTTCATACTTTAAAAAAAAAGATTTAAAAGGTGTGTGTGTGTGTGTGTGTGTGTGTACCCACAGAGGGTAGAAAACACATCGGATCACCTGGAGCTTGAGTTACAGGCAGTTGTGATCTGGCTAATGTGGATGCTGGGAATAGAACCTGGGTCCCCATCTCTCCAGCCCCAACCGGTACTTTTTAACGACACAGAAATCCAGTCCCTCAGGAGCGCTGTCTGCTTCCTGAAGATGGCTTTAGTACAGGAAGGTGTTTCCCTCAGTTTGTATCAGTGGTTGGGTCTGTCTCACCCACACACGCTAGGGCGTTTGTCTTTGCCGATGTGTTTCCTCCAGAGGCACTGGGATCTCCGTTGCTCATGCCTCAGTTTGGTGTGGTTTTCAGAGGTATTACCATGCACAGCATGTTACACTTATGTTACACCAGGTCCGCAGGGCCTGGCGATTGTGTCAGAAGTGAAGACAAACCAAGAACCTGGCAGAACGATGCCCAAGAGGTCAGGATGCAGCATATGGCTTTGATCAAATAGCGCCGGCACGGTGAGAGAGCTTGACTGCATAAAAATATCATTCAATCCACAAAGCTGTTACGGACTCAACAGCTAATATATATTCTACCAGAAGAGTTTTCAAAGTGTCTTTCTTACCAGCAGCTAGATGAAGTTAGGAATGAACAGTAGGCAGTGGCCGTTAAACATCCGGAAACCCCTAGCATGAAGCAGTTGCTAGGGTGGGATGGGCTACTGACCGTCAAGAAGATGCAGAATCATGTTTTGAATGGGGTTCTGTGAGACAAGAGCAGCTGGCTGATCTGAATTCATGTATTCCATGGAGCTTGGATGGTGATCTGCTGAGTGTGACCCAGGAGTAGGCACCAATGCCTGGAATTCAGGTGAGCAGTGCTTGGGGGCTGCACGAGATGCTGCCCCTCTGAGCCTCAGGAACTCAAACTCCGAAGCGCCTTGCACCTGACGTGTCTCGGCTGTCACGTATCTATTTTGCAATGTCGAGTAGAGGCAAGGAAAGGATCTGGAAGGATTCCCTAGGTAGATCTGTGCTCCAAAGCTGACACTGGCCATAGCTTTCAGGATTGATTAATTATATGGATGAGTCTGGTTCCTTCATATATCAACCCCTAATAGAGGCCCATTAGCCAGTAAAATGGACAGAATGAATGATATCCATGGGGCATCATTTGTTCTGGGCTATCTTTTTCTTCACCATTGACTGGGTCAATTTACTTCCCAATCTGTCTTCCTGGTGCATATGTAGACCAGCCTTGCCCTGGCACGCATGGGTTTTCCGGCTGCTTGGTCAGGGCTTCTTATTGATTTAAAACCTTGGGTTCCCATGGAAACTCAGTTCTTCTGCTCTAAGCTAACTCCCCTACAAGGAAAAAAAATCAACACCCAAACTACTTAGGTCCTTAATAGTCAGGGTTGATATATGACCTCTGAAATCTGATTTCGGTTATTAAAGATGATACCGTAAAAGAGTTTCAAAATTAGCCCAGGGGCTGGAGAGATGGCTCAGTGGTGAAGGGCACTGAATACTCTTCGAGAGGGCCTGGGCTCAATCCTGGTACCCACATGGGAGATCACAACTGTTTATAACCCTAGCTCCAGGGGCCCAACACCCTCTTCTGGCTTTTCCAGATATCAGAGATGCAAATGGTGCACAGATGTATGTGCAGGTGAAACAGCAAGCACATAAAATGAAAATTTAAAAGGATGTTAAACAGTTACCCTTTCCTAGAAGTCTACTTCCAAAGGACTAAGATTCCACTGTGTGTTTTAGGAAATAGTTAAGTTCCTTTTTCCATCTCTATCTGTGCATTGGAAGGTACATTCTTAAGACACAATTCCAGGTATGGATGATGAAGATGAAGGTCATCTGCCTACACTAAGTACTTTAGGGACCACTGCTGGAACCTTCACCCTCAATTATCCAGTTATGACTTCTCATTCCCTTCAGCACGCTCCATTTCCTCATTTTGGAACAATATTCATGGTCTTATATATTACCAAATCGGAATCATTTGTAAGTATTTTGGCATACATTTTTAAGTTTAATTCCATGACTTGATAAAGGAGTATAATCCACGGATGCCTTTGATCACATCTTTCTATAAAGATGTATTATTAGCTCACTCTTCAGCAGGTATATACCCTTTTTAATCACACGCTTCCCCCAAGAATTCATTAAAGTACAATTAAAAAATTATAATAGCTTCAAATCCATTTCAGAGGACCACCGGGAGGTGAGGGCTAGGTGAACAATCGTGTGAAGGAACCCTATTAGCCTTCCCACACCTCGTAGGAAAAGTCATTCCAATTAACAGAGCATCTACAGGGAAGGAGAATTCCAGGACAAATAGGCAAATTGAATCTGGGAGCTGTTCTTTCCATGGTTAATCATTGATAAGGTGTCCCAAGTCTCTGGTGTGTTTTCTGACGCCACTAACAGCAAGGCTGCTTTGGAGAGCATGATATCAAAGCCTCCTCTCTGTGTCATGACTACTGAGTCATCACCCACACTAAGCAGCCATCCACAGAGGACCTCGTTTGCTCTCACCAGAGGCGCAGCTCTTCCCTGGGATCTCCACGCTTTCAAATCTCTCAGGCCCGCTTTGCCCCCTGTAGTCAAGTCAGCTTCTAAATCCCAGACCAGCAAGATTCAGATGCTTGAGCAGGAAGCCCCGCCCCCAGCTATGCAAAGGCTTGCCAAAGGATGGACCTGAGCAGGGGTTTCTGCATTGAAGATGAGACAGACTCAGACATGAAGCTAGCATGCTGGATCTTTATTAGAGATAGTCCTAAGAGGTATTATATACATGGAAACAGCAAAAGAAGAGGTGCTGAGCCTTTACCTTGGCTGACAGCAAACAGAACCCTGAAGCTAAAATGGCCGACTGAGTTGCACTGGATCAAGCCCTAATGGCCTCCACCAGTTGGTTACTATACGTGAGCCAATTGGGTAAAGATGGAACTTCTGGACAGGTGGCCTTTCTGCACCTGACAGCTCAGTACTGATTGAAATGACCTCCTAGTACCTAGGTCAACAAGTCCTTCTTTGGAGGGAGTTCTGGCATATCAAGTTACTGAAGTGTGTGTGTGTGTGTGTGTGTGTGTGTGTGTGTGTGTGTGTGTGTGTGTGTGAGAGAGAGAGAGAGAGAGAGAGAGAGAGAGAGAGAGAGAGAGAATCACTGGCTTCTAGTGTGTGGTGTGTGCACTTCCACACACCTGTATGCAGGGAACTGGAACACGCCCCAGGACTTGTTTGCTCTTAGACACCCAGGGAAAGCAGACGTTTAGGAGCTAGACTGAGCTGAGCACCTAGGCCTCAGTGTAGTCTTCCAGGGTAGAGGTAGTCTCCTTTCTGTGTGGCCTGTGCACCGGACCTGAGAGATTGAGCATCTGGTCATAGGTGTAAGGCCCTGGAAAGACAAAACTGGGCTGAGGTACTGAGTGATGTCCTGCTTGTAGGCTCTGTTAGTCAACATTCTCCTCATTACAGTCTGCTATATTCTAGCATGTTCTAGTTAGTCTTGAGAACTCTAAGTGAGATCGAGGGCTCTCTGGGATGATGAGACGTTACCCAGGAAGCTGCCCTGCAATCAGAATCTGGCTTACAGTAACGTGACACACACTATCTGTTTATGATAAGCTCTGCTTGCTATGGGTGGCTCCAAACCGTAGTTATGTGTTTCCAAGAAGAGGAGGATGTGCACGGACTCGGTTCCAGTTCCCTTGGGACTAGTTTCACCTCTTCCCCTTACAAGTTCTGGTAAAATTGGGGGAAACCTCTTGTTGGCTCTGACTGGTTAGCAAGCTTGATCTCAGAATCAGATACTGTGGGGAAAGATGCTGTGGCAGAGTGGCCGATTAGGACCTGACGTGTCTCCCCATGGACTTCTGGTACCCTGACTCAAGAATATTGTGTTATTTGGCTGTTGTTCAGAGTAGAATAAGGGCAAAGGTGGCGGAGCAGGAAGTCAGGATGCTTCCACTCTGCTACTCCCCAGGATCTAAACAAAACCCAGGCTCCCACACCAATTGCCTTTGCTTCAGCTTGATAAGCCGGGGTCTAATGAGCAGCACATAGTTAGGAAATGTTATGTAACCTAGTGGAGCACAAGAAGTTGTTTTTTTTTTTTATTGAAAACAACTGTCAAGGGCATGGAGAGTTGGCTTAACAATTGTGAGCTTTTGCTGTTCTTCCTCAGGACCTAAAAAAGGTGGCTCATCACCAGCTGGAATTCTGGCTATAAGGGATCCCACACACTCACATGCCCAGTGGCGTCTCTTTTGGGATATTTCCTGAGTTTTGGAGAGGGTAATAGAAGTTCCATTTGGGCTCATATACTCCATGGTCCTTTGGGATAATAGTATCCTATATTAGTACTTATTTATAACAAAATTTCAACAAACACAATAGCTTTTTGAAAACTATCCACGCATTTAGTGTGGAGCTAAAGGGTTAGAAGTCCTGCAATGCATAGCTTCTCTACTTAGCAGATCCATGCTAAGATCAGCATGCTAGACATTAGGTTATTGTCTGTAGTTCTGGGAAAGGATTCACCTCTAGGTTTATTTTCATTGTTGGCGGAATTCAGTTGCCTGCCTTTGTATAGCTGAAGTCCCTGTGGTCCTACAGTGGAGGGTGTTCCTTGAAACCCCATCTTTATCTGTCATCATATGGATTCTCTGTGAGCCGGGGGTGGTACACTGGGCCTTTCTATGATTCATTTCTCTGACTTCTCCTGTTTCCACCAGCAAGGCCTCTCCTCTTGTAGCAGGCTTGTGTGATCAGGCAAGGTCCACCTAGGCTCTTTATTTATTTGGTGGTCAATTGACTTTGAAGCCCAAATTATGCCTTGAAAATCCCTCATAGCAGTGTCTAGAGTAATGCTTGATTTGGCAGCAAATGGAATTGTTATTTGATATTGAATTTGATAACCATTTTGATGTTATGAATATTGGGGCATCTTGTCATTCTGCCTACCATTGTACTGCCTCAGGGCCTGTCTCTCTTGAGGCAATGTTTCCTGTAGCTTAGCTGGCCGTAAGCTCCATATGTGGTCAAGGATGACCTTGGTCTTAGGTCCTCCTTGATCTTGATCACTGGGATTATCAGAGTACATGCTGATGTCTCCGGAAAATTTCCTTTGAATGATAGCAGACACAGAAGAACGACGTGTTAAAAATGAAACTCGGGTGAAGATCTAAGAGACACGCTATTGCTGATGGAGCAACGAACCTGTAATGGCAGCTCTTTCTCCTGGCCCTCTGCACGTCTATCCCCACCAAGGCCAGAGGTGATTAGAATTAACACACGCCCAGTTCATTTCTGTGGGCTTTCAGCATGGACTGTCATCTCCGGTCGGATTTCATCACATGATTTTACAGCCACATCCCCTGCATCTGTAGTTGGTCCTAAGGGTTTAGAGAGGAGACGTGTGTCCTGCAGGTGGTCTTCATGACAGAAGGCAAGATATAGACCTGACAATGTGAGCTGTCTAGAAGCTCAACAGACTAAGAAATTGTCGTCCGTGTTAATCCAGAGACAGAAAACAATGGATTCTAGCAGATACCAAATGTCTGGGAGGCGTGAGGTTCAGGAAACTACAGAATCAGTTATACCTCTGTTCATGACAGGGTAGTCTTTAAACATGTACATTGCCATATAGAAATATGCTTTTGTATTGTTGGTCTTTATACCTGAGAACACAGAGCAGTGTGGTGCCCTGATTCTTTTAAAATTAAGATTTTTATTTTGTGTTTTGCCTGCATGTATATCTGTGCACCATGGGCATGCAGTACCCAGTAGTGGATGTCATATCCCTGAAACTGGAGTTACATGGGGCTGTGAGCCGCCACGCAGGTGCTGAGGACTGCTAACCATGAAGCCATCCCTCCAGCCTCACTTCTTGCTTCTCCCTGTGACCACTCTCACTGAGAGTTAAGGGTTAAAGGGCATTCAAGCCATAGGCTTTACCTGATGCAGTCTGGTGGGTAAATTACTATTATTGAGATGATTTGGGCGCATCTTTGCATGAAGAAAATAGAAGAAGAAAAGAGGCCCCAGTCTTTGGGCCTTTGTGCACAAGCCAAAGAAAATGTTCTATAAATGGCTGGAGGTGAAGGGCTTTGCCACCTTGGGCTGACATCATTCCAAGGAACTGCAGACCACTGGTTTGCAGTGGTTTGGAACTCAAGACAGAGGCAGGCGTGGGGTTTGTTGGTGGCTCCCTGTGGAAGACTTCAGCCTCCAGACTGTCGCTGATGCGCAGGCACAGGCTCTCCGTCTCTGAACGGAAGCATAAAATCATCTCTCGGTGTTTTTATTTCTCTTCTGATGTGTGTTTTCCTTCAGACACTGATTTCACAGCCAGGGTCATGTAATTGGATTTGAAGGCATGTTTGCTGCACATCAGTGGGCTTTCTGGAATGGAGAATTCTACTTGATCTTGCCGTTGTCTCGAATCGAAACAAATCATGCACCTCTTTTACCTTTAATGATTCATTCTGAGAACAGCAAAGACTTAGTGCTATTAATTAGGGTTGCTGAAATATTCAGAGTGCTTGAGGCGAAAAAATAGTCTCAGAGATTGTGTTTCTAAGTAGTTCTGTTTTCTAGGGATTTAAAAACAAGCTGGGGGGGGGGAGAGAAACCTCACACACTAAAATATAAGAAAATTCCACGCTGCCTCCATGTGCTCGGTTGCACTCTACAGACTATCATGCTACGTTGTCAAAATACATCGTCTTCTTCTCTCACTGACTACAGGGAACAAAGGCCCTTGGATGAGAATTTAACCAGCAGCAGAGAGAGGTCGGGGTCTATTGCATACAGGAAGGGAGTCTCATGGGGAAGGCAGTCTACCAAGCTCCCATGGAACTGGCGTAAGACTTCGGAAAGGAATGCTTCCAGTTGTTAGTCTCTTTCCTCATTGTGTGCTGTGCTGTGATCCTTGAGAATCAGTGTTTACCTCAGGGAAAGGTGTGGTGTGTGTGGATGGGTAAGGATCTGTCAAACGGTTGGCATCCAAAGCAAAAGCAGGCATTTCTGCATCTGAAGCTGGCACCACGGTGGCTCCACCTGCTTCAGGTTGTCCTCTGACTTCCATATGTGCACCATGGTGTGCAGTACACACTTGCACATAACACACACACCTGTACACACATACACATGCATGTGCACACAGAGAGAGGAAATAATTTGATTGGAAACTTGTAGCAATTGACAGGTTGAAAAGTCAGAGGCTAGAGTACTCAAAGCAATAGTGAAAAATACAAGGTGGCGTGTCCACACGCGGGATTTAAGCGCCCACTGAAAAGTGACGGCAGTCAATGCAGTGCATTGAACGGCACACAAATGCTGTGTGCACCAGGGAAAACAGTGCAGAATCCTGAAGTCTGCAGCGTAGTTCTCATGATTTAATCCTGACAAATACGTGAAGGAGAATCAACGAAGCAGCTTGAGTCCGGCAGACAGTCCTGGGGAGACTGGAGAGCAGCCTGTAGGTGAGCGGGACCTTGTCTGCATCTTCTCACATACAAAGTCATCTCAGAACGTGCCATAGCCTCTTCATGGTGCGTGAACACATCATAGACTCTTCATGGAGTATGACATTGTTAGCTTTGATGGGGAGCATCAAGAAAAACGTGTGACTTCTGCTAGCTTTCTTTAAACCTGTAAATATGATATGAGAATGTGAGTCACAGAATTATTAATTCAATGTAATTAATTTAAATGAAAAGCTTTTGTCTTTTGAGATATATTTTTAGTGAAATAAAATTATCTAGAAATATATATATAATATAATAGTATATATATACATATATATATATATATATATATATATATATATATATATATGAGTTTACTTGTATAACAAACTTGTAGCAATACTTGTAATCCCAGTGCTGGGGAGGTAGAGAGGGGCAGACTCTGGCTCTCTCGCTAGCCAGCCTACCCTACTTTGTAAATTCCATATTAGTTAAAGACCTCGTCTCAAAAGATAAGGTGGACAGTATCTTCAGAAATGACACCTGATGTTGGCCTCTGTCTTTCACATGTTTGTGTACATATATGCATGCACATTCACACACATGTTCAGCCACTCACACATGTGGGCACACACAGAAAATTTTTAATGTAACCATAGAATAATTATCAATAAAACATGGTACTACCACAAACTTCTACAATACTTGTGACAATAAGGTCATCTTAGTCTATGACCAGTGAGAGAATCAAACCCCAAATGACTTCACACAGTGGCACCCTTGTGACATTCTCACAGATGTGACCACGGGACTAGAAAGGGGACGAGAGATTTATAGCAAAGAAAAGTTGGAAAACTGGGGTTGGCTAGGACCGCTCTGTGTGTTGATTTTGGCAACCGAACCAGGACTGTTTGTGTCTTTCAAAATTGGACTACACGACAATAAGGGATAATTTTTAATTTATGTAAATCATACCTTAGAAAATGTGCCTTAAAATACACGAAGGCAAAATGAAGACATTTCCAGATAAAGAATATTGGAATAACTCATCGGAAGCACACCTGTGTTATACTGCCTAAAGAAATGCTTCAGGCTGACAGCAAATGACTCCATATGGTGACTCAGGTCTCAGGAAGGAGTCACAGGACTGGAGGTTGGAAACAGTTTTTTGCCTACTCATTTTTCTGTTTGCCTTTGTAGGTAGTTTATAATGTGTTGTCAGTACTGTGCATGCATGTGACACACATGAGTGTATGATGCATGCTGGTGCGAAGAACATTTCTACGTTCCACATGAAGAAACCATGTTGGAAAGGCATATTTTGATCAAGATAGCTATAAATGGGAGAAGAAGACAAAGAGATAAAACTGAGATGCTAGTGGAAAAATTAAGTGTTTGCTAAGGAATACTTAATATGAAAAAGACTGGTTTAAAAAGAAGAGAAGAAGGAGAAGAACCCAACTGCAGAGTTGCCAGGCCTAAATCCAAGCGACATGAGCAACTGTATTAAATGCGCCTCTTCTAACTACTCTGTTCTACAAAGAGTCCTTGCCCTGGTGAGTGGAACGTTATGGTCTAAGTTTACGCTGCTTACGAAAAGTGTACTTTAAACTCAAATGCGCAAGTTGATTGAATGCAAAAGGATAGAGAAAAGAATGCCAAACACACAGACACATCAGAGGGCTTGCATGGTTGCAGAAGACTCACACAAAGAGACCCAAATATGAAGAGCATCTCTGGAGACAAGGTGGGAAGTTGTGATGTGGTATAAGGTGGATATAGGCAGACGAGCCTATGCTGGGTCTTTTGTATGTCTATATAAAATATAAGATTATTTTTTCAATGTCTAAAGAACTGTGATAGAATTTGGTGGGGGTTGTGTAGCACTCCCAGACTGCTTTCTGCAGTGTCCACTTCCACATGTCGTTAGTCCTGCCACTCTGTGGGCACGGGAGGTCTTCCCACCTTTTGGCATCTCCTTTGGTTTCTTTTTTTCGGCATCTTAAGGCTTTCATTGTACAAGTCTTCCACTTTCTAGCCTTATTCGAAGACATTTTTAGTCTGCTGTGGATGGTACTGCTTTCCTGACTCCTTTCTCCATGTGTTTAGGAAGGCTAGTAATTTTTGTGCATTAACTTTATATCCTGTTTCTTTTCTAAATGCGTTTATCAGCTATATGAGTTTTCTGGTGGTGTCGTTAGGGTCATTCAAATATAGACTCATGTCACCTGCCAATAAAGATACTTTGACTTCTTCCTTTCCTGCTTGAATCCCCGTTAACTCACTCACCTATCATATTGCTCTTGCTCCGGGACTTGCATCTTGAGGGAAAGTTGGAGTTTTCTAAGTCCCTTTCTGCATCTACTTAGATGATCATGTGGTTTCTGTCCTCGCGTCCATTTATGTGGTGTATTATGTTACTGATTTATGTATGTTGAGTATACCACTCCCTACATCTCTGGGATGAAGCAGACTTGATCTTGCTGACTGTACACATGTAGAAGAACGAAGCTGGAACCTTATCTTTCCCTCTCTGCAAAACTCAACTCTAAATGGATCAAAGACTTCAACCCAAGACTTAATACCCTGAATCTGATAGAGAAGTAAGTAGGGAATTCTCTTGAACTCACTGTCACAGGAGAGGATTTTGTGAACAGGACTGCAGCAGCACAGGTATTGAGGCCAACAATTAACAAATGGGATCTCCTGACATTAAAAGTCCTCTGCACGAACAGGCAGCATACAGAGTGGGAAAGAGTCTCTCCTAGGTGTGTTCTCACGGAGGGCTGTTATCTAAAATATACAGAGAACTTAATAAGCATCAAGAAATCCCAATTAAAAGTGGAGCATGGAACTAAATAGCATTCTCAGAAGAGGAAACACAAATATGGTGTGTTCAGGGGAAAACTAAAACTACTTTAAGGTTTTTAGCTTTCCCCAGTCATAACGGGTAAGGGTCAAGCAGACAAGCGAGCAAGCAAGCACACAAACAAGCACACAAACAAGGAAGGAAGCAGCAAGCATCTACAGGCAAACACATAAAAACCGCTACCACCACCACTACCAAAAACCCTAATGATAAATGCTGCCATGGGTGTGGGAGAGGGGACACTTACTAATTCTTGTGGGACTAGAAACTGGTGCAGCCACTATGAAAATTAGTGTGGCAGTGCCTCAAATAGCTGGAAACAGAACTACAACAGGATCCAGCTATGTCACTCTTGGACAGGTACCCAAAGGGTACCTACTCTACTGTATATACTCTACTGTAGAGATACCTGCTCATTCATACAACCCTGATGACTCTCCAGAACAGCATATGGGGCTGGAGAGATGATGGCTCAGCAGTTATGTGTACTTGCTGTTCTTGCGGAGGACCAGGGTGCAGTTCCCAGTACCTCAACTGGGTATTTCACAACCACCTGTAGCTGCAGCTCCAGGGGACCCGGCTCCCTTGTCTGGCCTCCTTGGGTAGCTGTGTATGCAAGACACACACGCACCATACACACTTCATGTGACACAGAAAATAGGACCCAACCACAGGAAGACATGGGGACCCTTCCTAGGGCGACAGGAATACTTCAGACCTTATAAACCTTACATATCATATATGCTTACCAAATCCATTAGCCACCTTTCTTATTGCCATGACCAAATGCCTGACAAAGGGGAACTTGAGCAGAAGAAAGCTCCATTTTGCTTTACAGTTTGAGGGAAGACACAAACCACACTGCATGTTTTGATAATTTTTTTTATTTTTAGTTGGCTGTGTGACACAGTCATTTTAATACCATGTAGAAGACCGATTACCAGTAATAACTTGTATATCTCAAAGTGGCTGACTAGGCTGGATGCCCGTGCTATTCCGGTGGGTTGTGCACCTCCTGATGTTGCCCATGGTGCCTTTTCCTCGTATTTGCCAACTCTTCACCCATTCCGCTCACTCACTTTCCGAGTGGAATTCTGCCATGAACATCAAGATCCTGGGATACTCCACCCTTTCAGTGAGTAGCAGGTGCTTTTAGTCTCCCACAGAAATTCTCCTCAGAGAACACGTGGGCTTTGACAAGAGAGGGCTCGTAGACAGTGATTGCTTCTCCCTACGTGGTTCAGACCAGGGGAACGCCATTGTTAGGACAACAAGGACACAGCAAGTGTGAGGTGGAGCCATTAGCGTCTGGGTGGTCAGACACTGTCCGCCAAGGGTCCTTGAGAAACACTTTGGTGTCCGTCCTAAGAACCCCATGTTCCAAGCTGGAGGCTGAGGTTTCCAGTTGTTGAGGAAGACAAACTACGCCACCCTGCTGCCGAGGAGCAACTCAAGAGCTGCCTGGGAGGCTGCGTGCCCTGGAGAAGCTGGCTATTCTGGAAGTGGTTGCTTGTTCTTCCTGTTACCACTCCTACTGCGCACAGCAACTGGTTCCCGGCAGATGCTTTGTTTTTATGAAAATACACTTATTTTGGGAAGATCTGATACCTACCTGTGCAGTGATGTGAAGTTTGGCTCATACCTGGTGGTACTGTTGTGTGGTGATTGGGCTGAGAAAGCGCCAACCTCATTAATAGACATTGCTGAATTCATAGGTGAATGGAGGAGCCTTGGAAGAAGTGGTCACTGGAGGCAAACCTTGGAAGGGTGTAAGTTGTTGCTAGTCTCTGTCTCCTCTTTCTCTTCCTCCTCTTCTTCCTTCTTCTCTCTTTTTCCCCATCCTGCACTGGCAGCCTTCTCTGCCGCACACTCCTGCTTCTAAGCTGTGTCTCATCGAAGGTTCATAGCAAGAAAGCCTGCTGACCTTTGCAAAGGATCCCAAAGAAGGCCCCTCCTTCAGCCGGTTTCTTAGGTGCTTTGCGACAGTGATGAGAAGTTAATAATAACTGCAGCAATGGCTACAACACACACATGCACACATGTGCACACACACATGCACACGCACACACACACGTGCGTACACACATACATGCACACGCATACACAGTGCATACACATGCATGTACACACACATGCACATGCACACATGCGCACGCACGCACGCGCGCGCACACACACACACACACACACACACACACACACTTCTGACTCTGGGTAGAGATTGTAGAGTGAGGTAGGGTAGGGTTCTGACAGGTGACCTCTTGGTCATCAAACGCTAACCTCCTCTTTTGGTAGATAATTTAGGACCCAGATCTGGCACACAGATCTGGGGCTGTAACTGGGTGATTCCAGCAGCTGTGTTTGCATCTTTTATTGCGGTCCACTTATTTACAGAATGAGATTTGTGATATCCTTAATAAGTCGAGTTGGTATGTGAGATTGAACAAGACAAATTTTAGTATGTTCAGATGCTTGGCCTCATGCATGACACAGGCACCCAGTGCATGATGGGAATCATCAATATTGCACCCCTTCCCAGAGGCTCTGACTGAGTCTGTCTGCTCATCACATCACCCACCATGGCCTCCCAGAGGCTCCCTACCATGGGACACTCTCCACTCACTCAGTCTTTGCGGGGGTTTTTAGAGTGTAAACAGCCTACGGATAGGTCACAACGGAAGTGTGCTGTTGTGCAATCAAGTAAGGAATGTGCGTGTTGCCTCCCTGGTCAACCGTCCTTCTCGGCACCACGGCCCCGTCCCATGCCAGACAAGGCTGGTTGTATCATGTTACTTCAAACATATTTTTATTTTCTAGAATATTATATAAACAGGAAATGTGTGCCTTCCCCTCTGCCATTCTGCATAATCGTTGTAGAGCTGGTAAACGTTCTGCACATCAGTAGTTCACTGCCCCGCCCACCCATTTCAAGTCTGTTGCAGAAATATAGGACATTTTGTTTATTTACCCATCTAATGATCGGTCGGGGATACTATAAAACAATCCCACAGTCCCTGTGAACATTTGTGTGGGCAAGCGTTTTTGTACATAAAGCTTTTTCTTGGTTAAATGCCTAGACATAGGGTGCCTGGACCTTATGGCTGGTATGGATTTAGTGTTTTGGGAAACCACCAAACTGTTCTGCCAAGTTTACATTTTATGAGCTCTCATCCCCAACCACAGTGAAGAACTCTAGCGGCTGCCGGTCCCTGCCAGCGTTGGGTCTGTTTGGTTTTAGTAATCCTCATGGCATGCACTGCGAAGCGGCGGCAAGCGTGTTTTCACGTGTTTATTTGCCATCTGCACATCTTTGATGGAACATCCAAGTAACTCTGCGCTTTTAGAAATGTGTTTTAAAAATGTTTTTATTTTGTGTGCTCGCCTGCATGCATGTCTGTGCGCCATGAATGTGCCTGTGGCCTTCGGAGGTCAGAAGACAGCATCTCATCCCTTGGAACTGGAGTTAGAGGTGGCTGTGAGCCTCCACGTGGGTGCTGGGAATCGAACTCAGGTTTTTTGCAAGAGCAGTCAAGGTTTTAAACTGCTAAGCCATTTTTCTAACCCCTATAAGTGTGTTTTTTAGCTTTATTTATTTATTTTTTAAATACTGGGACTTTTTAAAAAGTGTAGTCTGTGGATCTCCTTTGTTCTTTGTGGAGTGGTCTTACCACAGGGCTCAGTCCGCAGATGGTTTGGCTGGGAAGACAAGGGTTTCACATCCTCTCCCTCATTCTCCACTTTGTGTGCCCCAGGATCCTGTGCCAGTGCTGGACACATGACCTGTAGTTTACACTTCAGTTCAGTCTGGCCCATTTCATGGTTTGGGACAGATGTGTAAACATCTGTGTCTCCCATTATATTATCATATGGTATACTTTCAACCATCCTAAATATCTGACGCTCTCCTCCTACCCTTCCCCCAAGCTCTGGAAGACACTCCTCTCTCTACTATCTCTAGTTTTTCATTTCAGGAATGTTGTATGGTTGGAATCCTGTAAAGGGAGACTTTTCTGATTGGTTTCCTCCACCTAGATAAATGCACTTATGGTTCTTGAATGACTTTTAGGGCCGGACAGGTTATGTCCTTCATCACCAAATTTCCCTTGTGTGGATGTGTGGCTTTGTGTATCTGAGCCCCATCAGAAGGCTATCTTGGTTGCTTCTGAGTGTTTTACTAACACTGCAAATATCACCAAGTGAGCTTTTGTGTGGACATAAAATGTCAGCTCCTAGAGAGAAGTATAACTGCTGAATTGTGTGGTCAAACCACCTTTGAGTTGTAGAAGAATCCATACACCAAAACAAAACAAAGCTTAACTGGGTCATGTTGATTCCCATGCAGTCTGCCCTTCCACCGAACTGTCTTTCCCCGAGCAGCTATCACTGACTTTATGACATCCAGTTTCTCAGTTTCTTTATTCTTTATGATTTAGCTCTCTATATAGAAAATATTTCCCATGTTTGAAGTCACAAATACTTATATTTTTATATTTTGCCTTAGAAATTTTACATTACAGGCTTTAGAATCAGGTCTAAGACCCATGTTGGTTTTTTGTTTGTTTGTTTGGTCTGTAGTGAAATGAGTGACTCGTAGTCTATTTTCTGTGTGGACAAGAAGTTAATGGGTCAGGACCACTTGATGAGAAGGTTTTCCTTTCCTCACCGAATTGCCTCCACACTTGTGCAAACACATCAATGATACATTACACAGGACTCTAATTCTGAAGCCACCATTTTAATCCATTGTGTCCTTCATTCTGATGCCAATATCACAGTCATTTGGCTGTGAGAGCCCCACAGTTAACGGGATCACTGTCCTTAATTTTAATAATTGCTCTATCCAGAGAATAGATCACCACAGCCATATTTTCAGTTCAGATAAGTATTTGTAAAATATGCAGCAAGCAAAAACGAAAGAGCAAATAACGGGCAGTAGAGAGCGAGCAAAAGCCATCAAGCAGGACTTCCAGGTTTCACAGCGTCCTGCAGGACTGCCCAGAGAAGCCCGCTGAAAGTGTCCACTGAGCCCGCGTCCAGGGGGTCCCCGAGACCAGCTTCCCGTTTCCCTCTCCAATCCGCAAGTCTCCAGTTGTAAGCGAGATTGCCCATTCATTTCTCAGCCACCCAGATCCGAAATAATTACACAGAAACTATATTATTTAAAACACTGCTTGACCAATAGCTTAAGCGTATTTCTAGATAGTTCTTATATCTTAAATTCACCCATCTCTACTAATCTGTGCATCATCACGAGGTCATGGCCTATTGGCTGGGGTTCCATCCAGCGTCTGTCTCTTGTGGAGGCTACATGTCGTCACTCTGACTCCGCCTTCTTCCCTCCTCTTTCTGCTTAGAATTCCCACCTTGCTCTCTTCTGCTGAGTCACTGGCTGAAACAACTTTTTTCATTAACCAATAAAAGCAACACATATATAGAAGGACTTCCCACACTATCTAGTTTTTTCCCATCTTGTTACACTAGACAGAGTTTCTTAGGCAATATTGAGCACAAGTATGGGATGGGGGAGGGGGCATTCTTGGCTTGTGTCTGATCCCAAACATAAACATCAATTAAACATCAAGCTAACTGGGGTTTTTGGCGATACTTTCATCAAGTTGAGACCATTTTCTCCTGTTCTTTGTTGAGAATTGTTTTCTGGGTTGGATACTGAACTGTTATCTGTTAATGGAGATGATCATATGTAAAGATTTTTAATTCAATAAATTTATTATTTTATATGAATTCATTCCACGTTTTGGACAAATTATACACGGTCACAATGCATTATAGACTTCATATAGCTTTGAATTTGAAGTTATGTATTATTTTTAAGATTTGTTTCTTTTGGGGGCCACAGAACAATTTCAGTGGGTAAGGAGCTGCTGCCAAGCCTGGTGACACACTGCGTTTGGTCCCCAGCACCAGATTCTGGGAAGAGGGAACTGACCCCCATAAATGCCCTCTGACTTCCACAGGAGTGTTGTGGCACACATGTAAGCCCCATGCATATGAACGTACACAAATTAAAAAATATAACAAAATTTTAAAAGCGGAAAGAAGCCTTTGCTTGTTCGCTTGTGGCAGACCCTGGTTAGTAATTTTATGTGGTGTGCCTGTCTGGTTTTATCAAGAAGGTGGCATCGGCTGGCCTGGTGCTCTCCTTCTTTAATTTCCTAGAGAGCCTTACACAGGACGGGTCTGTATTTCTTACAAGTTTGGCAGCATTTACTAGTGAAGTAGCCTCAGCCTGATACTCTTGTTGAAGGGAGGCCTAAGCTATAAATTCAATTTCCTTAAGCAATACGGGGCTGCTCAGGTGGATCCTTGTCCTTGAAGCTATTTCCCGATGTTCTCCCCCAGTTCTCGCCTGTGCAAGAGGCCGTTTCTCTCAGAGCAGAAAACTTGCTCCCCTCTCCCCAGAATGTGTGTTTTCCCCAAATTCTACCCTTCTCTCTTACCCTAATCCCTAACTGTTCTGTTTGTGTGGCTTTCACAGATGTTCTGGGGCAAGCTTCCAGCTGTGTATATGTCCTCGCTTCTCAATCCATTGTCTTGTTGGCGTCTGGTCTTCCCCCACCTTTGTTGGGGTCTCGGTGGGAGACTTGGGGTTCTCTTAGCTGGAACTCGGAATCATAAACCACTGCGAGAAAATAGGAAGGCCGCGTTGGCCGGCGTGGTCCGGTCTACCTGTAAGGCGGACGTCGGTTGGCCTTGTTTGTCAGGTGTGCCACGCCCACATGGTCCTCGTAACTCGTGTTCCTTTTTTTCCATAGTTCTCTCTGCTGACTAGGCAGTTATGTGACAGGAATATCTCAGTCTCTTATAACCCAGTGCTTCTTACTCTATAAGGGCCATCTGAATTATCTGGAAGGTTTATCATTATTGGGAACCCCTTCTTGAATTTTCTCCTATGTTTGGTCTCGGGTAGGGCCTTACCTGGGAGGGGGAAAGGTGTAAAAAATGCTCTACTCCTGAGAGAGCTGGCTGCCGCCACAAGCTAGATCCACTCAGGAGCCTCATCTCAAGTAGATGAACCTGTGCTTTGGCCTGGTAACCATGGTTACCATGGGCAGTCCCTCCCGTCCCCACCTCCACTCCACCAAAATAATGCAATGAGAGATTCCTCACTCCACTGGAGTGTGAGCAGGAAACAGGTAGGGAGTGATTCTTTCCAGCTTTTATTTGAGGCTGGGCAAAGTGTTTGGTCTACAGGCTGAACTCGCTGAACTTGGCTGCTGAAGGTCTCTGATTCTGTCATCCCATTAATAATTCCCATAAAGGAAGGTGATGCCCCCTACATTCACAGTGCTTCCTCTTGTCTCCTGTAGACAGGGCTACACGGGAGTAAAAGCCTCTGGGCTGGAAGGAAGTTAGAAATTCTCTTTGAGGTGAGGATCTCCGGGAAGGGACTTGGCTTAGCAGCCCGAGGTCTCTGTTGTTACTTCTGGTTCTTGCTTGATCCTCTCACAGGGGTAAGTGGGCAGACATGGGTGCCTTGAGAGACTCAGGGAACCTGCAGCCAGCGCTGAGCTGGGAGAAACTGGAAGTACCGAGCCCTGGGCCTCGGTTTCCTCGCCTATGAAATGGAAATAATTTCTAGCATTTACTTCTGTGACCTTCCCGGTCTCAAATTTAGGTTTTGACCTCTCTTGGGAAAATCATAATAAATTCTCCCACAATCAATAAATGAATTATCTATTGATTGCTGGGCATGACACTTAGGCTGTTGAGAGAAAACATTTGTGTGGCCAAAACCACGCAACTGCCCTGGGCAAATCATTAGAATGCCTTGCCCTTCACCTTCCTGACAGCTCTGACAAGGAAATAGGACAGCTAGGGCCCAGATCTGGACAGTAAACCACCACTTTCTCAAAGTGACAGGCTGATGTACTGTGACCCACATCCCCACCAATCTGTGCCATGTGCACAGGCAGATCGTATTTGACCACCAGCCTGGGGAGATTCGGGACAGGAATGCCAGAATTAGTCCTTTACCCCAGGCCAGAGGAGATCATCACAGCAGCCATGACTGCATGCTGGAGTCAGTAACCTCGGAACTTCACTTCACACGGAGCTCCACGGAAGACCCTGGACAAAGACAAGGACTGCCCTTCTGAGCTGGAGCAGAGGGAGTGAGGAGTGTCAATCACTGGGAAGGCGGTGAGTTCTGTGGACTTTTCTTTAAGAAGCATCAGATACCCTGATCCTCCTGGGCTGGAGAGAGCCCCTGCAGAGACTGTTGGGAAGCCTTCTCAGCAGCCAGGGTCAGCAGGACACACATTCCCCATAGGAAGAAAGCTTGTGGGTGTGGTCTGGATATTTCCACCATCTAAGTGGGGGTTCCTTCCTCTGGGCTCTGTTGTTTCTGACCTGGAACCAAGTTCAAATAGGGATTTGAAGGCCATAGGCTCCATCTTAGGGGATTAGCGATTGTACTCTAAGACTTCAAGTCCCTGGTTTATTGTGGGTATTGCCAAACAGAGAGAGTAAAAAGATAAGCATATGCTTCCCAGTTGAATCTTGGTGAGCAACGACCAATTGTCTTCTTTGGTGTCATCTTATTCATGACATGTTTGGTTCACCCAAAATCCCACCTCCTCTGTGTGTGGCTGTCAGATCTGTATTGAGTTAATTTGGAGATATGATGTAAAAGCCACTGTTTTTACCTGTATAGTTCTGTGTCCCAGTATCACTTGGGGGAGATGAATACCCCTTTATTTCTTGTGAGAGCCCAGTGACCCTTTCACGTAAGCCTAGCTCTTCTCTTTGGATTCTGTTCTGCACAGAATTCTGTTGGTATGTCTGATCACACCCAACACAACATTGCATTGGTTGCTGTCATTTTTACCATCACTAGTGAAACAAAGCAGTGGCATTCTCCAGAGAAAGGAAGGAGTTGACTTCCTGGGGGAGAGGAGGGTGGAATTCCATCTGGTCCAGTGCTCGGTGGTCCTCACAATGGGACACTGAGATCTGGTTTGTTTTTAAGGACACATAAGTCCAAAAGACTTGATTTGGACCACAGATCGAGTGCATAACAGAGAAGGATCCAGGACCCTGCTTCCTTCCCACTATCTTTTTTTTTAAGTTTATTAAATTATAAAAGTTTCCATTTCCGCCCCTCCTCCCAACACCCTCCCACTTCCCCCACTTCCTCTCCTCCCTCTCCATCCCTAAGAGTAATCAGGGTTTCCTGCCCTGTGGGAAGTTCAAGTTCCTTCCCCCCTCCCTCCAGGTCCAGGAAGGTGAGTATCCAAACAGACTGGATCCCAAAAATCCAGTATATGCAGAGGAAACAAGTCCCAGTGTCATTGTCAATGGCTTTTCAGAAAGACTCTGGGCCAGCCACATCCAGAGAATCCGGCCACATTCAGAGAATCTGGTTAGATCACGTGCTCGTTCAGTTCCAGTCCAGCTGCCCTTGGTGAACTCTCATTAGATCCGTTCCCTTGTATCAGTGGGTGATGGCGCCCATCGCAGTCCTGATTTCTTTTTTCATTTTCTTCATCCTTCTGCCGTGGAGGGTTCCGTCCGGTGCTCCAACATGGATCTCCGTCTGTATCGCCATCCAACGTCGGATGAAGGTTTCCTCTGCTCTTGCCTTCTTTGTTCACGTTCTCCTTCCTTCTGCCTCTCGCTTGGACCTAGGGAGCTAGGTCCAGTGTTTCTACGTGGGTCTCCGCCTCCATCTCCCTCCATTGCCAGATGAGGGTTCTATGGTGATATGCAAAATGTTCATCAGTATGGTTGTGGGCCAAGGCCGGTTCAGGCACCCTCTCCTCTGTCCAGAGAACAATCTGGGGATCTCTCCTTGGACCTGGGATCCCCTTTATACTCAAGTCTCTTGTAAACCCTAAAATGACTCCCTTAGTTGAGGTATATACTTCCCTGATCCCATATCTATCCATTCTCCCTCCCCCCATCCCAGTCCCCCGATCTTTCCCCATTCCTCCCCTACTCCCTTCTCTCTAACCCTCTCCCCTTCCAACAGTCCCCCCACCCCCCCCCCATGCACCCGAGGTTACCTGGCACTCTTGTCTATTTCCAATCTCCAGGAGGATAGCTACATGATTTTCGTCAGGTTCACCTTCTTATTTAGCTTCTCTAGGATCACGAATAATAGGCTCAAAGACCTTTAATTACGGTTAGAATCCACTTATGAGTGAATACATACCATATTCCTCTTTTTGGGTCTGGCTTACCTCACTCAGTAAAGCGTTTTCTATTTCCATCCATTTGCATGCAAAAGTCAAGATGTCATTGTTTTTTACCGCTGAGTAAAACTCTAATGTATATATGTTCCACACCTTTTTTAACCATTCTTCTATTGGGGGGCACCTAGGTTGTTTCCAGGTTCTGGCTATTACAAATAGTGCTGCTATGAACATAGTTGAACAAATGCTTTTGTAGTATGTTAGGGCATCTCTTGGGTATATTCCCAAGAGTAGAATTGCTGGGTCCTGAGGGAGGTTGACTCCCAGTTTCCTGAGAAACCGCCACACTGATTTCCACAGTGGCTGCACAAGTTTGCATTCCCACCAACAATGGATGAGTGTTCCCCTCATTCCACATCCTCTCCAGCATAGGCTATCATTGGTGTTTTTGAGTTTGGCTATTCTGACAGGTGTAAGATGATACCTCAAAGTTGTTTTGATTTGCATTTTCCTGATCACTAAGGAGGTTGAGCATGACCTTAAGTGCTTTTTAGCCATTCGAAGTTCATCTGTTGTGAATTCTCTGTTCAGTTCAGTACCCCATTTTTTAATTGGGTTAATTAGAGTTTTAGTGTCTAGTTTCTTGAGTTCTTTGTATATTTTGGAGATAAGACCTTTGTCTGTTGAGGGGTTTGTGAAGATCTTCTCCCAGTCAGAAGGTAGCCCTTTTGTCTTACTGACAGTGTCCTTTGCTTTACAGAAGCTTCTCAGTTTCAGTAGGTCCCATTTATTTATTGTTTCTCTTATTGTCTGCGCTCCTGGGGTTCTGCTTAGGAAGTGGTCTCCTGTGCCTATGTCTTGTAGACTACTTCCTACTTTCTCTTCTATCAGGTTCAAAGTGGTCGGATTAATGCTGATGTCTTTAATCCATTTGGACCTGAGTTTTGTGCATGGTGATAGATATGGATCTATTTTCATTCTTCTACAGGTTGACATCCAGTTATGCCAGCACCATTTGTTAAAGATGCTATCCTTCTTCCATTGTATACCTTTAGCTCCCTTGTCAAAAATCAGGTGTTCATACGTTTGTGGGTTAATACCTGGGTCTTCTATTCGGTTCCATAGGTCGACTTCTCTGTTGTTATGCCAATACCAAGCTGTTTTCAATACTGTTGCTGGTAATAGAGTTTGAAGTCAGGGATGGTAATGCCTCCAGAAGTTCTTTTATTGTGTAAGATTGTTTTGGCTATCCTGGGTTTTTTGTTTTTCCATATAAACTTGATTATTGTTCTCTCCAGGTCTGTGAAGAAGTTTGATGGGATTTTGATGGGAATTGCATTGAATCTATAGATTGCTTTTGGTAGAATTGCCATTTTTACTATGTTGATTCTCCCAATCCAAGAGCAGGGGAGGTCTTTCCATTTTCTGGTATCCTCCTCAATTTCTTTCTTCAAGGACTTAAAGTTCTTATCAAATAGGTCATTCACTTCCTTGGTTAGAGTTACCCCAAGATACTTTATGCTATTTGTGGCTATCATGAAAGGTGATGTTTCTCTGATTTCCCTCTCTTCTTCTTTATCCTTTGTGTATAGGAGGGCTACCGATTTTTTGGAGTTGATCTTGTATCCTGCCACATTACTAAAGGTGTTTATCAACTGTAGGAGTTCTTTGGTAGAGTTTTTGGGATCGCTTATGTACACTATCATATCGTCTGCAAATAACGAAAGTTTAACTTCATCCTTTCCAATTCGTATCCCCTTGATCCCCTTATGTTGTCTTATTGCTATTGCTAGAACTTCAAGCACTATATTGAAGAGGTATGGAGAGAGTGGACAGCCTTGTCGTGTTCCTGATTTTAGAGGAAAGGCTTTGAGTTTCTCTCCATTCAATTTGATGTTAGCTGACGGCTTACTGTATATTGCTTTTATTATACTTAGGTATGACCCTTGTATCCCCAGTCTCTCCAACACCTTTATCATAAATGGGTGTTGAATTTTGTCAAATGCTTTTTCAGCATCCAATGAAATGATCATATGGTTTTTTCTTTCAGTTTATTTATATGATGGATTACATTGATAGATTTGCCTATGTTGAACCAGCCCTGCATCTCTGGGATGAAGCCCACTTGATCATAATGGATAATTTTTCTAATGTATTCTTGGATTTGGTTTGCCAGTATTTTATTGAGTATGTTTGCGTCAATGTTCATGAGTGAGATTGGTCTGTAATTCTCTTTCTTGGTCGTGTCTTTGTGTGGTTTTGGTATTAGGGTAACTGTAGCCTCATAAAAAGAGTTTGGCAATGATTCTTCTGTTTCTATATTGTGAAATACATTAAGGAGTATAGGTATTAGCTCTTCCTGGAAGTTCTGGTAGAATTCTGCATTGAAACCATCTGGTCCTGGGCTTTTTTTGGTAGGGAGATTTTTAATAACAGCTTCTAATTCTTCACGACTGACTGGTCTGTTTAGATTGTTCACCTGGTCTTGGTTCAACTTTGGTATATGGTACTTATCTAAAAAAATGTCCATTTCTTGTACATTTTCCAACTTTGTGGCATATAAATTTTCGTAGTAAGATCTAATGATTCTCTGAATTTCCTCTGCGTCTGTGGTTATGTCCCCCTTTTCATTTCTGATCTTATTAATTTGCATGTTCTCTCTCTGCCGTTTGATTAATTTGGATAGGGGCTTGTCGATCTTGTTGATTTTCTCCAAGAACCAGCTTTTTGATTCATTGACTCTTTGGATTGTTTTCTCTGTTTCTATTTTGTTGATTTCAGCCCTCAGTTTGATTATTTCCAGTCTTCTAGACCTCCTGGGTGAATCAGCTTCTTTTTTTTTCTAGAGCTTTCAAGTGTGCTGTTAAGTCTCCAATGTGTGCTTTCTCCGTTTTCTTTAATTGGGCACTTAGTGCTATGAACTTTCCTCTTAGCACTGCTTTCATAGTGTCCCATAGGTTTGAGTATGTTGTGTCTTTATTTTCATTAAATTCAAGGAAGACTTTAATTTCTTTCTTTATTTCTTCCTTGACCCAGGGGTGATTCAGTAGTTGACTGTTCAACTTCCATGAATTTGTTGGCTTCCTGGGGGTAGCACTGTTCTTGAATTCTAACTTTAATCCATGGTGGTCTGACAAGACACAGGTGGTTACTAATATTTTTTTGTATCTGTGGAAGTTTGCTTTGTTACCCAGTATGTGGTCAATTTTCGAGAAGGTTCCATGAGCTGCAGAGAAGAAGATATATTCTTTCCTATTTGGGTGGAACGTTCTATAGATGTCTGTTAAGTCCATTTGATTCAATACCTCCAATATTTCTCTTATTTCTCTGTTAGGTTTCTGTCTGATTGACCTGTCCATTGGTGAGAGAGGAGTGTTGAAGTCTCCTACTATTAGTGTGTGTGGTTTGATGACTGCCTTGAGTTCTAGAAGTGTTTCTTTTACATAAGTAGGAGGCTTTATATTAGGGGCGTAGATATTCAGGATTGAGACTTCCTCCTGATGAATTGTTCCTGTTATGAGTATAAAATGTCCATCTCCATCTCTTCTGATTGATTTTAGTTTGAAATCAATTTTTTTTGAAATTAAAATGGCCACACCTGCTTGTTTCTTTGGTCCATTTGCTTGAAAAACCTTTTCCCAGCCCTTTACTCTGAGTAGATGTCTGTCTTTGTGGTTGAGGTGTGTTTCTTGTAAACAGCAGAATGTTGGATCCTGTTTTCGTATCCAATCTCTAACTCTGTGCCTTTTTATAGGTGAATTGAGTCCATTAATATTAAGTGGTATTAATGACCAGTGGTTGTTGACTCTGGTTATTATTTTTTGTTTATTTGTTTAATAGAGTTTGTATGTGTCCCTTTTTTGAGTTAAGCTCGTGAAGGGTCGCTAGATGTCTGAGTTATTGTAGGTAATGTTGGCAATGTTGGATTCCTTGGGTTGCGATTTTCCTTCTATTACTTTCAGTAAGGCTGGGTTTGTGGCTACAAATTGTTTAAATTTGTTCTTATCTTGGAATATTTTGTTTTCTCCATTGATAGTGAACGATAGCTTGGCTGGGTATAGTAGTCTGGGTTTGCATCCATGCTCTCTTAGTTTCTGCAGTACCTCTATCCAGGACCTTCTGGCTTTCATGGTTTCCATAGAGAAGTCCGGTGTAAGTCTGATAGGTTTACCTTTATAAGTTACTTGCCCTTTTTCCTTTGCAGCTCTTAATATTCTTTCTTTAATCTGTATGTTTTGTGTTTTGATTATTATATGGCGAGGGGATGTTTTTTTTTTTTTGATCAAGTCTATTCGGTGTTCTGTATGCTTCTTTAACCTTCATAGGAGTATCATTCTTTATGTTGGGAAAGTTTTCTTCTATAATTTTGTTGAATATATTTTCTGGTCCTTTGATCTGCAGTTCTTCTCCTTCTTCAATCCCTATTATTCTTAGATTTGGTTTTTTTATTGTGTCCCAGATTTCTTGAATGTTTTGTGATGAGAATTTATTGGATTTGCTGTTTTCTTTGATCAGAGCATTTATTTTCTCTATGGTATCTTCAGACTCTGAGATTCGTTCTTCCATCTCTTGTATCCTATTGGTTATGCTTGATTCTGTAGTCTCTGTTCATTTACCTAGATTTTCCATATCCAGCCGGCCCTCGTTTTGTGTTTTCTTCATTGACTCCATTTCAGTTTTCAATTCTTGAACTGTTTCCATTACCTGTTTGATTGTTTTTTCTTGGTTTCCCAGTGTATCATTCAGGGATTTACTCATTTCTTTGAACTTTTTGTTATATTTCTCATCCATTTCTTTACTCATTTCTTCAATCTTTTTGTTGTACTTTTCATCCAGTTCTTTAAGGGAGTTATTCATATCCTGTTTAAGGGACTCTATTGCTTTCATAATGGCATTTTTTCCCGCTTCTTCTGAATTAAGAGGTTCAAGACCTTCTATTGTAGGGTCATGGGTATCTGGTGTTTTCATGTTGTTTTTTAGATTGTTGGAGGAGTTCTTGCCTTGGCATCTGCCCATCTCTTCCTTCAAATGCTCTCTATTGGATCTTCTGGTACCAGGTCAGGTTCCCTTGTTGGGCAGGGACTTCACTGACAGAAGGTCTACCTTTCGGCAGGCAGTCTATTGAAACACAGGCACTCCCTCCTGCCGGGTTGCACTCACAGCCCCGGCCCAGTGCGCAAGGGAGCTGCTCTGGGGAGATCTTGTGGCCCCAGAGGGAAGGGGGGAAGAGAGGAAGGTGTGCCTGGATAAAGACTGGGACAGGATTTGGGAGAGCTCTGCAGGGAGGAGCCTCCTCTGCCTGGTGACCAGAAAGTCGAGGGGGGCTGGGAAAGTCTGAATTCCTCCTAGCCAAAGCCCTCGGGACAGGAGAAAACTCACCCCTCCTCCAATGGATGACTGCTAGAAGATCACTGTCTCTTGCTGGCCAGGAGTGTGGCTGAGCTGAGACAGAGCTTACCTGTCCTCAGGCAGGCTCTCAAAGCAAAGGAACTGCCCCTGCCGGCCTGAGCCCACAGCCCAGGCCCAGCGTGCAAGGGAGCAGCTCTGGGGAGATCTTGTGGCCCCAGAGGGGAGGGGGGAAGAGAGGAAGGTGTATCTGGATAAAGGCTAGGACAGGATTCAGGAGAGCTCCACAAGGAGGGCCCACCTCTGCCTGGTGACCAGAAAGTCGAGGGGGGCGGGGAAAGTCTGAATTCCTCCTAGCCAAAGCCCTCGGGACAGGAGAAAACTCACCCCTCCTCCAATGGATGTCTGCTAGAAGATCACTGTCTCTTGCTGGCCAGGAGTGTGGCTGAGCTGAGACAGAGCTTACCTGTCCTCAGGCAGGCTCTCAAAGCAAAGGAACTGCCCCTGCCGGCCTGAGCCCACTTCCCAGGCCCAGCGTGCAAGGGAGCAGCTCTGGGGAGATCTTGTGGCCCCAGAGGGGAGGGGGGAAGAGAGAAAGGTGTACCTGGATAAAGGCTAGGACAGGATTCGGGAGAGCTCCGCCCCTTCCCACTATCTTAACAATAGTCAAATCATGATGTTAACAAGACACTGACTTTTCCAGCTTCAAGTGCCAGCTGTGTGGTTTGCAGTATTTCACGCAACCCTTTATGTATGTCTACAATGCAGTACTAGCTTGTCTATGTTTCTGTATTGTTTATGCTATAAGCGAGGAAACCGAGCATGGGAGATGAAGGGGCGGGTGCCGTGTTGTGTAGTTAGTAGGTCACAGGTATGAAATATAAACTGAAGGTGGCACATGACCAAGTTTGTGCTTGTGGCGGTCTGAAAGAAGGGAGTGGCCATTAGGAGGTATGGCCTTGCTGAAGGAAGTGTGTCACTGTGCAGCCAGGCTTTGAGGTCTTTTGCTCAAATTACGTTCAGTATGACACAGTTGCTCCTGCTGCCTGTGGGTCAAGATGCAGGGCTCTCAGCTCCTTCTTCAGCACCATGGCTGCCTGCCTGCCACCATCTCCCACCATGATGGTAATGGACTAAACCTCTGAAACTGTAAGCCACCTGATTAAATTTTCTTTCTAAGAGTTGCCGTGGTGTCTCTTCACAAGAACAGAAACCCTAACTAAGACAATGCTTACCCCAACACAGCAGTGTTCAGTGTGGTCCTTAGGCTAAAAGTATCGGCAGCATTTGGAGGTTTATGGAGTGTGAGATGCCCCCCCTTGTCCAGCAAGCTGAGAAGACCACGAAATCGAGATTCTTTCCCAAATCATGCCTTTATTTGGAGCACTTGGTTGAGGAAAATGGGGAAAAGGAAAAAGAGAGAAAAGACAGAGAGGGAGAGCAGGTGAGGGAGAGAAAGCGAAAGAGGAAGTGAGAGAGAGGGAGAGCAAGGGAGAGAGGAAGTGAGAGAGAGAGTGAGAAGCCCAAAAAAAAGCAGCTGCTTTTCTAGGGTGGAGAGGCTCGGATGCTGATTGGTTAATACCATTTGCTGGAGCTGGGAATTTCGAGATAGGCCAGGGAACCAAGGCTCTGTAATGCAAAAATACAAGCCCCAGGCACTCTGGCCTGCAGTAGCAACAAAGGATCTGTTTGCCTCCAAGCTGTAGGAGGCCAGCACCATTTAACAATGGTGATGTTCTGACGGCTCCTTACAATGGAATGCCAGGTTCATACCCCAGGTGATTCCCACAGGGTATGGCATCTGTGAACAGGGGTGGAAGTCATCTTCCAGCATCCTCTGCTTTCAGAGAGCTACTCTGACCGAGGTGTGAGTAACTGACTCTCCTCCTGGTCATGCTCAGTGTCTCCAAAGTAAGGTCCTATGGGTGCAGGCAAATGCATTACATTTAAGTGAAGGATGAAGTCTTGGGACAGGGCCTAGAAGACGCTTGCACAGGGATCTGATCTCTGTTTGCCTTTACTTTCCCCTGTAAAGTAGCAAGGACAGGAATGACTTCCTCCTTCTGAGGCTAGGGGCTATAAGGAAACAAGGGAATGTTCTTGGCATGTAGTCTAGAAAAGTTAGATGCCAAATTATATATCTGTACATAACATGTTTTGTGAGTCTGTGGAACATCCATGTGTGAGTGTGAGTGTGTATGTGTTTGTGTGTATGTTGGTCATAGGTCAACCTCTAGCATCTTCTATCTCACTTCATATTGCATTTTGAGGCAGGGTCTCTCACTGAGCCTAGAGCTCACCAATTCAGGTAGACTGGACAGCTGGTAAGCTCCAGGATTTGCCGATGTCTGCCTTCACAGTGCTGGGATTATAGGTGTGAGTCACCGTGCCTGGCTTTTACATGTGTGTTAGGGGATTTACACCCAGGTCCTCCTGCTCACCAGGCAAGAACTTCACGGAACCATCTCCTGAGCCTTCAAATGGTATTTTTTATCACTCTGATTTAATTTCAGGCAGACACTTCAAGATCATAGGCATTCCAAGGAATGTGGGTTAAGATTTCTGCCTGGCAAAGTTTCCAGATAAAATATAGAGATGCCTGGTTGCATTTAAACGGCAGATAAACAAGCGGTTTGTTGGTATAACTCATGCACTATCTGGGCTACAGCTACATGGAATTTCTTGTTGCACTTTTTGACACCTGGGATTTAAACGTGAGTTCCCTGGAGTTGCATCTGGTTAATATATCTCCTGATGAGGTGGCCTTCCAGTAACAGGCTCCTGGCAGGAGAGGAGGGACCCCCGGCCCTGCCATGTGTCCTCCTACCTAGCTTTTGTGGTAGGTGTGCCCACTAGTTTTGTGTTGTTTTGGAAGTTGGAGTCATTTTGGAAGAGAGAACTTCAGTTGAGAAAATGCCCCCACTAGACTGACTTGTGGGCAAACCTGTAGTATCTTTTCTTGATTACTGGTTGATGTGGGAGGGCCCAGCTCATCCTTGGTGCTATAAGGGAGCAGGCTAAGCAAGTCAGGAGGAGCTGTCCAGTGAGCAGCGCATCTCCCTGGCGCCTCTGCATCAACCTGTCAAACCCAGACTCCTGGCTGGAGTTCCTGTCCTGACTTCCTTTGCTGATGAACAGTGCTATGGCAGTGTAAGCCAACCGAACCCTTCCCTTCCCAAGCTGCTTTGGGTCGTGGTGTTTTATCCCAGCCCTAGAAACTTTACCATAGACCCTGGGGTACAGAGCGCGCCTGTGAAGCCTTGGCACAGCAAGCTCTCACAAATGCCTCTGTGTTTGGTCCCACGTAATGGAACCACGGAGGCAGAAAGGAGCGGGGTGATTCAGGGGCCCGTTAAAATTGCTCTAATCTGGCCGACTCGAGAGGGGAAACAAAAGCAGGAAATCAGGCTTCTTTGTTCTGGGAGGAGCAGCAGGGAGAGCAACGAAACAAGCCACAGACACATCTGAGCGCCTGAGTGGGGCTGTGTTTATTCAGCCCTGGAAATGTCTTAATGTGGGACTAGATGCTCTGTTTTATCAATCTGTAATTACAAGTAGCTTGTGTTGCCGTGATTATAAAATTGCTCTCTGTTTATTTAGGGACTAAATGGCATTAATTGGAGAGTGGAGAAGTGTGTATTACTTAATTAACCTGAGATGGTGGCCTCTGCTGAAAACCCACAGCTACCAGTGTAGGTGAGTGAGTGACCCTGGGACAGCCAAGCTCTGCTAGCGAATGGGCTTTTAAAGGGCACCAGGGACTGGTGGCTCAGGGACAGCTTCTCGCTGAACCTGGGGCTCACCAATTTGCCTACACTGGCTGGGCAGCATCAAGGGGTTAGCCTGTGTCCCCAGTCAGTGCCACCACGTCCGTCTTTTCCGTCGGTCCTGCGATCCAGACTCAGATCCTCATGCCTGTGTAGCGAGAGTTTTACTCCTGTGTCACCTCTCCAGCCCCAGCCTTTCATACAGCCAGCAGCAGAGTAAGTTTGAGAAATCAGAGTCGCCATAACCAGCGAGGATGTGTTGCACTATGCTGTTCTAACGGCCACGACACCACTGAGCGCTGAGTTCTTCAAGGCCCACCTTTGTATGCGGTCTACGGGCGATAGAATTGTGTTTCTGCGGTACATAACTGCATATTGCTTGATCTACCTCTAAGAACTTTCATACAGGTAGGTACTGTATGTTGAACGTAACACCCCCCGCCCTGTTCCTATGGCCTCACCCCGGAAGGGATTTCTTGCCAGCCTTCCCACCTCCCCTGGCTCCCACTCCATCAACGCTGCACCCTTCCATTCATCCTGGCTATGAGACTCCCACCCTGACACAGAAGGAAGGTCTGAGAGAAAGCACTGTAGTCTGCAGCATTCCAAGGGCATTTGGACAGAAGCCACGAGGCCTGCAAAGGAAAGGGGAGGAAGGGAAGCTTGGCTGTGTGGCCCCGCAGCTCTCCTTCCTCCTATTCAAGTGGGGATTTCATTCTTAATGCTGATTTCTTTCTTCCTCTCTGGAATTGTCTTACATAATTCAAGCGAGTGAAGGAGCCAACTTAATTTGATGGCATAAAAAGAACTGTACCTTTGTTTTCTTAAAGAGAACTAATGTCTGCCTTTGTCTCTTATTTATGGACACAATAAACCAAGCTTTACTGGGGAGAGACGGAAAATGCACCGGAAAAGGACAAAATATTTATAACACTGTGATTGGAGCATTAGAAATGGGGAAATTAAAACCATCCCTCAGCACAAGGGATGCACGCGTGTGCAGAAACTCCTGTGTGTGTGTTTCAGTCTCAGCACAAGGGAGACATGCATGTGCAGAAACTCCTGTGTGCGTTTCAGCCTCTTCTATGGGGTTGTTCTGCTGACAGCCTTGGTCATGGGGGAGTTAGAACCGAAGCAGATGGATTTAAAGAATCATGTGTCCTCGTGTAAGAGGAAAAGCAAGCAAGAAAGCCTTGAAGCTTCTGGATTCCGGAAAATTCATGATCTGAAAATGCTGTCATACACCTGCCTCACAGGGCCTCACTGTCCTCAGAGAAGACATCATGGCGGTCAACCTTCAAATGTCGAGGGGGACACCCAGAAGTTCCACTCATAAGCTACTACAATAGCTTGTGGTGGAGTTTTCCTGTCCTGACCTCCTGCTCCCAAATAACCAACACAGAGACTCAATATTAATTGTAAATGCTCTGCCAATCTCTCAGGCTGGTTACTAACCAGCTCTTACAACTTAACCCATTTCTATTCATCTATGTGTTGCCCTGGGACTTGTGCTTTTCTCTATCCCATTCTGTGTAGCTGACTCCTTCTCTGTCCAGACTGCTACTCCTCTGACTCTGCCCTTCTTCCTCCCAGCATCCTCTTAGTCATTTTTGTCCACCCCAACCTCCTCCTGCCCAGCTCTTTATTAGCCAATGAGAGTAATGCATATTCATAGTGCACAAAGGATTGTTCCACAGCAATAGAGAGAAAAGGGGCACATATTTCCTGATTCGTGAAGCAGGATACTTTTTGTTTTGAGAGAGAGAGAGAGAGAGAGAGAGAGAGAGAGAGAGAGAGAACTGAATTGTCAGTAGGGCTCAGAAGTGGGATCTGGGGGATCATAGGAAATCTTCCTGGAGAGGTTGTGTGTGGGTGCAGACTGAGGACAACCAAATTTTAATTTTTGGTTAATAAGAATTTTTGTTTCACTTGATTAGTAGAGACTTTCAGTTTCTCTGCTAAGTATGGATGAAGCAAAGAGAAGAAGGGCAGAGCCTTGTAAACACAAGGCACCCCTGAGCAGGGCTATGTCCTGCAGAGAAGGGCAGGAAGCTGAGCTCGAACAGAATTTGGTCTGACACTGAAAGACTCTGCCACTGCTCTTGTTCATGTATATAAAATTTTAGCGTAAGGAGAAAGACTGTAAAACAGAAAGCAGGGGAGAGGAAGCCAGGGCAGGAATGGGTGCAGGGGGGCAATTGGTTGTGCTCGTCTTAGACCACCCAGGCTTCAGGAACAACGACTTTGGTGGTTTGGAAATAGCAGGTACTCACTGCTCATGGTCTTAGAGAGCAGACAGTCCAAGGGTATGGCACCATCAGGTTTGGTAAGGCTTCCCTTCTGGTTCACAGAGGGCACCCTCTGGCTGAGCTCCCATGTGGTTGAATGGGTGTGGGAGCTCTCTGGGTCCTCTTTTGCAAGCATACTAATCTCACTCATCAAGGCTCCATCCTTGTAGCCCAGTGACCTCCCCCTTACATCACACATCTTGGGGAAAGGGGAAATTTACAGATACCGTGTACACCAAAGCTCAATAGAACTGATTTAGAAAAGAAATGCCAGGTGGTTAGATGATAGTAGTTGTGAGCTCAGTAGGGGGCAGACAGATGTGAGCCTCTGCACCACAGCTCCAGCATTTAGGAGCCCAGAGGCAGGTGTCTGGCTGCTGCTTATCCCGAGCAAGCAGTGTTTTTCCCATTAGTGCCAACCTCCAAAGATTGCTGGGAGCTTTAGCGGCATGCAACAAGTGAGGACGCGGTAGCATTAACCAGCATTGCTTTCAACTGTTCCTACACATTTCCATTCCCAGGTGTCTCCTGGGGAATGTAATAGAGCGGAGGGAGAATGAGATTTCGAGGTGGGAGGTTTGGGCTGGAAGTCGCTCACTTCAGCGTTTGCAGCAGTAAACATGTGGAGCTGGTATTGCAGCTCAGGGTGTCCCGTCACAACCCGGCTGTGACAATCAAATGTGACGACAAAGGTGGAAATTTCCACAGTCTCGGGATAAGGAGCAAGCTAAGCGGGTCGTGCACGAGTCTCCTGTTCTTCTTTACATCTCTGGAGTTTCTGGTCGCAGAGAAGATGAATCATCCTCATTATACGTGAAAGAGTAAAGGAAGCCGCAGGTCTGAGATAAGCGGTCGGGCATTGTTTCGAAGGCCAGGCCTATGAATAGGGATGAGGGTATAATTTATGTTCTGAGAAAAGGGGAAGAGAGAGCTGTCACTAATAACACAGTGACAGCTGCTGTTAGAGGGGACTATCTGGGCAAACACAAGAAAACCGCTCATCTGTGTATAAGGGGTGTTTAGACTAAATGTTCACCCATGTGCGTCTGGAGAAAAAATGACTCCACTCTGAGGACAGGGTTCAGTGGGTAGGGGCTTGCTGGGGAGCGTGAGGACATGAGTTTGGACCTTTAGAACCTTTGTAAAACCTGGGTGTGGTGACATGTGCCTAGAACCCTGGCACTGGTGTGTGTGTGGTGACCTGTGTCTAGAACCCCGGCACTGGTGTGTGTGGTGACCTGTGTCTAGAATCCTGGTACTGGAAGAGCAGAGAGAGGCAGTCCCGGGGTCTCACTGGCCAGCCAGTCTAGCTGAAAGAAATGGTCAGCTCCAGGTTCAGCGAGAGATTCTGTCTCATCATTTTTTTTAAAAAAAGGAAAGCATTGTAGGGGAAGACACCTAAAGTGTACAGGTTACCCACTCCCAATAAACACGTGTATACACGCACCACACACACACTCAATCGATCGCTTACTGCTGGATGTTGGTTTTTCAGGTATCTAATATGATTAGAACTCAGAGTTAATAAAATAGGTCACCTTTTGCCCCTGAACCTTGGAGTTCAAAGGGTCCATATTAAGCAAGATCTGCTTAGGTGTGACGAATGCTTTTCTGTGGCTGGGGATAGAAACTCGTTCTGGATTTGGACAAAGTCACTGCTTCCTCTCAAGGTTTCTCTACCCGAGAACAAATCCCTCCAGGACTCTTCCTCCTTGTGACCACGAGGTCTAGCTTTCATGTTGCAGAAATATTCCTTTGAAAGCAAAGAAGCTCAAAGAGGCAGGGTCTAGTGTCTTCCTTAGTTGTTAGGAACAGCAAGCATTCGGCCTGAGGCTGTTGGTTAAAGGATGTTATTTAAAAACCCTGAAGCTCGTGCTTTTGATTATCCCAGTAAAGGGTTGTGGACCAATATCATCAACGGATGATAAATCTATGGAAGACCATGGTTTGAAAGGTTTCCTTTTCGATCATTTATTAATTGCAAGGGGTTGGTTTATTACTGGGCAGAGGAGAGGCCACATAATTCCTTGCCATGGTGAAAAAGAATAGTGAACATAATATGCCTAGTGCATGGTGCCCATGGATAATCACCACGACGAATTCACCTGGGAATGGGTTAGCCTAGTACATGGTGCCCACAAATAAGCACCACCATGGAATCCTGTGAGGATGTGCTAACCTGTATCTAATCACAGTGGGACATCAAAGGGACACATTTTGAACAATTATTAGAGAAAACATGACGTACATCCTCCCGAAGTGTCACAGCTATGGTGACAGTGAAATCACAGCGTCAGTAGCACAGGGAGATGACAGATAAATGCAGTCCATGATAGTTGGCTGGGTCATGCATTGAGGGAACGTTTTATAGAGGATGTGTTTTATATTTGATAAATAAGAATATAATCTTTAGTTAGACAGAAGTATTTTATTATTGTCAATTTCCCTGAACTATAACTTCTTTCAAAAAATACCATGTTTTCAGGAAACATGTTGACGGAAAGAGAAAGGACACGGTATGATGTATGTACATCTGCTCTCAGTTGGTTCAGAAAACTCAAGATCTGAGTGAGCATGAATTCAGAGGTAACAGACCAGTTCATGGTGTAGTAAATTTCACGTCAGCATTGTAGCATTTAGGATGCAGTACTGTTATCACTTGCTCCTTTTGGCCAGGCTTACAGTGAAAGCCAGGGTGAGCAATAGCGATGGAACAGAAGATGTGCCCTGTGCAGTTTGGAGAAGAGAGGACCTTGAAAACTTCACAGTTGTGGACAAGGTGGGTGTGAGCAAGGCTTCAGCAATTTCTGAAGAGATCGGCATGTTAAACAGAGATGTGCTTCATGCTGGGACAATACAGAAGGTGCCTGAAAGACAAAACTCTATGTGTGACAGGTTCCAGCATAACGGCTCCCGAAAGCAAGCACACACTCACATGAGAGGTGCTGATTTGCACAGAAGTTGGTAAGAGTGTCCCTGCGTGGAGCTCTGGAGTGCATTGTATCTTAAGTTAGGAAACTGAAACCCAAATTGCAATGCAGAATTTAGGATACCACTGTTAGGTTGCAATCTTTTCCAGGTAATCTTTCTGCTTTGGGGGGCGGGGGAAGCTTACTAAGACATAGGTGGCTAAGAGGGAGGTGAGACATTGGGGTCCTTTAAGACAAGACATTTACAGGAGGCAAAACAACAGCATGGTCTAAGGGAAGTGAAATACTTCATCCTTTGGTAACTCAAACCCAGGAACTGAGCACTCTAAACAGCTCCAGGAAGTCCCTGAAACCGATGATATTTGCTATGTACCCCTTCCTAAGCACGTGTAAGTAGTAAGGACTGCGGAGAGAAACTCTCAGTCCAGCTGAGCTGCAGAGAAGAGCCTTTGCATAAGTTGAACAGTCTGAAATAAACAGAGCAACTGAACTGCCTGGGCCAAACAAAGACGGCCGAGCTGCCTGGTAGAGACTCATATAGACTAAGTCACCTGTGGAGGGCCCTCCAGTCTTCCCAGGAGCCTGCAGATTTTGCAGTGTTCCCTGAGTTTCTGGTTTTCATGAGCCATCGTCCATGTTGGGCTTTGGTGATGTAGTTGTCTTTGAGACAACTCTTCTCCTGTGAGTAACCCCTTAGTCACAGTCCTGTAAGTAACCCCAATACAGCTCATTAGTTCACCAAATTAGACTGGTGCTGTCTGAACTTTAGATTGCCAGTTCCCTGTGTAAAATGAGCTGACATTTGTTCATGTCTCCAGGAGCAGGATAATGCCACACAACAACTAGAAATTCCAGAGATATGAGGTGTATGCTAAAGCAAACAGCAGGTACTTCATGAAGCTAGCTTACGGGAGAGACCATGTGAACTGAAAATGGCAGGGTCAAAGGATATCTGGTGTGGGAGGTCCTTCTGTCTAACTGTTGCTTTTCTTGGTTAATGAATAAAGAAACTGCTTTGCCCTGTTGATAGGGCAGAACTTAGGTAGGCGGGAAAGACAAAACTGAATGCTGGGAGAAAGAAGGGCAGAGTCAGGAGATGCTATGGAGCCACTGCCAGAGTCAGATATGCCAGAATTTTGTTGGTAGGTCACAACCTCATGGTGATGTCCAGATTAATAGAAATGGGTTGGATTAAAATGTAAGAGTTAGCCAATAAGAAGCTAGAGCTAATGGGCCAAGCAGTGATTTGATTAATACACTTTTTGTGTGATTATTTTGGTTCTGGGTAGCTGGGACAAACAAGCAACCCTTCTTCCTACAGATGTCCAAGTCAGTTGGCACTCAGATAGTACCATGTGCCTGGACCAAGCATGAACACAGAGAATCTTGCTTTGAGACAGTCTTCTCATCCTAGCCTCCTGTTCCTTCCTTCTCTCAGCGGAATGTTGACTCTGTGCCACTGTAGGATGGGAGAGTGTACCTTGCTTCCTTAAATGTTACAGGGACTCATGGCTAAGAGGTTGCCTTGAATCTCAGAAGAAACTCGGGATTCTGAACAGTGTTAGTTTAAGGGACCAGTGGAGCAGGACACCCTCCTCTCCAGTCTCTGTGGTTTGTAACTTGGACTTCTGACTTCATCAGGCAGGGGAGGGTAAGAAACTTAGAGGCAGCTAAGTGACAGGGCGTCTACCTCTGGGGGGAGGTTCCTCCAGGAGATTGGGGTTGTTGAAGACTGAACCTCGGTGTTCTATAGATTATAGCTCTAAATGACAATTGCAAATGTTTGTCACTGAGAAAGGGTCACCTTTGTACTACACTATGCTAAAACAGTTGTCTCCCCAAAGCCACATGTGAGCTCCACGATCAGACCAAGTATCGAAACATAAGAATGCTTCATCCTAAAGTATCTGATCCATCAGGTATCATGGTGGGCATCTAACACAGTGATGTGTAAACGAGAGACAGAAAAATGAGGTGACAGCTTGCCAGACGTCCACTTTCCCATAAATCACTGGAGGAAGGTCAAGGGGCAGTGCGTGTAGGGTCCATAGCTAACTGTGGAGGAGACCCTGGTGAAGGCCCTCCTCTGTGGCTCCAGGGACTGGAGCCGGAGGAGGACTGAGATCTGGGAGTAGGGACATCATGAGAAGGGAGTGAGAGCTTCTTCCAGGATGTGGAGCAGGAGGTCTTGGTGAAGGTACGGCTGGCAGCTAGACATGCAGGTGTGGCTGAGTGGGCTAGCCTGGCAGGGCCACAGTCATTGGTGGTAGCCCTTCCACATTGTGGTAATTCTCCAGAGTTCCTCTCTGGATCTGGGGTCGAGAGGGACACTTCCCTAAGAAGCCCACCAGGCAAAGTCATGCCATTATGTTGAATGTGACTATGCAGGGATTTTTATCTGGTTCTGTCTTAATATAATTTTTGATAAGAAAAATCTGAGCTTGTTCTGAGGTGGACCTCCTTCAGGAGAGACAAGCTGAGCATATACAATCTGGGGATCTCACTATTAGAGTGTACACACTCAAGATTTTGTTAACCCCTGGACACTTGCACTATGGTGTAGGGTGATGAGTGTGTTGGGCACCATGTAACCACCCACCAAGCTCTGGTGCTTGTGTGGGTGAGCATCTCCTGGAATCGTACTTCATATCTCCCAACTGCCTTGTAGGATCTTTCAGGAAGCCCAGTGCTGGTGTAAGTTTCTAGGGTCTTCATGCACAAATATGGCCACATTTACATTCATGGTGGAGCCAGGACCACTGCCGGCTGTTAGGGCCTTCAGTCGGCCCAAGTTGAAAGAAGAAGATCTCACTGTGGCAAGGTACAGAAGAAAACACTGTTCCTTCCCAAGATCTGATTTAAATTCATCCTGTAACAAGCAAGTCAGAGGTAGAGGTGGGGATTTGGTTCTAGAGCTCACAAAGGTAGTGGGCCACAGCCACAAAGCCGGTTCATGGTCCAGAGGAGGAGGTGTGTCCTTGGCTGACTGTGAAAAGACACGACAGCGTGAAGTTATGGGGACACAGAGAGACGGTGTTAAAATTGGGCTATCAATCTTGTTCAGCCACATTGCTACCTCAGGCGAAGAACGACAACAAGGTGAGAGTTTCCTTGTTCGCAATTCTGTGGTTCTAACAGGGTTTCCTTGCCAGGACTGTAGACTGTGGACTCTGTTAGGACACGATTAAAAGGATCTCTTAAGAACGTTCAGTGTGCACAAGATAGAAATGTAAATGCTTCTGCATGTGTATTTGTTCATGTACACGCATTATACACTTGGGTATTATTATTCTACATAAACAAATTTATATCACAAGTTCATTTATACATCCTGTTTTAATCACATTTATAAAAAGAGCATACCAATGTACATGCTGGAAGTGTGTACAAAGTCTCTTTGTGGAAGTGGGTTCTGACAGGGAGGCTGAGGAGATGACTCGGGCAAGATTCGAAATGAGTTTTTGTTGAAAATGCGCCATACGGTGTCTGTATTAGAAGACAGTCATGTCCCAGGAACTCATAAGTTCACTCGCTGTGGAGTCAAAGATGGAAACCACCCTAATATTTAACATTTCCCAGGGTCTGAAGGTAAGGAATGGAAGGTTGTCATGGACTATGACGCTTGCATTGTGTGCACGCACCTTGTGTGTGTGCATGTGCGTGTGTGTGTGTGCATGTGTGCGTGTGCGCATGTGTGTGCACGTGTGTGTGTGTGTGTGTGTGTGTGTGTGCATTTGTATGTGTGCGTGCGTGTGTATTGGGCAGGGACAGGGACTACTTCCCTCTCAGCTGCCTCTTGTCAACTATCTGTTCTCTCCTCGCTGTCTCCTTTATGTTCTTCCCAAGCCTCCCTGCTCCCCACCGCCCTTTGTTTGGTTAGCCTGTTGCCTCCACAGTACCAACATTTACTCTCTGTAGAATTTAAAAGAAAGTAAGAAGGAAAGTACTGTGTAGCCTAAAAGTTCTTCCCTGCTAGGAATATCTGTCTGTGCTCAAAAATAGTCTTGAAATGTGGGTCATGTGCAAGACAGAAGGATGTAGAAGGGTTCTTTTGACTTACCTCTCAGAGAGTGAGGGCTCCATCCCCACCAGCTGCTGGACAGAGAGATAATAGTAGAAAAGCCTTGGGGCTGCTGATCTCCATCAAAGAGATATTCTCCATGTGTCAGGGCTGGAACTTCCCTTAGGGCCCTTGGGCCAGGCCCTTACATCCCCACACTTCTGCCTGGGTGAAAGTGTTCTCTGCCTGCCCTCTTCCAGCTCCTAACATCTGAATCTTCCCTGGAACCCACCCTAGAGTGCTGGAGAGGCCTCCACTTACAGGAAGTTTTATGGAAAACGTTTTACACCAAGGATCCGAAATTAAATCTAGCATGAGCCGACGCTAACAAAGGTGGGAGAAATGTCATTTGGCATAGAGTGCTGGCCACGGAATGTTTCTTGAGGCTGGTGACCTGTGGAATGATGGAGGACTGGTGTTTGTTTGGCATGTGAAGCTCTTATGTCTGTCATGGGCTTATTTGGAGCAAAGCCTTCCAAATGTTAAAGTTTGAAACCATAAACACGAAGATGGGATGCAGGAAGGGAGATGTGGAGAGGCAGAACAGGCTGTGCACTCCAGGAAAACTCGTTTTATACAAAGGAAACAGATTTGATCATTCCCTTCCATTCCTCTTACTCTCTTGTGTTTCTGCAGCACTGACGACAAAGAGGTACATCTGATGGACTTTGCTGCAGCCGAGAAGATGAAAATCGTTCCCATCTTTCTTCCTGTTCACTCACTTCCTGTCATTCACATGCTCGGTTCAAACACTAATTTTAGAGTTCACTGAATGTGACACTCAGTTCAGAACGGGATCCTGAGCATCTCAGTTCCTGTTACTGCTTCCCCAATCCAGGCACAGTGCCCACTCTTCACAGCTCCGAGCAAAGAAACCGCTTATTCCGCGGAGTATGAGTGCCGCCACGTCCAGCGTGCTCACGAGAGTGCCCTAACCTCAAACACTTACGTGTGAGACGCATTTGAGACTCTTGATCATCTGGTCTTTCCTTCTCCTGCCTTTCCTAAAGTGGCCCCGAGTTCTGGGTAGGATGTTTGTTCTGCTGAGTGTGTGCTTTGAAATTGCCCTCGTTCTTCTGTACATAGCCACTAAGTGAAGAGTAGCCAATCAGTCGATACTTTATAGAATGGCTGGGCCAGGCAGAGATAGGGTTGTGCTGTGCTGGCCGCTGATTCGATGCTGGAGCTCTGACAAGGTGCCCAAGTTGCTCAAAGGCGCTGGGAAGGTGCTAGCATTATCAAGGAGAATTTAAAGAGGCCAGAGATTGGGAACCAGAAAATACACAGGACTGGAAAGCTCAGGCATTTATGATGAGGGCCTTGTGGTGAGCTCTCACTCCAAAACCAGATGGACCATTCACTATGGGTCTGAGACTGGGCGGGGGCTGCTTCTGACAAGCACACACAGGTGGTAGCAGTAGCAGCCAGCTGTCCACATGAGGCCTACTGGGATTCCCAAGCCTGGGGTACACGTTCAGGGGCTGGCGGTACGGATGTCCCTGGTCACCTGAAGCTCTGATGGTTATGCCAGCAATGCTGCCTGGGGAGGATAGCCTCATTCTGCCCAATCCAACCCAACATTCCTAATCCACGTGTCTTCCACGTGTCTTGGTGTGCATGCTACTTCTGAGTTGTCCAAGAAGGGCATACCACCTCTACAACATGGCACCTTTTATTCTTTCTAAAAAATATTTAACTTTATCTTGTGTGTGAGAGAGAGAAAGTAACCTTACACATGTCAAGGGCAGAGGACCACGTACGTTGGTTCTCTGTTTCCGCCTTGTTGAACAGGCAGGAACTCTTCTATTTCTGCCGTTTCTCATGGGGCCAAACTCAGGCTGTGAGAGTTGTGTAGCAAGTGCTTTACCCACTGATCCATCTCCGCGCCCCACCTTTCTTCCTTATAGTCATCACCAGCTATGACTAGATGGTGCTATTTCATCAACCCAACCTCAGACTCCTTCTTGGCACAACACCCTGAGTAGCTTCTTCCTACCGACCGTAGCCACTTCCTGGTCTGGACAATGTAGTCATGACAAGACTTGAATAGTCAAACATCAGCTTGTCAAAAATGTCAATTTATAATAGCATCTTGGATTATAGTTTCTGGTAGTAAATTTCCTGTAGAAGTCATGGATGTTGACGTAGTTTATTGCATATAACCATGATATCTCTGCCGACTGTACTTTTTCCCTTTAGACTGTCCTTTAATTCCATAGCAGTTCTGACTAGAATTTGTTATGGTGTTGACCATCCACTCAGGTCAGGCCAGAGAGGGGCTGCTTTACCTCTGCTGGTGTATATGGGAGAGGGCATGTTGCTCCCCCATCGTGCTAAGACACCCAATACTCTCTTGGATAATACAGTCGTTGTCCTTCCTCAAGTAGGGAAGATTCAAAATAAAAATGTGGTACTGCTGTCCTTATCTTTCATGTTAAATGCTACCTGCCCATTCAGCAACAGAACCTGAATCCACCTGGCATTCATGGTGAACCCTCTGAAGCCAGGGTGGCACGGACACTTGACTCCATGTTCTACAAGACAAGATGATGTAGGGCCTCGCATCTGAAAAGGCAACTCACTCTGCTTGGTCCTTCCTGGGATCCTAAGAAGCAGTGACCCAAGGAGGGTCTTGGGCATTGTTACCCATTGGGTGGGTTTGAACCCCTGTGAATTGTCTCTGTCAGAAGAAGAGGGAACCAGCCATGGGTTCTGTGGGGGAGAGATGGAGTGCAGCAGACATTCAGTTGGGACACACCTGGCTGCTCCCCTCTGAAGGACACTTACTTTGTTATTTTGTTGTTTTTAATTGCAAAGAAACTTGTTTTCATTTAAGGAGGAGAGAGCTTAGGGACATTGTGAGCATGCTTGTAGAGAAGATGCGTTCGGGAATTTGCCAGATCTGCAAGATCTGGGTTTAGAATAAGTGTGGTGGTGGTGGTGTGTGTAAGTATGAATATGTGTGTGTGTGTGTGAGTGCGAATGTTAAAAACCCAAGTAGAGTTGCCAGTGTTAATATGCATAATAAAAGTTAATGTCTGTGGGGTGCTAATGGTTCGGACTCCCTTTTTATTGTTGACATCAATTTAACGCTGTTGGGGAACTTATTAAATGCTACGCTCCTCTGTTCTCGCTATGGAAATAGGAACAAGAGCCACTTTCCTCTGTTGTTAATTCAGCTTCTAAAACAGAGAGTGTTGGCAAGACCCTGGCGGTAAACAATTCCACACGTTCCCTGATCACCGCGGCAGCCAGGAAAATGAATATTAATGAAACCATGTCCTGCCACGGGTACAAATGCCCCGGGCTTCCTACAGAATGACTGGGGAGGGTACGGCTTGTCAGCTTGCCTTGGAAGTGAATAATTTTACTCCAAGGTCTCATCAAAGGCATCCTGAGGGCCAGCTTCCACTCTGCTTTGGATGCCCTGATGAAGAACACTGGACACGCACCACCATGCCCCATCAGCGACTGTCTCCTTGCTGTTTCAGTGTTCTGTTTTAGAGAGACGGATGGATCCACGGGACAGGCAGAGCTCTCGGAGGGAAGCAGCGTCCTTGTTTTCTTTGGCACATATTCACTGCACTCAGGAGTGGATTTCATAAGGATATGATTATACGGGTCTATCTTATGCTTTGACCGTGCTGCCCACTGCTGCTTTTCCCTCCCCCTCCCAACTCCCACCAATCCCCTTTGTTTGTCAGACAATTTCATTTCTGTTTTCAGACCGTGTATGCGTATAAAATCTAGGACCCTCAGACAAGAGAAAATGCGATCTTTGTTGCGTCTGGCTTCATCTGCCTATGATATGATGCTTTTCGGTCGCACCCATTTTTGTGCCAGTGCCATAATTTCATTTGTTTCTATGGCTGAAAGAGCCATAAACATATGTTTATATACACTGTTTTCTCTCTCTGCCCCTCTGTCGCTAGACAGTGAGGCTGGCTCTGTACCTTTGCTGGTGTGATCACCGTCGTCACGACTGCCAATGTAAGCCCCTCTGCAATGTGCTGGCTTGGAGTTCTCTGGAGAAATACCCGGGGTGGTATAGCTCAGCCATATGCTGGGCCCATTTTTAGTTGATTAGGGAACTCCAAACCAATTTCCACAGCGGTTGATCTAATTTCTAGTGTCTCTAACAGCGTGGTGGGGTCTCCTTTCACAGGGGAAATGAGCTTTAAATGATCTTGCTATGACTTCCAGTCCTAAGCTGGCCTAGAGAACTGCTCTACTCCCCTGCATGCAGTCACTCTTTCCCGGGATGTCTGCTTGTGGGTGGCGTGGGGGCCCTGGGTTGGCATCTTAGGCGTAGGTGTCCTTCTTTGTGGGTAAGCTTGGTAATTCCAAACCCAAACATTTTAAACCATCTGTAGTTGGTTGCTTTTCACTCTTTGCTTTTTGGCTCTTTGAGGGCCTGCCACCTGGCTCCCAAAATAAATACGCAGAGTCTTATTCTTTCTTATGAATGCCTGGCCTTAGCTTGGATTATTTATTGCCAGTATTTCTTAACTAATTATCCCATCTACTGTTTGCCTCTGGGCTTTTATCTTTCTCTATTCTATATACCGTTCTTTCTTTCTTATTCTGTGACTTGCTGTGTAGCTGGGTGGCTGGCCCCTGGTGTCCTCCTCTCCTCCTTTTCTTGTTCCTTAATATTCTCTTCCCAGATTTCTCCTCTTGTTTATTCTCTCTGCCTGCTAGCCTTGCCTACCCGTTCTGCCTAGCTGTGAATTGTTCAGTTCTTTATCACACCAAGCAGGTGTTTTAGACAGGCAAGGTAACACAGCTTCACCAGGGTAAACAAATGCAACATAAAAGAACCCAACTCATCTCTGCATCATAAACAATGTAACACATCTTCAGCCAACATTTAACAACCACCGTCACGGCAGACTTTCCAAGAAACAAAGTGTCTTGTCAACCCTGAGGAGGTTTTTTCCTTCATATTTTCTTATTACAAATTTACTTTTAATTTTACATACCAACTGCAACTCCCCCTCTCCCCACCTCCCACTTCCCATTGCCCGCTCCTTGTGGGGTGGGGGGTAAAACTGTCCTTAGGGAGTCAACAAGGTCTGGCATACAAACTTGAGGCAGGACCAAGGCCCTCTCCCTCTCATATCAAGGATGAGCAATATATCCCACCATAGGGACTGTGTAGTATGGCGGGGCTGGCTTGTTGGGGTTTCTGTCCTGCCCGGTATCCAATAGCCGGCAAATCCCAAAGAGAAATCACACACAGGACTCCATAAGGTTATAAACTGATTGGCCCATTAGGTCAGGCTTCTTGTTAACTCTTATAACTTATGTTACCCCATTATCCTTATCTACATTAGCCACATGGCTCCGTACCTTTCTCAGCTGGGCAAGTTACATGCTGCCTCTTCAGTGGTCTGCGCAGGAGTGCGGAGGGAGTTTCCTGCTTCCCAGAATAGGACTGGGCTCCAAAAGACCAGTTTATGAACCTGGGCTAGGTCCTGGTGCTACTGCCAGTGGCTCCCCAACAGATCAGACCACATAACTGTTAACCACATTCAGAGGGTCTAGTTCCATCCCATGTGGGTTCCCCAGTTGTCAAGCCATAGTCCATCCATGAGCTCCCACTAGCTTGGGTCAGGGTCTCTGTGTTTTTTCCCATCATGACTAAGATTAAAAAATACTGATGACAGCTTATGCTAGAGAGGATGTGGAATAAGGGGAACACTCCTCCCTGCTGGTGGGAGTACAAACTTGTAAAGTCACTTTGAAAATCAGTATGGTGATTTCTCAGAAAATTGGGAATTAATCTACCTCAAGACCCAGCAATACCACTCTTGATCATATACCCAAAGGATGTACAATCATACTATAAGGACACTTTCTCAAATATGTTCATAGCAGCATTGTTTGTAATAGCCAGAATGTTGAAACAACCTAGATGCCCCACAACCAAAGAATGGATAAAGAAAATGTGGTACTTTTACACAATGGAGTACTACTACTCAGTGGTGGAAAACAATGACATCTTGAGATTTGCAGGCAGATGGATGGAAACAAGCAAACAAACAAACAAACAAACAAACAAACCATCCTGAGTGAGGTAACATAGACTCAGACAAACACAGTATGTATTCACTCAAAAGTGGATATGAGATGTAAAGCAAAGTAACCAAGCTACAAAACTACAATCCACAATCTCAAAGAAGTGAGGTAAAAGGGGAGGGGCCTAAGAAGGACACACATGGAGGACCCAAGGCAGGAAAATAGTTAAGATCTCCTGAGTAAACTGGGAGGGGTGTGGAAGGGTGGGATGGGAGAAGGGAACATAAGGAATCAAGAAGACCCAGTTGGGGGAGGGATGAAGAGGGAGAGCAATGAGAGAGATATCTTGATAGAGCAAGCCATTATGGGACTAGGGAGGAACCTGGTGTTAGAGAAATTCTCAGGAATCCACAAGGATGACCCCGGCTAAGACTCTTATCAATAGTGGAGGGGGCATCTGAAAGGACCTTCCCCTTTATTCAGATTAGTGACTGCCTTAATTGTCATCACAGAACCTACATCCAGTAACTGATGAAAGCAGATGCAGGGACCACAGTCAAGCACTGGGCTGAGCTCCTGGAGTTCAGCGGAAAAGAGGGAGGAGGGATCTTATGAACAAGGGGGGTGGTCAAGATCATGATGGGGAAACCTGAGGGTGTTTCTAAAGGGGACTCTTGCTCCTTTTGCTCCAAGCAGGATCCCTCAAATGGCAGAGATGACTACTTATAGTCTTTGTTACTGTCTGGTTAAGAAATTGTCCTTGTAGGTGTGGTTGGACCTGAGGGACACCTGCTACGGTTTTGAACTGGTGGTTGTAGATGGCTGTGTCCATAAAGGAAAATCACTTGGGGTTTTCCCCTAAGTTTCAGAGAAATATTGTGTTTTCTATGTGACAAAACATGCAAGCAATCTTCTAGAGATTGTATCTCAGAGTGTACAGTGGCAATTAACTGCTTAGAGAAGGAGAGAGAGAGAGAGAGAGAGAGAGAGAGAGAGAGAGAGAGAGAGAAGTCAATATGTGTATGGCACAGATCAGAAATCTGAGAGAAGTCAATATGTGTATGGCACAGATCAGAAATCTTGGGGACCATAGGGAAGTCTGATGGAGGGCCTCCTGGCACATTGTGCCAACATATGAATCAGCCTGGATCCTTGGCAAGTGTGTGGCACTGGGATTCAATATGCACAAGGTTTAGTTCAGGACTTGAGTGTGAGAGTTCAGGGAGAGGGGTCAGGAGAGGCCAGAGTCATGGAGTCTTAGCCTGTGAGAGGAGACGGGGAGGAAGGGAAAGGAGGGCTCTATCAATTCCCTGTCCATTACACCTCCCAGATGTTGGGGGACTTGAGGCACATTCTGGTGGTGGCCACCACACACTTCTTAGAGTTTCTGTCTCTTCAATAAAACAGAAGACATCCCTTCACTCAGTACCTGTCTCATGCCACACATTAGCTGTATCCTGAGCATCAAAAGCTATAGAAGGATGTGCGAAGAGGAGGGAAGGTTCCAAGCGCTGCGGGTGCATGTTCATCCTGCATCCTGCGCAGCTGACCAGTTCACAATGGCGGAGTGAGAGTTAGAGCCCAGAGCTTTCTCTATCTTGTGTGCATTGGTCAAGATCACAGAATATGGCCGGATTGCAGGCCGCGGCTGGCCATATGAAGTTCATGTCACTCCAGAATGCCAATCTCCCAGTTCTCCTTTGACTAGGCATGACACGGGCATTTCTCTGCTGTGCCTGCCAAGTTTGCAACAGGCAGATGTTGACTTTCACGTTCCTGTTTAGTGAAAACAAAGTCTTCCGTCTCCTTTTGACTTTGTGCAGTAGGAATCTGAGTGCTCGTATCTTTGCCTAATGAGGGGTCTACCTGTATTTCAAGAGATAATGCCATGCTCATGGGGACACTGGAACAAAACTGGTGCCCACAGCTGTACAAGGCTAGGTCAGTTCTTCCAGCTTTCCAAACCTGGTTCCTATCTGCAAACACAGCCATCACACCTTCTATTAACCACTGTGAGTGTTGCCGAGTGTTCTGTGATAACACAGCGAAGCTTCCAGCGTAGAATTTTATAGACATCAGCTACATCGACATTCCGCCACATACAAGCGCCATTTTTACTAATTGAAAACAAAACAAACTAGGTTTTGACAGCTTCATATCATATAACCAAAAATTAACACATAAGTGAAGTTTTTCGGTTGGAAAACTCCATTACGCTCTGTGGGGTCAGTAAACTGGGAGTTATGTCTCCCAAAACAGAATGAAGGGCCTGTTGGTCAACAATAGCGATCAGCTGGGATGTCTGTGAGCGCAGCGCGTGGCTTCACAGGCTTCTGCCCGTGGCCTCAGGGTTTTACTGCTTTGTGTCTGTGGTGAGACACAGTATACGACGCTGGTGACCAAACTCAAGTGGAGAGAAAGAGAGACTCCAGTGACAAGTGAACAATCAAGTCCAGTACTGGGGGTAGACGACATGTGTCCCAGGTCCCTTGGCAGGCGTAATATGTTTCAGAAAAGAAGATCCAATGCTAACGGCAAAGAACAGAACAGGAAAAGAGGAGAAACTGATCCATACATATTGATCTGCGGAAATGTTGGAGGTTGACGGCTGAGTGGGGAGAGGGGTGGGCTGCCATGCTGTCAGGGCGCTCATGTTCCTTCTCTTCTGTCAATGATAAGCGTGTAGATTAATGAGGCGGTCTCGGAACCACAGCTGTGCACCTCTCTCCACAGGGGCTCCTAGGGGAACCTCAGGCCCCGTTTTCCCTTTCTACAGCATCAAGCAGGATGCAAGCCATCTTTGTGTGACACTGCCTGGATTCCATTCCCACACCTGCTGTCTGTGCACAGCGGCCAAGTCTCAGCTTCCTAAGCCTCTATTTTTCTGTGCACATGAAAGCTACCCTGTGAGCTGTGAGGATGACATAGCAAACCGCATGTGAAGGGTAGCGTCAGAACCAAAGAGATGTTTCAGTTGGTAAGTGTGTAGGGTAAAGGGACAACTGGAGCAGGAAACCAGCCAATCACTGAGCACTCTGACTCTGAACCCAGAGCTGGTGAAAGAAACACACCCTGGATCTGAGACCTGAGTCAGGTAAAAGAAACGTCTTTATCCCTGAACCTGAGACCAAAGAAACATGCCCTGACTCTGAAACTAGTGTCAAAGAAACACACTTTGTCCCTAGAATCACAACCAGAGAAAGAAATAAGCCCTGGTCCTAAGATTAGAGCCAAAAGCAAAAATAGACGAGGGAAAGAAACACAGTTTGGCCATGAAATCGAAGCCATCTCTGCCCCTGACCAACTAAACTAACCAATCTCTGAGCGGGGAAAACTAACCAATCCCTCTTCTCCCTGGGAAAACTCCGCCCCAGAGAAGCCCTATGTAAGTCTCTTTGTCTGTTCAGTTAGGAGCCTTTGTTAATCCTTCCCTGGCAGTGGCAGCCACTCTCCTGGACTCCTACTCCCCAAATAAATCCCTTTCTCAAAAAGAGTCTTAGGCGATGACCTTCATTCACTGGTGCAGAATAGAAGAACCAGCTGGGATGTCCCTTAGGGGAACTGAGCTTAAAAACTTGCTGAGACACTTCTAGGGGGCCTCAGCAAGGTGGAGCAGAAAAAGTAACCACTTTTCCCTGGAGCTGGAGGAGATTGCTACATTTCTGCTGGGGCTTCGGCTTCAGCAGAGTGTTACAAAAAAAAATCTTAGGCTGGAGAAGAAGGGGATAGCTTTGCTAGGACGTTCCCTAGGGGAACAGAGCAGACTTCAGCTGTAGGCCTCTGCAGGAGATCTTCAGGAGAGCAGGATTGCTATATCCTGCGGGAGACCATCCCCCACCGCACTCCAGCTTCAGGTAGCCTGGCTTCCGGATAGTCAGGACACCTTTCAACCAGGGCTGAGCTGTCCTATTGTGGCTCTACCCATCAAGAGCTGTCCTATGGTGCTCTAAGTATAGCCTGGCTTCCCGATAAGTCAGGATATCTCTGCAACTCTACAGCTATAACACATTGCCCTACAAAGAACATTGCTGTCTCACAGATGCTGGAGTTCAGATCTAGTACCCACAAGGGGAGGCTCACAGCTGCTGGTGATTCCCAGCTCCAGGGGTCTCACGCCATCTTCTGGCCTCAGCAATCCATCTCACCCCTGTGCCCAGGCTCCTGAGCCCACACACAGGAGCACACATATACACATGCATTAGAAAGTCTTTAAGAAAGAGAAAGACAATATTAAGACACAGATGGTGTCCAAAACTAATACCCATAATCACTACTAGTATGTCACTATGTTTTATGTAACAAATTGCTTTATACTCAGAAAAAAAATCATTTCAAAGGAACTTTGGGACATGCCTAGAGAGACAATTTCTCAAATTCTACGTGAAAATAAGTGAAATTAATAAAAGGATGCCTGAAATGATCAATGCAAGGAGAAACCCAAGCGAATTCCTGTGACTATTAACTGACTCACACCTAAAACCCACAAAAAGTTTCCTTCTGCTTCCAGGGAGTCACAAAACCAGCTGTACTCATGGTAACATTTTATCTTGCCTTTTGTTAAGCTCTGTTGACTGACAGGTTGCAGCCCACGCCTTGCGTTATAGAAGACAGGTGGCCTGCACATGTCTGCAGGTTGTATTTGACCACTAATCACTGAGGGGAGTAGCAGGGCTCTTGGCTTTGCGAGAGGACACAGGTGACAACCAGAACTCTGGTAAGTCTTGTCCTTAGAGATGACCAGGCTTCAGGCGGCAAGATGATGACATTTCTGAAGTCAAAGTGGAGATTAGGTGAGAGTCTAAGGCCTTAACTGAGGTGTCCCAACATGTGAACTCAGTGAACCGACAGCATGTTTTCATGTCAGCTCCACCGTATAAGAATGTGTGAATGTGCTAGTGGATTCTTCTCGTCAGGATGAGACCACGGCCCACCCTTCATCCCGTCAAGCAAGTGGAGGAACCTACCTGCACCTCATGGAAAATCACACCCCATAGAAGCTGCAAGCTAAGTTACTAATGTGTGTTATTGGAGCCATGATGGTGACGGTAACTTGCTAGGCACCAGGAGACATCTAACACATCGGTAATAAAACAATGGTTTATAGAGGCTTTGGAGAGCCTCAGTGGCCGAGAGGCAGCCTGGTGGCTAAGAGCAGTTACTGCTGTTGCAGGAGATCTGGCTTTCATCCCCAGCACCCACACAGCATTTCACAACCCTGGTAACTCCTGTTCCAGGGAATCCATAACCCCCTTGTGGTCTCTGCAGGACCTCCATGCACATAGCACATACATATGTACACAGTTAGACATGCAAAAGAAGTAAATCTTACCTTTAATAGTTTGAATCGTTTATCTTCTCACGGTTGTCCGCAGACCATAAGGATAAGAATTGTGGTTGTGTTTGGAGTGTCTGAGTGTATCGAACGAGGACCATTATTTAAAAATGAACCCGGCCATGGCCTTAGCGCCTACAGCAGGCTGTTTTCTGGAGGCTGCAGCTCCTGGCCAGGTTTGCCTGTGATGTCTACATTCTCACTACTCGGCCTATGGGGTAGGCAGTTGGAGAGTCTGACCTCCTCCCTGGGCCCACAGATGTCATGAACATTTCTCTTTACAGTGAGAAGCTCCTGTTAAAGAATTAGTGTGTACTTATTGTGTATGATTCGGGATTTCACGTGGGATATTTGGCACAGGTGTCATGTACTTTGAGTATATACCCCAACCTATGCATCCCTTGCTTATCTCTCTTCACTAGTTGGTCACCTTAAACGATTTTTGTTTCTACTTTCGGGCTATACATACATACATACACACATGATTTTAACATCATAATTTTAATATCTATATAAAATTTAGGAACTAAAAACAAGAGGGAAACACAGTATTTACCTTTCTGAGAAAGGTTTAATTAGTCTGCTATGATAATCTCCAACCTCCTGTGTTTTCTGGTAGTTAATAGTTCTGTTCATCTTTACAGCTGGATAAAATTCCATGATGAATACATACAACATTTTCTTTGTTCCTCAGTTAGTGGGCATCTTATTTGGTTCTGTAGCTCAGTTGTTATGAATCAGACTCTTTCAGATCACACAGTGTCTGCTGGATCTGTTTTAGCCTTGCAACTTGCAATTTCTCTCTATCAGAACCCAGCCTCCAAGATCCATCTCCAGGTGTAATACACACTATAAACTTGGCCAAAATTTGTTTGGCTTTTGACTTCTTTCCCTGTAGCTGGCTATTTGATGGGTGACAATTACACAAGCCATCGCCCTCTGGTTTGTGAGCATAGATAGCTCGTCCTTCACCTCTCCCTGTAAGAGCATTTTGTTTACAACCGTCTCTTCTTTACCTTCTGGCACAACCCTGAGGCAAGAACCCAGGGCTGTCTCAAGTCCTGTGCTCCTTTAGGGGTGAGTTGCTTGCTCCAGCTGCCTTCTGGGCTGCCTTGGGCAGGAGGGTGAATGGGAAGAAGCCACAGTGAGTGCTTCTTTGTTTGGAGACTCCCTCTGTCTGGTCAGATAGCAAGTCCTTCCTTTCCTGAGCTGGTTTCCAGTTTCCAGAGGCAGAGCCTTTACCAGTTTGCCCATTGAGAGTTCACTCTCCCAAGGCCTTCTCATTGTCTCTGTAGATGGTTGCTTTGTTTCTGTGCCCTTGCGTGGTCAGTGCCCTTGCGTGGTCAGTGCTCATGCGTGGTCAGTGCTCATGCGTGGTCAGTGCTCTTGCGTGGTCAGTGCCCTTGTGTGGTCAGTGCTCATGCGTGGTCAGTGCCCTTGCGTGGTCAGTGCTCATGCGTGGTCAGTGCTCTTGCGTGGTCAGTGCCCTTGCGTGGTCAGTGCCCATGCGTGGTCAGTGCTCATGCGTGGTCAGTGCTCTTGCGTGGTCAGTGCCCTTGCGTGGTCAGTGCTCATGCGTGGTCAGTGCTCATGCGTGGTCAGTGCTCTTGCGTGGTCAGTGCCCTTGCGTGGTCAGTACTCTTGCGTGGTCAGTGCTCTTGTGTGGTCAGTGCCCTTGCATGGTCAGTGCTCATGCGTGGTCAGTGCCCTTGCGTGGTCAGTGCTCATGCGTGGTCAGTGCCCTTGTGTGGTCAGTACTCTTGCGTGGTCAGTGCTCTTGTGTGGTCAGTGCCCTTGTGTGGTCAGTGCTCATGCGTGGTCAGTGCCCTTGCGTGGTCAGTGCTCATGCGTGGTCAGTGCTCTTGCGTGGTCAGTACTCTTGCATGGTCAGTCCTCTTTATGTGTCTCTCCTCCTACAAGGACGTAAATCAGAGTGGACAAGGACCCACCCTTACTACTTTCCTTACCCTGTTGCCTCTTTAAAGACTATCAAAACATAATCAAATTCAGATGTTCTAGATAGAGACATAAATCAGCCCATAGTAACATAATCAAGATCAACACAGAAGGCAGAAGAACCCTCGGGAATGTCAGGAGAGACAGCCACACAGCTGTTTCCAGGACCTTTATTGAGTCCCTTGGGTGAGGCATGAACAGTCCATGGTCATTCATAATAGGTTAGAGGAGGAGACACAGAACACTGCTGATTTCCTAAGGACCCAAGGAGACAGAGCAGACCCGGAGTTAGCATCTTTCTCCAGACATTTCTGAGCTAACGCAATGTTCCAGAGAAAGCAAGGAAGACTTTCACACCTTGGTGATGGCTAACTCTCAAAAGGAATGGAAGCAGGGTCAGAGTCAGGACAGGGCCACAATGTGCCCCAGCATTTGCACAGAGTCACACACAAGGCATTCAAGGATCTGTGGAAAAAAGGAACTGTGGACAAAAGGGCCAGAAACTAAACAGTGGGGACACGAAACTTTGTCGTGAGACACGGCATTTTTCTCTCCTCCAAAGTCTGGAGCATCCCTAAGCCCAAGTGTTGATGTGCTCGGAAATGGGATGGCATCATTGGAGTGTGTCCCTGAAAAGTTTGTTATACATTTAATCCCTAGATTCATATGTTAATGGCATTTGGAAGTGGGGCTTTGGGAGATAGAACAAAAAATATCTTAATATTTTAGCTATCTAAATATCTAATATGTATAACATAATATGTGAATTTATAATATATAAATATATAATATCTAAAATATGTTAGATGAAGTGATGAGGGAAGGGCTCTTATGCTGACATTAGTGGCTTAATAAATATAGAAGACAGACTTAGCTACTTTGCTTTCTCTGCCTTATCAGTATGTCTGGGCTTCTTTTCCTGTTGCTGTACAGAATGCACTTACAAAAGCAGCTTAAGACAAAAAGAGTTGACTTTGGTTACAAGGTTGCAACCCGTCGCTGAGGAGGGAATCACAGTTGTAGGAGCGTGAGGCAGCTGGCGGCACAATACACACAGCACACACAGCAAAGAAGCAGAGAGAAACAGAAGAATGCACCTCAGCTCCCCTTCTCTGCGTACACATTCCAGGATCCACTGTGTGGGGGATGGTCCTGCCCACAACTAAGATGGGTGTCATCTCATCAGAGAACATCATCAAGGTAGTTCCCCAGACAGCCGCTGAGACCCGTCTTCTGTATGATTCTGGAGGCCGTGATGCTGGTGATTGACACCAAGTCTCCCAATGTTACTCCTTGTCGGCATGACAACCACAGGAATCGCTTTGAACTCATAGTCTTCCACCCCTTGTCCCCACAGGCTGATGACCATGTTAGAAGGTAAAACGCGGTCAACCCCGATTTTTCTCTTGTCTAGGAATTTATCACTCAGGGATAACTGTGTTCCAAGCTCAGCTTGTGAGGACCAGAAACTTTATTTTATCCACGGCTGTATTCTTAGTACATAGGATGGTACCCGGCTCACAGTAAACGTTACATTAATTCTTACTGAGCGAGTAAGAGGACAGCTATGAAAACTTAGAGACTGTCAGTTCGGACAGGGATACGCCTGTGAGCCCATGTGGGGACAGAGACAGAAGGGGCAGCTTCGCTACAGAGTGGGGTGGAAGGGGGCATGGATTCAACGACTTTCTCACAAAACACAGATCCAACTTCAAAAGACCTCTACCATCTCCAACAATCCCAACACTTTAAAAATTTAAAGTATCTTAACTGAGAACCTATAAATAAAATAAAAATAAAAACAAGATGCAAACTTCCAACACTCAGTGGCCCAGGATAAACACCCTGCTCCAAAAAGAAGAACCAGAGTACATCGAGAAATAATCACACCAAAGCAAACCAAAACCCACCAAGAAAATACCAAAATCTGTAGTTCTATGTCAGTGGCTGGAGTTTATGATGTCATAGTCTCAGGTCCCAAAGCCTCGCCTGCCAGAGACCTGCTTAGGCAGGGGTTCAGGTGCCGAAGAGGATGTGTGGAGTTAGTGGAGAGGGAGCAAACTGGAGAAAAGGGAGTGTGATCTGGGGCGTGGCCTGAGATCAGTCAGTGTTAATGGAGGGGCCACAAGTTCCTCCTGCCGGAGAAAAGAATGACTCCTTTAAACAAACAGAAGCTTTCCTCAAGCCCCTGAACAAACAGGGACTTGTCTAAATGCCTGCCTCAGGAAAAGGACTTTCTTGGGGAATGAGATGGTTCATTAAAGAATATTGTAGTTTTGCTGGGTGATGGAGGCACACACCTTTAATCCCAGCACTTGGGAGGCAGAGGTAGGCGGTGTCCCTGAGTTTGAGGCCAGCCTGGTCATAGATGTCATTGAACAAGATCCCCAGCCTATAGTGTTTTGTTAGGTAGACGGAGAGACTGAGAAAGGAACATGGAGTGAGAGGGTGCCTCCATGGCTGTCTGGAGAGAGCTGCCTGAGTGTCCAAGACTGCAGTCTGGACTGTAGACCCCAACTGGACGTGCTTCTCTTACACAAATTTGATAACAAACTTAGCTTTGTTTGATCAACAGCTGCCGGGATTGTTTTTCTGGCGAGTCAGCTGCTGAGAGTCCTCAGCATTGGCTTCTGATGGGAGGTCAGGTTTGGGGTTATGTCTTAGAGCAGCCCTGTAGGAAGTACCATCCATGCTAAGCAAACCATGTGATCTTTCACTGCAGGTGGGATTCTCTTTCCAGAAAACGAAAGACATTGAACACCATCCTCGGCTCTTTGTGTCCTGCCCTCATCTCCACACAGCGCTTGGCAGGGTGAGAATCCTGATGCCACAGACTGAGGAGGTGTGTGAGGGGGAGCAGACGGGATTGCTGAAGGTCTGTCGCGGTCTGTGAGAGTGGATTTCATGTGGTGCTGGCCACATGGGGATTTTTGATTTTCATTGGTCTTGTGATATCAAAAGATGTACGAATCTTCTAAATATCTCATTTCTGACCCAATCATTTCTAAGTAAATGTGATTTCAGTAAGTCAGGGCATTTACTGTTTTTGCAGGGTTTGGAGAACAGCAGCTCAGTAGTTCACTGATGCTCTGAGAACTGATGCTTTATGTCTTTCTCCATTGTCGTCTTTGGGGTGACAGCAATGCTGTTCCCTGCGGTGCCAGATGGCTGCTCCAACCTAAACGTCATGTGGAAGGCAGATGTGGACAGGTGAGCTCCCCTGGGTTTCTCAGTGCTGTTGTACAAAGCCTGGCTGGTATCGAGATCTTCAGGAGATTCACGCCTGTAGCTTCCAGTCTATGGGACTCAAGAGGAACTGAGTTTCTCTCTTCTCTTCCAAACAGTCAAGTGATTGCAGCAGAATGGGATCCCTGGTTCAGTCCCTGAGAGGTAGGAAGCCTGGGAAAGCTGTCTTAGGTAGTCACATGTTGACTAGCAAGAAGAATGTTCTGTGACACTCATCATCGGGCAATTTGTTATGTAAACATTATGAAATATGCTTAATCAAACAATGTTATTGAATGATATAATCTTATGGGACCACTGTCCTATACATCATGGTTATATCCACATCATATTTGTAAAGCAGCTGTGTGTGCCACGTGACTATTAAAATGAGAACAGAGTGATGACCCCCCCCTCGCAGTTTTAAAAGCTGACTTATATGGATTGCCTGTGTTTCCAGATGCAATTCTATTTCTTCATATATTCTGGAGTAAGGAAAGACCCTTTGAGATGGGGAAATGCCTCACTCCCTTTTATACACAGTGCATGATCATTTATTATTTTGTCTCTTTCCTAGGGAGTATTGGGCCACTTGTGTAGGACAGACTCTCACTATGCTGTCTCTTATATCAACCCTAGGGCAATGAGAACAGGGGCTAGGCCCATGCTTCTCTTTCAGCTACTGTTTAATGAGAAATCTGTGTCTGGCCCATATCCTGTGCTGTGGTTTGAGTGCTCGCTCTGAGGTGCACATGAGACTTGACCTGCAAATCCACACTGATGGGTTTTAGAGGGCTGTGTGTCTTTGAGAGCCTGCAGGATGAGATGAGGTCAGAAGAGTGGGGCCTCACGGTGGGTCCAGCAGCTTGTCTGAAGAGGAAGAGCCATGTGAGCTAGTGCCTTTGGTTAATTTCTGCCTGAGTGATGCTCTCTGCCCTGATGCAGGAAGATGCTGGGGTCCAGGTTATGGACTTGATACCTCCAGAACCGTGAGCGAAGTAGACCTCTCTTCTTTATAAACAGAGTGCCAGATGTTTGCTATGGCTGCAGTGTACAAGTTAAATCACACTATGTTCATAGTTATGGTAAAATGAGTAAATATGGCTATGAAAAAGCCAACAGTAAGACAAAGTCTCTCTCCTCTCAGATCTTTAAATATGGAGGAAAAGCATTTTCTAGAAATTGCTCTAAGTTTATATCATAGCTATCATATCATTGGCCAGAAGCCGTGAGTTATAAACCCACTCCTAACTAAGGAGAAGCCTGTGTTTTAGTCTCCATCTTTATGCAAGGCTGGCCAAAAGAGAACAGGGACGGAAGAGCAGCCAGCACACAGGCAGTGAGCATCTGACTACCGATTGTTCATACTAATAGTGGCAGACGTGGTCTTCAGTGGAGCCTGTAGTTCCAGAAAGGTTTTGAAATTTATGTTTTTCAATAGTATAATAATGTGAAATTTTATTACCCATTCCAATCTAATTTTTATTGTACTAAAATTATATGAGAACAAAAGTTGAGTATTGATGGAAAGTGTGGTGAGTCAGCCTTCTGAGAATATCCAGGCTGGCGGAGAGTTCTTCCGGCCACGGAGCTTGTGAGGCCAGGCCAACAGTATGCATCCTTTCATGACAGCTGAGTTCTGCCATGTCAGTTCACTAACCCAAGATTAAGCAGGCAATTAAAGTGTCATTAATGTACGTATGATATATGTCTCCCTGTCGGCCTGAAATTGCTCACCAATTAGAGTGTTTGATCACAGCTGCTGGGGATCTGGGTGCTTGCATGCTTCAGGAGCCCCTTGTCCTTCAGCAGCCTCCATCCTTCTTCAGTGGTGACAGGAAGTATGCCTTGTATCCTCTACCCATGGAAAGTCAGGTATTTCCTGGGGAGGAACAGGGCTGATTTTATACTCTTTGAAGCAAGACACAGATGCTAACAACTTAGGAAATGCACACACACACACACACACACACACACACACACGTGCTTTCCCACACACTCTTTTGTACACACCATCTCGCATACATTTTCTTTTATTGGTACACTCATATTCATATGTATTCTCATATGCATCCACAGATTCACTTATACATACTTATACTTTCACACATATGCATACACACACTCACATATATACATAAACACAGATACATTTGCATGAACTCAGAAATACACATACACATATACATAAATATATAGAGAGACACATAGACATACACATATGTTCATAGACATATTCATACACATACATATACATACGTACAGACATGTACAATACACATATACAAGCACATACAAACACATAGATACAGATGTACAAACACACATATCCATACACACGCATACACATATATACACACACAAACATACATGTGCGCATGCACAGACAGATGTACACACGTACATACTTATGCATGCACATGTGTGAACATGTATGTTCAGGCACACACACACACACACACTGCATTCTGAGCTTCTGGAATGTAGGTCATGCACTCATTTTATATATATTCTAGAATGCACCAGCTGATTTTCCGGTCGTCATTCAGTTTTGAAAATAACAATCTAACCAGAGCTTGGGAGCTATCTCCTGCTCTTGTTGAGAGCACAGCTCTCCTCTCATAACCTAATATGCAGCTGATCCGTGGTGCCTCATATTTGTTCGTCTGGTTTCCTGAATGTCTTCCTGTACGTAGCTGAGTTTGAGGACTTAGGGGCAGTCGTCTCTCAAGACTTTCTCCCCCACTCTACACTGATCTCTTGCTGACCTCTTCCATTTCTAGACTGAAACTCACTTGCTATGGCCACAGCTATTTCTCATCTCACACCGGTACCCACAGCATTCCATGGTGGACTAATGGCTCACCGCTGGGATGGGCACATGCAGCCGGAGGCCCTGAGCAGTGTGCTGATGGCGGGATCGTGGGTGTGAGCATCAGAGCGAGGCACCTAAGAGCTGGGATCTAGTCCCTGGGTCCCTTTATGGCGACTGTGGCTGCACTGTCTCCCAGTGGGACTCTGTTTGCCTATGTCAGAGGCTCAAAGTGTGAGCTCAGCAATGCTCATCACTTGAACAATGACTTTTCTTCAGCAGAATATGCAGAGTTGCTCTAAATTATGTCTGTCACCACATCTCTCTGTTTCTAATACTTTTAAAATTTGATTTGGTCTTAGCAAAGTATTTTAAATGTTAATATCTAATCAATGGATATTGTTTTTCTTCCTCAAAATTAAGAGTTGGGCAAATATGATTTCCTTGCTATGCGTTTGAGTCCCTTGCATTACTGACACATTCTACTTCACACTTTTGTCTGTTTATAGGAGCCCTCATTAAAGGAACTCAACAGTTAGCTTTTTTGAGTCACCAGTACACACGACTCCAGGCTTCCTGGCTCGGTTGCTGCCACATAGCCAGCTTCCTTACACTGATTCTCCTCCACTGTGTTGTGTGCTGTGGCATCCTGCTTGGGTAGCGAATAGATAATTTCAAATACTTTCTTTCTATGTTGTTTGAGGAAAAGCTACAAAGAACATAAACTCATAGTTGTTTGGATCCAAAGTGGCGTTCAAAATCTGTTTCCAGGTGTGTGTGTGTGCTAGAACTCCGTCTGACGGGCACAGGACTGAAGCCTAAAGCTCTCTGTTGTGTGTGTGCTAGAACTCCGTCTGACAGGCACAGGATTGAAGCCCAAAGCTTTCTGTTGTATGTGTGCTAGAACTCCGTCTGATGGGCACAGGACTGAAGCCTAAAGCTCTCTGTTGTGTACTCACTTCCTCCGCCTGGAGGGAGACTCTTAAGACCTAAGAGGTCAACAAAGCTTCCAAGGTTCAGGGAGTTTCTGAAAATTTACAAAATTAAAGACCCCCACCCCAACATCATGCAAATAGTAAGGATTCCTGGAGAAGAGACCCCAAAGGACCCAGCTTTCAGGCAGGGAGCTTCAGAGATGCGTCTTCCATGAGTGGTCACTCATACTAGGGTTGGCTTTGGGGTGATGCTCTTGTGCATGCTTTGTGAAAAACCCTTGATGCCGGCTCAGTAAGTAATCCCAATCAGCCCGTTGTTTCACCAAGCTTGACTTGGTGGGGCTGTTCCTTCTGGTCCATTGTTGGTGCTGTATCTGGGGTGAGTAGAGTTGTTCACGCCTCCTCAGGTGAAGTCTACAATATTTTCACCGTCACCCAAAGCTGTCTTCACCACACATCCCTGAGAATCATTGTTATGTACAGGCAATAGGAGCAAGGTGTGTTCCTCACTAAGTCTATCAAGGACAAGTTCTTTCTTACTGTGTGAGATTGGATTCATCCACATGTTGGCTCAGGTAAGAAGAACAGATGCTTATCAGGAGTTACCTACTTACTCTCAGGTGGGAACTCTTATTCTCTGTTAAGCTATCTGGCCCTGGTGCTAGTTCAGCCCCACACCTCTGTGTCTTGCTCTCCCTCCTCCCAATGCTAAATCTTTGTTTAGTGGGCCACCTCTGTCTCGCTTCCTGCTGCAGGAAAGAGTTGAGTTATTGTTATAGCAGATTCATGGTCCCAAAGTCCTAAAGCACTTACCGCCTCATCCTCTACATGAAATGCTTGTCAGCTCCAGTTTAGGTAAAATTCACGATGGGGTCTGGGATGGAGATAGGTATTTATTAAATTCATGCCATTCTCCAGTTTCCTTGGGGTGAGCAAAGCTCTCCCTGTGTTGCCTTTCACATCCATAAATCTCCCTCCCAAACAAGGACTGCTCCTGGACGCAGAGCTTGGTGCTTCCTAGTCACTCAACTTGTTTGCAAATTGAGCAAAGAGAGAGATGGCTATCACTGTTGTGATGGACATCGTAGGAACTCTTGAAACACAGCAGAGGTGACATCAGGTGGTGAGGAAGGCTTTAACCCTGCATGCATCAGAACAGGGAGGAGGTGTTGTGAGACCTGGAGGTGGAGGAGCGTCGCTGGGTTGGCGAGGCAGGTTCTCCTGTGCTGCCTTTACTGGAGACCAGAGAGCATAGCTTGTCCAATAGTCTTCTCACCTCATGTGCTGGCTAGTTTTATGTCGACCTGATACAAGCTGAAGTCATCTGGGAGGAGGAAACCTCAATTAAGAAAATGCCTCCATAAGATCAGACTGTAGACAAGCCCTTAAGGTGTTTTCTTAATTAGTGATTGATGAGGGAGGGCCCAGCCCCTCCCTCAGTGGTATCACCCCTGGGTTGGTGGTCCTGGGTTCTATAAGAAGGCAGGCTAACCAAGCCCTGATGAATAAGCCAGTGAACAGCATGGCCTCACAGCCTCTGCATCAGCTCCTGATCCCAGGTTCCTGCCCTGTTTGAGTTCCTGTTCTGCCTTCCTTCAGTGATGGACAACAATATGGAAGTGTAAGTCAAGTAAACCCTTTCCAACCCAAGTTGCTTTTGGATCATGGTGCGTCATCACAGCAATAGAAGCCCTAAGTAAGACATACCACAAATCTGAGTTTGACCCACGTGGCCAGGCTGTACCCTTGCATACTTGTGGCTGTCAGCTTCCTTTTTTATCTTGTGAAATAAGAGCAGTGATTCCTTTGCTACTGCTTTAAAGATGATTCTGATGACAAACTCGAAAATCAAAATGCACTTCCTTTCCTTAAACTCGTTTCTAAATTATCCAGGATGGTGATCACACATTATATATTATGTTAGGATAAGCACTGCATATGCAATTCAAAGGGGGTCTGGCAAGCCAAGACATCCCGGGGACGTCCACCACCTTGACAGAAGGGACAGATGGCTGGGCCAGGAGGCTGGAGCCTGTTCAGGTTGGAGAAGGAGCTCCTGCCATCCAGTGCCTGCAGAAAGCCTGCGAGATGGGCTTGGAGCCATGGACTTAAGGAGGAACCAGCCTGACGGATGGTATCTGTCTGGGAAGGATAGCCAAGAGAGAGAACGGGGTGGAGAGTCAGCTGCAGGGACTATCAGCCAGCCTTTAACCTTGGCGGGTTCCTCGGAAGCAGAGCTCAGCCCTCAGCCATAGAAGGTTCAGGTGTAGGCTTCCTCCTAGAGAGAACACAGGTGGAGTGGAGGGGGGGACTCAGTGTGGATGGAGTGGGGGGGACTCAGTGTGGATGGGGTGGGGGGACTCAGTGTGGATGGAGTGGGGGGGACTCAGTGTGGATGGGGTGGGGGGGACTCAGTGTGGATGGGGTGGGGGGAGACTCAGTGTGGATGGGGTGGGGGGACTCAGTGTGGATGGGGTGGGGGGACTCAGTGTGGATGGGGTGGGGAGGGACTCAGTGTGGATGGAGTGGGGGGGACTCAGTGTGGATGGAGTGGGGGGGACTCAGTGTGGATGGAGTGGGGGGACTCAGTGTAGATGGGATGGGGGGACTCAGTGTAGATGGAGTGGGGAGACTCAGTGTAGATGGGGTGGGGGGGACTCAGTGTGTCTCTCTGCTGTGCCATTGACAATGAACTCAGCCACTGGGGTGAACTGACCTTTCAATGGAAGCACAGATGTTACTGAAGCCATCAACAGTGGTCCCTGGACTGGAAGGTGATGGGTTGGGCTAAGCTTAAGTAGTCATTAGGAAGTCCTATTTTTACAAACAGAATGACATAAAACTCATGGACATTTATTGCTATTGCTCTGGAGACCTAAAGTTTAAAATCAAGGTGTCAGGAGGAGGGCTGGTCAGTTTGGGGACCTTGGTGGGGGAGTTGGACCATATGCCTTCTCACATCTTGTGGTTATTTTCAGTCCTGCCAATCCTTGGCTTGTAGAGTCCTACCAATCGCTGTGGCTTCTGCCTTTGCCTTACACTGTGTCTTCGCCTCATCCATATTACCCTTCGTCTTATGACAGTGCCAGGTGAGTAGGGTCCACCTCATCCAGGATGGCTTCATCTTCGCTGCATTGTGCCACAAAGCAGCATTTCCCAAGAAGGTCACATTTGCAGGTGTCACAGTTAGCTCTTCGGCGTCTCTTCCCAGGATGCATTTCTACTAAGCACCAAGCATGGCTTTCTCAGAGGTCATGAGAGTGTTTCCTCCTGTGTTAACTATATCCATTTTCCAGAACACACCATCAGGAAGAAACATCAGTTTGACAAATCTATTATCATTAGAGGCATGCTTAATAGGTACAAAATCAACTAAACAAACTTTATAACAAACAACCAGAGAGATGGAAGATAAAACTCCAGACATTTCAGCACTCTCCAAGTATCTGCTCTGACATGAGCCAATACCCAGATGCCATGCCGAAGGTTTTTGAGTTTTTCAGTCTTTTCTTTTGCTGTCTGTATATTGCCTGTCTATGCATGGGTTTATTTCTGGATTCTTGAGCTTTTATTGGCAACATATAAGTTTCATTTTGAAACCTTTAGTCACTGGCATATAGAATTATTATTGAATGTGTACATACATGTAAAAAATATTGAATGTACATGTCTAATTGGCTTCTCTATACACAGTATATAAGTGCACATTAAGCAGTCTTTGGAAGAATTGCTTGCTCTCGATCACTACAAACGTGCAATGGAAACTGATATGGATAGAAGTGGTGAGTTCTAGGTTTCAAAGGAAGAGCCTGGCATTAAAAATGAGTGTTTGAGCTCAGTTGGTACAATGCTTGCCTAGCACGTGCAATGCTATGGCCTGAAACCCTAGCACTGCATACAATGAATAGACAAAAATGTGTATGGAGGTGCAAGCCTATAATCCCAGCACTTGGAAGTCAGAGTCAGGAGGACCAGTAATTCAGGGTCCTCTGCAGTTACCTTATGAGTCTGACGCTGGTCTGGAATATGTGAGGCCCTGTCTCATCCACACCTCACCCCAAAAGAGTCTTAATATTGAGTCATAGATACAGTTTATCAGAAAAACATTCCCTTCTACAGCTGATATGTTTGGAGAGGTATAAATTGACATTGAGTTTCTCCCCGTCTTTTCTTCCTGTAGAGATGATTATAGTTCTCTTTTTAGTTTACTGATGTGATCAGTTGCATTAATAAAAGTTAAGCCATAGTGATATTATTTAGATAAGAAAATGTTCATGAGAAGCAGTGTAGACATTCCCCATCTCCCTTGTGTCATGACAGTGTACTGTCTGGATCAGCAGACCTGGGTGTGACCAAGAGTGATCTAATCCACATGCTCCAGGTCTTGGTCTGTGACTGAGATTCTACATGGAGGTCACAGTTTCAATGCTGGTCCATGGGTACCACACTGAGAAGTGAGACTACAAATGCAGCAATAGTTGACTTCTTAGACATCTGTTTGGCAGATCAAAGAGACTTTACATTGGTGGCAGAATGCTCAGAAGGGATGTGCATATGAAGGGCCTCTCCAACAGTATGGGGAACTTGTCTACCCAACAATGTGGAGAACTTGTCTACCCAACAGTGTGGAGAACTTGTCTATCCAACAATACAAAGAATTGTCTGTCCAGCAACTGGAAAGTCTTGGGTGGAGGGTGGGAGAATGGTTTAAATCTGTTTCTAAATCTCCAGTGGCACCATCTATGTTAGCTTTCAGTTTCTGCCTAACAAAGAGACATGTATTTATTGTTTCGAATGGCATCCATTTATCAGCTTCTTGCTCTATAGGTCAGAGTTAGAAGCGTGAACAACTCGGTGTGGCTGATCCTCTGGCTGGAGTTGCCCAATTCCAAAATCAAGGTGTCAGCAGGACAAGGTCCTCGGAAAGTCTGGAGAGGAACGTGTCTTCTGCGCATTCCTTGGTTATCATTAGATCTTGTTCCTTGTGATTCTAGGACAGAGGTCTCCAGTTCCTTGCTAGCAGTGAGGTGGGGGCTCTGTAACTTCCCTAACTTCCCGTTGCTGGAGAATGCTTGTGGAGTTTAGCCCACTCTGTGTCCCTGGGTCTTCTGATTGCAGCTGGAGAAGTTCTCCACTTTTAAGGGTCATGAAGTTACGCTGGACTCTCTTATTAGCTCAAGGTCACCTAATATTAAGCCCCCTCCCAGTGCTATAAAATAACATATACACGTGTGTATCATAACATGGCCACAGGAGTGAACTCTCATAATAGGCCCAGATTCTGAGTTCTGGGGGTTGGACTTCTCTGGGGCAGGGCTCGTCTGGAAACTGTGACTACAGTACCTCCAAGTCACGCTCCCTCTTGCCATCTTGCATCTCCTGTGGAATCAGCCAAGGTTCATTCTTGTGCTCTCACCCCTGTGTTTGTCATTTATGCTGTCTGTTGCGGTTTATGATATTTCTAAATTGATATTCTTATTGATACTAAAAATTGATCTGAATTCGGCAGATTATAATCTAAAAACTGATTGATGACCATGACTATCTCCATTCTGTACGTGTTAGCATCTGTAGGAGGGGTTGTGCTGGTGGGCTTTGACTCTGACATCTATGATTTTTTCTCTTTAAAGATTTCTCAAGATTAATATGCTTGGCACCTGACTGTTCCACACAAATGGCCATTTCCAAGGCCAAAATAGTGGGCGTGGAAGAGAGGGGAGAAGGGGAGAGGGAGGGGGAGGGAGAAGAAGAGAGAGAGGGAGGGAGGGAGAGAGAGAGAGATCCTGTGACATCCTTTACCTCTGTGGTCACTGTGTGATTGCATCTGGATCTACGAGCAAGCACAAACTCTCTGACCTCAAGACAAGGGGGAAAAGGCTCACATTTTGGGGCCTCCACAGGAGCCAAGTTCACACAAAGTCAGGTAGTAAGAGAAAAACACAGAGATATGTTTTTATGTATTTGGGAATCTCCACAAGAGCCGAGGGCTGAAGAAGGGAGCACCACAAATTGCTTACACATTATAGCAAAACCCACAAGAAATGTGTGAATGGCAGGACAATGGGTCTCAAAACAAAAACTGTATATTTTAGGGACATTGTTAAGAGATATTAACATGGGGATATAACAATGAGGTAGAAGATAATGGCTACCCCAGTGAATTTATTTATTCAGGTTAGTACAACTCCTGTGACCAGATCTGGTGGCTAAAGCTATTTTTCAGCTTGGTTACGAAAGGATACCCCTTCTAGAAGAACCCCCAGAGTGTATCACAGGTAGGAAGATGGACCACACACATGGCCCTTACATCAGCCACAGTTGCTCAGGTGGCTTCAACTTGAAATGCTCAACACGCCCATCTTACCTTTAACTCCCCAGAGAGCAAACTCCTCTGGCTAGAGTCATGCTCTCCACTACTTGATTAGAAAACTTGTGTGAGCTCAAAGCATCCACATAAGGAAGAATCTTTTCACATGACTAATGGTTGTGGAAATTATTATTGGAAGAAAATTTAATTTGATGGATGAAAGGTAATATCTTGATTTGAGAAACTAAGTATTTCATGCTAATTGGACATGATTCTTGTTCATTTTTATTGGGTTGTAAATATTTTATATATTCAGACTCTGAACATTTTATCTGTAATATTTCTGATGCATATCTTGTCTCATTTTGTCCTTTAACATCTTTTCTTTCTTTTTTTTTGATGTATGGACATTTCCATTTTTATGACTTTTCTTCCTTCATTGGTGATTCCTTTATTATGTTTTAGGCTCAGGCATTTGCTTTTTCATCTCTAGATCAAAAACATTTTTCTGAAGGCTTTTCATTATTGACTTTTTTTGAATTTGCTAGGAATTTGCTCTGGAGGATGGTATGAAGTTGGAGTTCCAGTCTTTCCCCACTAAATATTTAACCAGTTATTCTACTCTACTTCAAAAATTATTATTTTTCTTTTTGCAATTAATTTTTCAACCTTCTTGTATAATATATGAATTCTCACTCTTATGTTCAGGACTGCTACCCAGGGTCGGCTCTGCTTCACTTCCGTCTCCACCGGTTCTTCAGCCCAAACGATTGCTTGCTAAGTTATTATTAGTCAACTAATAGTCTCAAATATTTAAGAGAATATGTCACTCATTTTTAAACTGATTTTTTTCCAGGATCTTTTGTTATTGATCCAGTTTCATTTAAAAAATACAAGCAACAGTAATTAAATTCAGTGGGTCCCCTCTCAATAGGTAGTAAATCGGGAGAGGGCTCCTTATGAAGAAAAGAGGGTAGTGAGGGGTAGACGTGACTAAATACCTTAATATACTCATGAAACAGTTCAGGAATAATTTTTTTTTAAAAAAAGTGTCTCAGCATAGGGCATTTAAAAATCTTTAACATGAATATTTTGGTCTGGGAAAAAAAAGACTTTGTTGGATTGAACATCTGGTTCAGAAAGGATTGTACATCTTTGTTATACCAAGTCTTCCCACCCAGAAGAATGGAAGTCTATGCTTAGGTCAGTCCATGGAGTTTCAAATATTTCCCCATGTGGGCCCCACACAGTGCTTATTTGTGTAACAATGGTTAGTGTTGTCAGCTTGGGAGGATGTGGAATCCCTTTCGATGGCCAACTACTGGGAAGAGCTACCCAATTTTGTCAGGACCACTCAGAGCCAGGAGGCCCAGACTGGCTACCACATTCCTCACTTGCTACTTTCCAACTGTGGGCTGGGTGTTGAGCTGCCTCACACTCCTGCTACCGCACCTTCCCCACCATGATGGACTGTATCCCTTCAAACTGTGAATATAAACAAGCCCTTCCTCCCTAAATGACTTCTTGCCAAGTATTTTATCAAATACCAACAAGGAAAATCGCAGTTATTTATTAGTGTATTTCTCAATGCTGACAACTCTAAGTCTTATTACTATTTTGATCCAAAGCTTCCCCCAAGCTGGGTTTTTAACTGATAGTCAGTGAGTCATGGGAAGCAATTGATTCTTTGCTTTAATGTGTCCACTTGTTATATATCTGGTTCTTCACTGACAAAAGGAGAGTCCCACTGCCATTTTAACCATACATGAAGCCAAGAGCTAGTGACTGTCTTCTGCTTGGGGGCAGAAAAATCCCCACACAAGCTGTCTGCTTCCCAGCCCTTCCTCTTGCCTTAACTACAGTCATGTCTAGTCACAGTTTGTGAGCTCCACCTTGTATAGAGCACAGATCCACTTGCACTCTACAGTGAGTGCAGAAATGCACAGGATGCAATGGAGCCGTATGTTCCAGGGATCAGATGCCCCATCCTCGGAGAAGCCACACTGAAGTACAGAGTCTGCCGTCCATGTTCCTCCTGGAGAGAAGAATCTAGCAACAGGGACAGCTTGTTATCAAAGCTGAACACCATATAGGCAGTCTCAGCAGTCTGAGCAACCAACTAAGAGAAGGAGAGACTTGCAGTTTGCCAACTGAAGGGAGCCTCTTTACCAGGATGCCCTGCATCTGCCGTAAGTGGCCTCCGAGGCCGCCGTATTGCCAGCAGGGGAGCACTTGGAAGGCTCTGAAAAATAAAAAATAAAAAAAATTACTGGATTGTTGAGTCAGCTTCTGTCTGATGCAAGCTCAAAATCCATCCTCAGGCGACGGTGCCATGGTAGCCTGGTCTTGGGGAGACCGAACTGTGATTTCAAATAAGGCTCTTGTCATAAAAGTTCCCTCCAGAGAGGTGACAGAGACAAGTGATTCTTCTATTGTTTGCGAGATGTCTGAAATACCAGTTCATTAGCAGGGTGTCATCTTGAGTTTGCATGCCACGTGACCGCCTGACCACGCACTTCTGTTTGGAAAATTGCCCAGCAAAGGGACTGATGCTAACATCTCACTCCTTGACTTCCTCACCTTTGAATGCATTCCCTTCTTTGGCTTTGTGACACGAGGTCACTGCAAAGGGGCAGTACGGGACAAAATGAGCCTCTTCAGACATTCTACTAATATCAAAAAACTATACGGCTGCTGGCCAGCTTCCAGGGCCCCAAAGCACAGTCTGCTCCATGGAAATCATCGCCAGCTTTCCACATAGTCTGAGGACAAGTACCCGGTTACTAGGCTTTCAGGAATACTTACATCTGACAGAAGATTTTAAAATATTCGTCATTGATCATGTGGTCAATTCAAGGACTCCAGTACAGTGTAAGCCCCCAAGAAGCAAAATTGGAAGTTGTGTCTAATAGGGAAGACAAATAAGTTTGAAGGGCACCAAAGGAGACAAATGAATCCTAAAGACAGCTGCTTCCTTTGATCTGCCAAGGGCTGAGATCATCACGGACATGAGGGCGTTTGTGCCCACCTGTCATGAAAAATTTGTAAATTCTCACGGACTTCTGCTTCACCATGTCTCCCCAAGCTTTCGTGTGCACACCGTGTTTATTGAGGTCACTCCATGGGTCTAATGAGCAGACCGCAGACCAGAAGGCAAAGTGTTATTAGTACAGAGAGGAAAGAGCCAGCCTTTGAAGAACAAAGGGGAACTTTTGAAATGGATAAAAAGGTTATTTAAAGCTTATTTTAAAATGATTATAGCCCGAGTTTCTAAGCTTGAAGGAGGTGAAACTGTGTTAGCCTCACAAGGAAGCTGTCCTAGGACATTAATAGACAACTGAATGTCTCTGGATCTCATATTTGTGTGCTTAAAGGCAAGGAGGAGGGAGCATGCCCTTTAAGCATCTGGAGGTGGATGAATGCTTGGAAGCGTCTAGATCCAACTGCATGGATCAGCTGAAAGTCCATAGCCTGCTCCAAATAAACAACCCACTGTCTCCAGTTTCCTCTCATTTCCACACATCATGTCCTGAGAGCTGTGTGCATCCCTACTGAGCCTCACGTCCCTGCTGAGCCTCACGTCCCTCTGTCACAGGCGTACAAAGCCCAGGAGACCACACCTGTGGTCCAGTGCACCAGGCGTCCCTCTGATGTCCATCAGGAGGTGGTGTGGGCACGGTGAGCGCTGGAGGAAAAACCAGAGAGTGAGATGAAAAGATTTTAAAATTATTTGCACTTGAGCAGAGGGCCATCGGTGGGGTGAGTTTGCTTCGGGCCGTGGCAGGGTCCCGGTGAGGAGGAGCTTGGGCGTTCCCCGACCCCATATATGCCCAGGCCGCCCTGTAGTGCTGGCTACCCCCTCCCACCTGCCATCCCAGCTCCCATCCAGGTATGAATTCCTATATTTCTCCCTTCCCCCTAGGGCCATAAAATTTCCCCAGCTCAGCTGCCTTGCAAGCTGGGCCTGGGCTGTAGGCGCAGCCCAGCTGGAGGCAGTTCCTGGGTCTTAAAGGCCTCCCTGAGGACAGGTGGACCAGGTGCCAGCTCAGCCACATTCCTGACCAGCAGGGGCCCTGACTTCTAGCAGAGGGCCATTGGAGGGGTGAGTTTGCTTCGGGCCTTGACAGGGTCCTGGTGAGGAGGAGCTTGGGCGTTCCCCGACCCCACAGACGCCCAGGTCGCCCTGCAGTGCTGGCTACCCCCTCCCGCCTGCCATCCCAGCTCCCATCCAGGTACGAATTCCTATATTTCTCCCTTCCCCCTCGGGCCATAAAATTTCCCCAGCTCAGCTGCCTTGCAAACTGAGCCTGCATTGTAAGCGCATCCCGGAAAGAGGGAGTGCCTGTGCTTCAATAGCCTGCCTGAGGAAAGGTGGGCATTCTGTCAGTGAAGTCCCTGCCCAAGAAGGGAACCTGACCTGGTAACAGAAGTTCCAATAGAGAACATTTGAAGTAAGAGATGGGCAGACGCAAAGGCAAGACCTCATCCAACAATCTGAAAAACAACATGAAAACACCAGATCCCAAGGACCCTACAATAGAAGGACTTGAACACCTTAACCCAGAAGAAGTGGAAAAAAGTGCCATTATGAAAGCAATAGAGTCCCTTAAACAGGATATGAATAACTCCCTTAAAGAATTGGATGAGAAATATAACAAAAAGTTTGAAGAAATGAGTATAGAAATAGATGAGAAATATAACAAAAAGTTTGAAGAAATAAGTAAATCCGTGAATGAGACCCTGAGAAACCAAGAAAAAACAATCAAACAAGTAAAGGAAACAGTTCAAGAATTGAAAACTGAAATGGAGGCAATGAAGAAAACACAAACCGAGAACCGGCTGGATATGGCAAACCTAGGTAAACGAATGGAGACTACAGAATCAAGCATAATCAATAGAATACAAGAGATAGAAGAATGAATCTCAGATTCTGAAGATACCATAGAGAAAATAAATGCTCTGGTCAAAGAAAACGGCAAATCCAACAAATTCTCTTCACAAAACATTCAGGAAATCTGGGACACAATAAAAAAACCAAATCTAAGAATAATAGGGATTGAAGAAGGAGAAGAACTGCAGATCAAAGGCCCAGAAAATATATTCAACAAAATTATAGAAGAAAACTTTCCAAACCTAAAGAACGATATTCCTATGAAGGTTCAAGAAGCATACAGAACACCGAATAGACTGGATCAGAAAAAAACATCCCCTCACCATATAATAATCAAAACACAAAACATACAGACTAAAGAAAAAATTTTAAGAGCTGCAAAGGAAAAAGGTCAAGTAACTTATAAAGGTAAACCTATCAGGCTTACACTGGACTTCTCTATGGAAACCATGAAAGCCAGAAGATCCTGGATAGAGGTACTGCAGAAACTAAGAGACCATGGATGCAAACCCAGACTACTATACCCAGCCAAGCTATCGTTCACTATCAACGGAGAAAACAAAATATTCCAGGATAAAAACAAATTTAAACAATATGTAGCTATCAATCCAGCCTTACAGAGAATATTAGAAGGAAAATCACTACCAAAGGAATCCAATATTCCCAACACTGCCTACAATAACTCAAACATCTAGCGACCATTCACAAGCACAAATCAAAGAAGGAAAACACATACACTCTACTGCCTAAAAAAAAAAAATGACCAGAGTCAACAACCACTGGTCATTAACATCACTTAATATCAATGGACTCAATTCACCTATAAAGAGGCACAGAGTTAGAGATTGGATACGAAAACAGGACCCAACATTCTGCTGTTTACAAGAAACACACCTCAACCACAAAGACAGACACCTACTCAGAGTAAAGGGTTGGGAAAAGATTTTCCAAGCAAATGGACCTAAGAAACAAGCGGGTGTGGCCATTCTAATATCTAACAAAATCGACTTCAAACTAAAATCAATCAGAAGAAATGGAGATGGACATTTCATACCCATAACTGGAACAATTCATCAGGAGGAAGTCTCAATCCTGAATATCTATGCTCCTAATATAAAGGCACCCACATATGTAAAAGAAACTCTTCTAGAACTCAAGGCAGTCATCAAATCACACACACTAATAGTAGGAGACTTCAACACTCCTCTCTCACCAATGGACAGATCAATCAGACAGAAACCAAACAGAGAATTAAGAGATTTATTGGAGGTATTGAATCAAATGGACTTAACAGACATCTATAGAACACTCCACCCAAATAGGAAAGAATATACCTTTTTCTCTGCAGCTCATGGAACCTTCTCGAAAATTGACCACATACTCGGTAACAAAGCAAACTTCCACAGATACAAAAAAAAATATTAGTAACCACCTGTGTCTTGTCAGATCACCATGGACTAAAATTAGAATTCAACAACAATGCTTCCCCCAGGAAGCAAACAAACTCATGGAAGTTGAACAGTCAACTACTAAATCACCCCTGGGTGAAGGAAGAAATAAAGAAAGAAATTAAACTCTTCCTTGAATTTAATGAAAACAAAGACACAACATGCTCAAACCTATGGGACACTATGAAAGCAGTGCTAAGAGGAAAGTTCATAGCATTAAGTGCCCAATTAAAGAAAACGGAGAAAGCACACATTGGAGACTTAACAGCACACTTGAAAGCTCTAGAAAAAAAAGAAGCTGATTCACCCAGGAGGTCTAGAAGACTGGAAATAATCAAACTGAGGGCTGAAATCAACAAAATAGAAACAGAGAAAACAATCCAAAGAATCAATGAATCAAAAAGCTGGTTCTTAGAGAAAATCAACAAGATTGACAAACCCCTATTCAAATTAATCAAACGGCAGAGAGAGAACATGCAAATTAATGAGATCAGAAATGAAAAGGGGGACATAACCACAGACACAGAGGAAATTCAGAGAATCATTAGATCTTACTATGAAAGTTTATATGCCACAAAGTTGGAAAATGTAAAAGAAATGGACATTTTTTTAGATAAGTACCATATACCAAAGTTGAACCAAGAACAGGTGAACAATCTAAATAGACCTGTTAGTCGCGAAGAATTAGAAGCTGTTATCAAAAATCTCCCTACCAAAAAAAGCCCAGGGCCAGATGGTTTCAATGCAGAATTCTAACAGAACTTCCAGGAAGAGCTAATACCTATACTCCTTAACGTATTCCACAATATAGAAACAGAAGAGGCATTGCCTAACTCCTTTTATGAAGCTACAGTTACCCTAATACCAAAACCACACAAAGACACAACCAAGAAAGAGAATTACAGGTCAATCTCACTCATGAACATCGACGCGAAAATTCTCAATAAAATACTGGCAAACAGAATCCAAGAACACATTAGAAAAATTATCCATTATGATCAAGTGGGCTTCATTCCAGAGATGCAGGGCTGGTTCAACATATGCAAATCTATCAATGTAATCCATCATATAAATAAACTGAAAGAAAAAAACCATATGATCATCTCACTAGATGCTGAAAAAGCATTTGACAAAATTCAACACCCATTTATGATAAAGGTGATGGAGAGACTGGGGATACAAGGATCATACCTAAATATAATAAAAGCAATATACAACAAGCCGACAGCTAACATCAAACTGAATGGAGAGAAACTCAAAGCCTTTCCACTAAAATCAGGAACGTGACAAGGCTGTCCACTCTCTCCATACCTCTTCAATATAGTGCTTGAAGTTCTAGCAATAGCAATAAGACAACATAAGGAGATCAAGGGGATTCGTATTGGAAAGGATGAAGTTAAACTTTCGTTATTTGCTGACGATATGATAGTATACATAAGTGACCCCAAAAACTCTACCAAAGAACTCCTACAGCTGATAAACACCTTTAGTAACGTGGCAGGATACAAGATCAACTCCAAAAAATCAGTGACCCTCCTATACACAAAGGATAAAGAAGCAGAGAGGGAAATCAGAGAAACATCACCTTTCATGATAGCCACAAATAGCATAAAATATCTTGGGGTTACTCTAACCAAGGAAGTGAATGACTGATGGAGGAGGGTTATCTGTCTATTGTGTTATTTTCATTGGTCAATAAAGAGACTGCCTTGGCCCCTTGATAGGACAGAAAATTAGGTAGGCGGAGTAAACAGAACAGAATGCTGGGAAGAGGGCTATGAACCAGACGCCATGGAGCCAGCCACCAGGTCAGACATGGTAAATCTTTCCCGGTAAGCCACACCTCGTGGTGTGATACAGATTAATAGAAATGGGTTAATATCAAGATATGAGAGTTAGTCAGTAACTAACTCTCTAAGAGATAATGGGCCAGGCAGTGCTTAAATGAATACAATTTGTGTGTTGTTATTTCTGGGACTAAGCTAGCCGTGCGGGAGCCGGGTGAGGAGAAAAGCAGGCCTGCCCTGCAGCCCCTCACTACAGATGGCGCCAACGTGGATAACTGAATCCACAGAAAGCTTAAGAAAGTTTGGGAAAGAATAGAGTAAAGCATGTTTTCTTGGTGGCAGCAATTTCTCGGGTCTGTTCTGCTTGCTAGAGGCAAGCAATGCTCTCATTTAAGAGAGGCTTCCTGACTCAGCTTTAGCTGCAAAACTTTGTAGCTCATTAAGAGGTCCTGCTGCGAAACACTTAAATGGTATTGATGAAAAGCTGAACGCATGCTTTTCGGTTTTCAGTCGTAGCAGGAAAAACGCTGCGCTGTTTTAAAATGCCGTCTTTCTGGGCCGTCCTGCCAGGGCAAACTCTGACTCTTTCAGGCAGGCAGTCCGACTGAGTGTGGTCTGTGAGCAGAATGCTCCAGCTTGTTTGCTGGCAGGGACCTTGAAACGCCATAGAGTTGTGGCAGTAAAAGGCTCCAATGGTACCTCTAATATGAGTCTGGAAAGCTAAAAAATGGACTGGGTCTAACCGTCAAAGCCACGGTTTTAAACTCATGTGGCCATAAAAAAGAGAGAGAGATACAGTAAAGAGAGGTTCAAAGACAAAGAAAACCTCTAAATGGTTTACTATGTGTTAAAAATATATGCAGGCTAAAGGTTAAAGTTCTTAGGGTAAAAGAGGAAGAAAGAAAGTAGTTGGATGTGGTGGTACACACCTTTAATCCCAACACTTGGGAAGCAGAGGTAGATTGACCTCTGTGACCTCAAGGTGTGGTAGTACACACCTTTAATCCCAATGCCTGGGAGGCAGAGACAGAAGGATCTCTGAGTTCAAGGTGTGGTAGCACATGCCTTTAATCCCAGCACTGGGGAGCAGAGACAGACAGATCTCTGTGAGTTCAAGGACAGCCTGGTCTACAGAGTTATTCCAGGACAAAGATATACAGAGAACCTATGTCAAAAAGTAAAAGTAAAAATAAAAAAAATAGAGGTTAAAAATAAAGCTGCATAAAGATGGAAAATACACAGAAAATCTTGATACTGTATGCTATTATGCTCTCTTTAAATTGTTTGAATGCTGAGGAAGGAGCAACAGCTGATAAAAGACTTTTGTTTATAAATGCTGCTGAACTAATCCAAGATAGATATTTTGAAAATACCTTGACTTCAGAATTTGTATCTAAGAATATGATGCTTTGGAAAGGAGGTTCTTCTTTTGTTTTCACAGAGGATGAGACCCTGTTGATTGCTTCTATCCCAATATGGTATGATAGACCACGCCCTCCTGAAAGGTTTCTGTAAACACCCTCAAAAAATTTCTTCACTCAACTGCCGACTGAGATGAACCTGGCAGACAGGTTATACCATGAAAGACCTGATTAACTGCGCCCCTATACAGCAGGAAGAAGTTTGGAGAGAAATAACTACGTCCATATTCCCAAATATTGTTTATAAATGTTCTTTTACATTTAAAGGGGGATATGATATAGATATGAATAATTTCATTGGTATGGATTTTAAGGTCAATTTTGTTATATGTATATATATTTCTGATCTTGACTGATGTATTGTGATTGTGTAGTTCATTTTAAAAATGTAATGTATAATTAAAAATATAGGTTGTTAATGGATAATCATCGATAATAGTCAAGCTTGTAGTAATGTTAGTTTGATTTTGTAGATGTACATAGATATATTTCAGAGAGACATTCTTCATATCTTTCAAAGACTACAGAACATAGCATTTAATGTTTTAATAACTTAGGACAATGAGACACGTCTACTCCTGGCAGCACCAATCTACTTCAAGAGGAAGATGGGCATTGAAGAGGCTCCTTATGGAGTTTGATAGCCATTTTGGGCAAGAAACTGCTCTTGCCTGGACTGTTGTATAAACTGGACACAGAGAACCCGCAGAGAGAGGACTGCTGAACTTGCCTAAAGGTGAGATGATCTTTCGGGGTTCCTGATTCATGAAAGAGTCTGCGAGACATTCTGCAGGACACAGCAGATAGTGACTGAATTGCCTTTAAAATTTCCTGCTTCATGGAAATGTCTCTGGATATTATGGGCCTGAAGGCTGAAGATGGGTGCCCCAACGATACAGAGGAACTTTGGGTGACTGTCCAGGCAGCGAGATGTCTCTGTCATTTCTAGAGTTTTGGAAGTTGCTTACTTCTTGTTTACTTAGGTAATATATCCTTCTGGAGTCTTTGATGGAGTTGAAGAATGGATAGTCATAGTTATAGTTCTCCATTATTATGATAAAGATATAGTTATAAATATTATGACTGTAATTCTTGCTTGATAACTGTTTTGTTATGTGTAATTTTACTATGTTAAAATGAAAGCCTTTCTTTTTTGTTTAAACAGAAAAAGGGGAAATGATGGAGGAGGGTTATCTGTCTATTGTGTTATTTTCATTGGTCAATAAAGAGACTGCCTTGGCCCCTTGATAGGACAGAAAATTAGGTAGGCGGAGTAAACAGAACAGAATGCTGGGAAGAGGGCTATGAACCAGACGCCATGGAGCCAGCCACCAGGTCAGACATGGTAAATCTTTCCCGGTAAGCCACACCTCGTGGTGTGATACAGATTAATAGAAATGGGTTAATATCAAGATATGAGAGTTAGTCAGTAACTAACTCTCTAAGAGATAATGGGCCAGGCAGTGCTTAAATGAATACAATTTGTGTGTTGTTATTTCTGGGACTAAGCTAGCCGTGCGGGAGCCGGGTGAGGAGAAAAGCAGGCCTGCCCTGCAGCCCCTCACTACAAATGACCTATTTGACAAGAACTTTAAGTCTTTCAAGAAAGAAATTGAGGAGGATACCAGAAAATGGAAAGACCTCCCCTGCTCTTGGATTGGGAGAATCAACATAGTAAAAATGGCAATTCTACCAAAAGCAATCTATAGATTCAAAGCAATCCCCATCAAAATCCCATCAAACTTCTTCACAGACCTTGAGAGAACAATAATCAAGTTTATATGGCAAAACAAAAAACCCAGGATAGCCAAAACAATCTTATACAATAAAAGAACTTCTGGAGGCATTACCATCCCTGACTTCAAACTCTATTACAGAGCTACAGTATTGAAAACAGCTTGGTATTGGCATAAGAACAGAGAAGTCGACCTATGCAATCGAATAGAAGACCCGGATATTAACCCACAAACCTATGAACACCTAATTTTCGACAAGGGCGCTAAAGGTATACAATGGAAGAAGGAAAGCATCTTTAACAAATGGTGCTGGCATAACTGGATGTCAACCTGTAAAAGAATGAAAGTAGATCCGTATCTATCGCCATGCACAAAAATCAAGTCCAAATGGATTAAAGACATCAACATTAATCCGTCCACTTTGAACCTGATAGAAGAGAAAGTGGGAAGTAGTCTACAAGATATAGGCATAGGAGGCCTCTTCCTAAGTAGGACCCCAGTAGCACAGACAATAAGAGAAACAATGAATAAATGGGATCTACTGAAACTGAGAAGCCTCTGTAAAGCAAAGGACACTGTCAGTAAGACAAAAAGGCTGCCTTCTGACTGGGAGAAGATCTTCACAAACCCCTCATCAGACAAAGGTCTGATCTCCAAAATATACAAAGAACTCAAGAAACTAGACACTAAAACTCTAATTAACCCAATTAAAAAATGGGGTACTGAACTGAACAGAGAATTCACAACAGATGAACTTCGAATGGCCAGAAGACACTTAAGGTCATGCTCAACCTCCTTAGCGATCAGGGAAATGCAAATCAAAACCACTTTGAGATACCATCTTACACCTGTCAGAATAGCTAAAGTCAAAAACACCAATGATAGCCTATGCTGGAGAGGATGTGGGGTGAGGGGAACACTCATCCATTGTTGGTGGGAATGCAAACTTGTGCAGCCACTGTGGAAATCAGTGTGGCGGTTTCTCAGGAACCTGGGAGTCAACCTCCCTCAGGACCCAGCAATTCCACTCTTGGGAATATACCCTAGAGATTCCCTAACATACTGCAAAAGCATTTGTTCAACTATGTTCATAGCAGCACTATTTGTAATAGCCAGAACCTGGAAACAGCCTAGGTGCCCCTCAATAGAAGAATGGTTAAAAAAAGGTGTGGAACATATACACATTAGAGTTTTACTCAGCGGTAAAAAACAATGACATCTTGAATTTTGCATGCAAATGGATGGAAATAGAAAACGCTTTACTGAGTGAGGTAAGCCAGACCCAAAAAGAGGAACACGGTATGTATTCACTCATAAGTGGATTCTAAGCATAATTAAAGGTCTTTGAGCCTATTATTCATGATCCTAGAGAAGCTAAATAAGAAGATGAACCTGATGAAGATTATTTAGCTATCCGCCAGGAGGTAGGAAATAGACAGGAGTCCCAGGTGACCTCGGGTGCATGGGGGGGTGTGGGAGGGTTGTTGGAAGGGGAGAGGGTTAGAGAGAAGGGAGTAGGGGAGGAATGGGTAAAGCTAGGTGGCCTAGGATGGGGGGAGGGAGGAAGGATGAATATGGGATCAGGGAAGAATATATTTCAACTAAGGGAGTCATTTTAGGGTTTACAGGAGACTTGATTATATATGGGATCCCAGGTCCAAGGAGAGATCCCCAGATTGTTCTCTGGACAGAGGAGAGGGTGCCTGAACCGGCCTTGGCCCATAACCATACTGATGAATATTTTGCTTATCACCATAGATCCTTCATCTGGCGAAGGACAGTGATACAGACGGAGACCCACATTGGAGCACCGGCCTGAGACCCCCAAGGTCCAAATGAGGAGCAGAGGGAGGAAGAACATGAAGAAGGAAATCAGGACTGCGAGGAATGCTCTCGCCCACTGATACAAGGGGACGGACCTAACGAGAGTTTACCAAGGTCAGTTGGACTGGGACTGAACGAGGACGTGATCTAACCAGATTCTCGGAATTTGGCCGGATTCTCTGAATGTGGCTGGCCCGAAGTCTTTCTTAGAAGCCATTGACTATGACACTGGGACTTGTTTCCTCTGCATATACTGGATTTTGGGGATCCAGTCTGTTTGGATACTCACCTTCCTGGACCTGGAGGGAGGTGGGAGGAACTTGGACTTCCCACAGGGCAGGAAACCCTGACTGCCCTAAGGGATGAAAAGGGAGGAGGAGAGGGAGTGGGGGGGAGTGGGAGGGTGTTGGGAAGAGGGGCGGAAATGGAAACTTTTATAATTTAATAAAATTACTTTCAAAAAAAATTATTTGCACTTTTCATGTATGTGTTTGCATTTGTTTACATGTGTATGGGTATGTGTGTGTGTGAAGGTGCACATACACATGTGTGCACATGTATGTGGAGGCAAGAGATTGCTATTGGGAATTAGTCTTGATCACTCTTCCATTGGACCCTTTGTCCCCACCTGGTGATGCTGTTCAGGAAGGCTGTGGTTAGACAGTGGGGCGTCCTTAGGATGGGGGTTGCTGGAGGGTGGTTCTTGAGCTTTGCAGCCCACTCCCACTTCCTGTTCGTTTCTCTCTTCTTTCTGACAGAGTATAGTGTGACCAATTAATCCTCCCAACATGATGGCCTACACCCTGGAATTCTGAGTCAGAAAGAGCTCTCTCCTGTTAAATTGTTTTTGTCGGGGAATTTTCTCACAGCAACATGGAAAGACACTAAACCAGAATCAGTTTCCATGGTCCTCAAAAGAAGACACACAGACTCAGCTTATGAACCCATGTGAATCCTGCTCCTAGGTGCACACCCAAGGCAAGTGAGAACGCATCTCCTGGGGGGTTATAGTGTCACCCGTGTGGGCAGCTAGCATGAGTACAGTCACTTAACTCATCCATTCAGCAGATCTGAGTATGTACGGCTGTTAGGCACTGGGCTCATGAACAGAACAGATAAAAGATTCCACTTTCCTGAGGGGTTAGAGGTGCAGCTGAGCGACAGATTTTTACATAGAAAACCTAAAGTACTGGGCTTGCTCCCCTGCACCGAAAACAAAGAACAAGACCAAAGAAATGGAAGGAAGGAAGGAAGGAAGGAAGGAAGGAAGGAAGGAAGGAAGGAAGGAAAGAAGGAAGGAAGAAAATTTGCTTAACTTACAGCACAGTGAGGGCATAGGTAAGACCATCAACCACATGGGTAGACTGTATACTACATCGGAGAAGAGCATTGACCAGTGACACTTTGATCTTAACCATGGTAGCTGGAGAAGGCCTCCCTGGAAAGCGTAGACTTTGAATGATGGATAACATGAAGGAGGTACCGGAGAAGGGCAGTCACCTGGGAGAATGGTCTAGACAGAAGGCCATCAAGTGCAGCAGTCTTGAGATGTAGGTATTCGGTCCAGGGTCCACAAAACTAAGGTACAGATGTGTGAATACTGAAGAGTGAGGCTTATATCTGAGAGAGCCAAAAGTCGTAGACATGGAGTAGGCCACTCTGGTGAGACGTAGGCATTGAAGGACTCATCCGTTGGCTTTGTAGGAGACTAGAGATGCTTTGTGCTTTCTACGCACAGTGACAGGGGTGGTTAGGAGACCCCTGTAATAATCCAGCAGGAATGAAAACACTTTGGTGTCGTGAGTGATAGGTGTGGAAGTGTTGACTCTTCCAAGCAAGAGAGGGGTGGGTAGAGGGAAGGGAAGCTGAGAGGTGGGGAAGAGAACAAGAGTTAGTCTGAGGAAATAAAACCAAGATGATCAAAGAAAGGCGAGGAGAAGGGATACAGGCAACAAAAGGAAGTGGCAGGTGCCTTAGTCAAAGGCCTATAGCTGTCTATCAATCTGTCATTCAGTAACAGAAAAGACTCAGCTGCTGGGCTCACTGTGGATAATGGCCATGAACATCATGAGTAATTTGAGAGGATTAAATTGCCTTATTGATTTGGTTTCCAAATAACGGAAGGAAAAACCCCACATCACTTCAGGGAACAAACGTGCATGGGCTTCCAAACCCAGGCAGAAAGCCTCTTAGGTTTGCTTTCATAACCGAGAGTCAGGATTGGCCAAGGATGTGATGCTGTCTTTCCCTTCTGTAGTACAAACGGAACTTAGAGTCGTTTTCCCCCTCTTTTTCATATGCTCATTTTCTTTTCCCTCCCCTTTTTTTTTTCAGTTGTTATAATTGCCTTTGCATGGCTTAAAATCGCAGGCTGTTGAAAATAAAGCCAAGAAATTCTACGGAAAAAATATGAAATGGATAAATTTGGAAATATGCTTCTAAGATACGTGATCAAATGTGCATATGCGCTTTAGGAAATGTGTGTCTCAACTACACTTAAAGTGTTATGCTGGTTGACGTTCTGGAGAACAAGTCTAACTAGTGCTCAAAACTATGAGTTCACAGTAGATGGTGAGGACGTGGTGGACAGGACATAAACCCCCGACTTTACCTCGTCATCATCTTATTGGAGAGGAAGGAAATGAAGAGGTAAGTGAGTGAGATTTCAGACTTGAAGCATGATGTGGGGAGGGGTCAGATTCAGAAAAAGGACAAAATGACGTAAAGAGCGGTCTGGCGATTGCAGATACCTCATGTGGGCAGGGACGTGTCCTCTGAGAAACTTTCACTTGCAAAAAGGTGTTGAAGTATGGGGGCCGTACACATATCTGAGGGAAGAGGGCACAGCAGAAGCAAAGATTTGGAGTCAGGAGACTATTCCGACCTTGTTACTGGGATGAGTCAGTAATTTTGGAGTAATTAGAGATAAGGCCAGGGCCTTGTGTGGTGGCAGAAGACTTTAATCCCAGCACCTGGGAGACAGAGAGGTGAGCTGGGACTAACTGGTGAGTTCCAGGCCGGACAAGGCTATAGAGCGAAACCTTATCCCAAGACAAACATATCCACACCCACACACCCACAAACAACAAAGAGATCAGGTTGGGCAGCACACTGGTTAATTTTTACTGTCAACCTGATTTAGATTTATAACTCCCGACAAATTAGTGTAGGGAGTGCCTGTGAAATTATTTCCAGGGAGGGCTGACCGAGGAGGAAAGTCCTACCTAGAAAGTGGGTAGAACCATTCTCCACAGAACAAAAAGGGGGGAAGAAGAAAGCTAACACTATACTGGAATCTACTTCCTTTGCTTTCTGTCTGTCATGATGGCCTGAACGCTCTGAAATCATGAGTCCTCCTTAGGTTGTTTCCAACCATTTGATACCGGGTGACAGAGGTGACTAACACAGGGGTTGGGTATTCATAGGAGCAGAGATGGTCTAAGACCTATTGTGATGGCTACTGTACAGCTCTGGACGTCCTAAGACCCCTGAACTGTAGACTTAATCAATTCATTTGGTTTTGGTGTCTAATGTGTGAAGGGGCTGCACATGTCTGTGGCTTTGCTAACCAGAGATTGTTGTCAGGTGACTTCCTCAACTGCTTCTCCACCTTAATTTTTGAGGCAGGATCTCTCAGAGAATCTGGAACTCAGCAACTGACCAGACAGGCTGGCCCTCAAGCCCCAGGGATTCTCCTGTCTCTGCCTCTCAGTTTTGGGGCTACAGAGTGTACTGCCACGCTTGGCTTTTCTGTTGTGTGGGCTCTGGGGTGCCAGACTCAGGCCACCATGCTTGCATGGCAAGCACTGTCTTGAACTGAGCCAGCTCCTCAGCCCTGGATTGCACATTTCTAATGAGTGAGATGTAAGGTATTTGAATTCTATTTTCACACTACTGTTAAACAATAGCGATCAACCAAAGGATCAGTCTGGCTATTCCAAGGAGACTCTTGTTTAGGGCTGGCAGGAGGAGGGAGGGGAGATATTCTGTGTGCTCTGTGATGGCGAAGTTAGAACCAGCTTCTGAGTTGGAGCAAGGTGCTGGGATGGCCATTCTTGGCTGCCAACTTGACTGCATCTGGAATTCATTAAAATCCAAGTGGCTGGACACACCTGTGAGGCATTTCTTTCTTAATTTAGTGATTTCAAGCTGGAAGATCCACTTTTAATCTGCAGCTTCTGAGGTGGGAAGCTGCACCTTTAATCTGGGCCACACCTTCAGGTGACAGCCTAGGTAAAGGACATGGAAGGAAGCTTGCTCTCTTTGCTTGCTCTTGCTGGCAATTCCATTCCTTCACTGGCTTTCGAGCCTATTTTTTTCAGAATTCTGGAGTAAACTGAAGACCAGCCGAGGCATCCTGCCTTGTGGACTGAACAACTTCTGGATTCTTGGACCTTCTGTTGGTAGACAGCCATTGTTGGACTAACTGGACATAGCCTGTAAGTCAGTCGAAACACACACACACACACACACACACACACACACACACACACGGTAGAATTACTCTATCAGTTCTGTTCCTCTCGAGAAGCCCGACTAATACAGTGATACAGGTGGGAAGGGGCTTCCTGTACTCTTAGCCCCTTGGGAAGACTGAAGTGTCTGAGACAGGGGAATAAGGGATGGGGGCTGGTACCTCCCCATGGTAAGGTACCATAAAGGTGCCCTGAAAACTGTGGAAAAGCTGAAGTCAGTCCTTATCTCGGGAAGATGGCAACTGAAGTGTGGGTTTCAGCACAGGGATAACAGCAAACTTTAAACCAGGCCATGATGTTAATAAGAGCCTGCGGCAAGCCCACAGGAGCCGCTTCAGGAACCTGCACCCTCTGGCCACAGGGATTCAAATGTTACTGCAGGGTCAGCGGAGGAAGAGAAGGGGCACCAGTGGGAGCAGTAACAGGAAACCCCTGTGGCGGGGGGAGCTCAGAGAGAGACCTCATTGGCCCAGGCCAATTTTACACAGGAGTACCAGGGGAGGTGGGGCCGTGGAGAGCAGAGAACAGAGAATTCCCTGCCCAAAACCCTTCCTATCATTTGATTCATCGCGAGAGTGAGATGAACAATCGGCCTCCTGTGGAAGAGTAAATGCCAGACAGGCCCACTGGCTCACTCTGGACTGGCTAATAAGAGGGATCCTGACGGATTGCCTAGGGAAGGAGTCAAACAGAGCCAAGGGATCCCTGTCCAGGGGGAGCCAGGAGGGAGCTGGCTGCTGCTTCCTGTCCACTTACACAACCGAGAAGGTGGGGGCGGAGCTTTTTGTCTTTTAAACAGGTATTACCTTCAATTTGTACAGCTGTGGAAGAAGCTCGTTCATATTCCTGCGTTCAGCGGGCTTGGAACTGTCAACTCTTCCCTGGGAAGTAAATAAGAAGGTGTCATGTGATACTTTCAGTGACTAGAAACGCCACCTTGACCTTCGAGCATTTGACATTTCTGGGAGTAAGAGATGTGTCCCATGTCAGGTATTGCGGCATTAGAAACGGCCTTGGGGCTTACCTGGAGATGCATCAGTCTGTAGAGTGTTTGTTATACATTTGTGAGGACCTGGGCTCAACCCCAGAACACACTTACAAAGCTGGCTTACTTGTTCTTGTGATCCCAGGCCTGGGGAGGTGGACACAAGAGGATCTCTGCTGTTTGCAGGCTGACTGGTCTCAGGTACCTGGCAAGTTTCAGGTTAGTGAGAGGCCCTCTGCACGCACCAGCACACAAATGTGTAGACCAGGTATGTGTGTGCATGCACACATACACACACATACATACACACACACATGCTTATACACAGACATACACCATGTACACACACATATACATGCACACACATACACATAAACACACACTCATACACATGCATGCACACACATGTGTACATGCACACACTCGCGTACGCACACACATGCACACCATACACACACACACACACGTGTGGGAGGGTTATCTTTGTATTCTACAAGTCAAGAATCTGCTGCCTCTGTTCAAATCTCTGTGTGCCCCGGTTTCCTCATTCATGAGATATGGAAGACGGTCACTGAAAGCTCTTCGGGTGGAGTTTCTGGGGCCCACCGACTTCTCTTTCACACTTCCAGGAAGCAGTTCAGAGACGCTCTGGAAACATTAGCCAGGGAGAAAAACCGTTTCCTTTTCTATCTGTCCTGGTCTTCTTAACTGCAGCTCAGTGATGTGTTTGTTCTTCATTGTTGTTGCCCTTAATGCTTCCGGTTGAAAGGTCAGCGGCCTTCCCTGGAGAAAGGATGGAGGCCCTGAGGGTGAGGCACTTGGAAGTGAGGCCCTGAGGGACCGGAGGTCAGGGAGGTGACTCCCTGAATGCTAGGGAAACTGAGAGCTGCCTAT